>NC_063204.1:11560788-11733288 GCF_017589495.1 Alosa alosa
GTTAAATTGTCAAATGGTGTAAACCACAAAATGACAAATATCTAATATTTCACACCTCCTAGAGTTCATGCAATTGCTCTCATGAAATTATTAGTTTATTTTGTAATATCCTATGAGAATATGTTTTATTATATTTATTTCTAAATTTAAATGATATGGGTTTTTCATTGTACTGAGCAAGACCATATGTAAAACATGACACAGAAAAATAGGCATCAAGGTAAACTGAATTGGATATGTTGATATGTATTCATGTCAATTTATTATATGTATTCATTTACAAATTATTTTCAAATTTCAACAATTTTAAATGTATGTAACCCATATGTACACAAAAAAAATGAGCGTCACGTCATTGACCCATGTAATTGTGCATATTGAGTAGAACTGGTTCTCTAGCTTGGATCATAACCTGCAGAATTTCCAGATACAGGGAATATCAGGTTCCTCATGGTTATTAAACTGGGGAAAATATTATTATTTCATAATATACAACTCGTCACATGTCACATCCACTACACCACCTACTGGTCAGACTACAGAGTGTTTTCAGTTTGAGTTTTACCCCCGCTCCACTGCAACCACCAGAGGGCGCCATTCCTAACCACTACAGCAAAAGTATTGAATGACTGCCCTCTGGGCTCCTCTCTTAAATCTGAACTTGTCTTTTCATATCAATCAGAAACCTATATTTTGTCTAGTTGGAAGACTATTATTGTGCTTATGCAATTATTGTTGTGTTGTGTTAACATGCTGCATTGATTCCTAAGTTGCTATGCAGAGTAGTTCAATGCAACACAGAAATTAATAGGTTGTGTTTATGCCTGTGGACCTGTAAGGACAGCCTTGCTCCTCCTACCTCACCCCATTCCCAGCCCTGTGTGTCAGCTACTCCGTCTGTCATTGAACAGCCTTTCCCATTACTTTGACAGAAGACAACAATGTTATAGCTAAATCTGCAATCTCTCACTTTTTTGATGGTACTAGGCCTACTGATGGACAATTAGGATCATTCATGCAGCAGTTACTGAATCAAGAGCATAATTATACTATTGCATGCAAGTACACAATTCAGTATAATATTATAGTATAGGATAATATTATAATAAAATATTTATTTTACCACATACTTTCATGATATTTATATTAGAATGTTTATGTTGCTCTCTTAGGTTTAACTTGTATAATGCTCATTTTCATATTTTGTCAGACAAGGACCAGTTAGCCTATGGCTCTCTTTTTGCTATAGACTAGCTTTAGGCAAAGTGGTCTAACCTATTTCCAGCGAATTATGCTAACAGTGCCAGACTGGGCTATTGCACAGGAGAACAAAAGGGAATGCATCCTCTTATCTGACCCTGGGATTGTAGGCAAATAAGTGAATTTTCCAAAAAGTTAGTGTTTTTTCTTTAAGTACATTATTTTTTCTTTTGAAAGTTTGAGAGACTCAAAAACTACTTGAACCTCAGAAGAGAGAAGTAAGGTGCTGTGTCTGAATGTTAGAGATTGTCATCTTATTTAATATCCCAGAACTGGGAACATTTGAAGTTGCATTGCTGTAGTGCTTTGCAGCAGATTCTTTCAAAAATCCAATAGCGGTCAAATACAAGAAGATAACTAGAAAACGTAATTCCAGGGAATTTCGAGTGCAGGAAAATGCAAAACATATGGTGTGAAATATATTGTTAAAACAGATGATGTGCTAATTGGCTAACTTTGTAAACAATGTAAACAAGTTAACTGTGCTAACAGTATTAGTTTATTAACTTAGCTAATGTTTTCTAGCAGTTATGCTGACAATGTGAACTATGTTAACCATGTTACTTAGCTAACGTATAATGTTTTCTAGCAGTTATGCTAACAATGTTAACTATGTTAACCATGTTAACTATGCTAACCATGTTACTTAGCTAACTTGGCTAATGTTTGCTAGCAGTTAGCCTAACAATGTTAACCATGCTAACTATGCTAACCATTTTTAATTTTCTTTTCTTTTTTTTACTTTTTATTTATTCATTTGTTTGTTGTCTGTCTTGTATGTCTTGGTGTCATGGGTACGCTGGCGACTACGCCACTCTGTCCGGCATCTATTGTCTTTTGTTATGTGTCAATGACAATGCCTTATATGTGGAGCGCGTTGGGTTGCACTCTGTGCATGTTAAATGCGCTATACACATAAAACTGACATGACTTAGCTAACTCAGCTAATGTATTATAGTAGTTATGCTAACAATGTTAACTGTGCTAACCATGCTAGCTATGCTAACCATGTTACTTAGCTTGGTTGCTAGGCTGTTGCTAGGGTACTTGAGGTGGTTGTTAGGCTGTTGCTAGGGTAGTTATGGTGGTTGCTAGGCTGTTGCTAGGGTACTTGAGGTGGTTGCTAGGCTGTTGCTAGGTTAGTTGTGGTGGTTGCTATACTGGTTGCTAGGTTAAACTCATTGGTTGCTATATTGGTTGCTAGGTTGTAACTGTGGAAGTGGTTGCTAGGCTGTTGCTAGGCTATTTGACATGGTTGCTTGGTTGTTGCTAGGGTACTTGAGGTGGTTGCTATGTTGGTTGCTAGGTAGGTGGTGGTTTACTATAGTTGGCTGAACAGTTATATAGGTGGATAGTTTAAATTGTTTGACAGTGAATTATTGTGGTGTTATTTTGAAACAGTTGTGGACAGAGGAAGTCTTAAGAGAGCCAGATTGTATGCTTAAAGCCTGAGACAGACTGTTGCTGCAGGTGGCCTGAACACCTGGCATAGGATTCTAATTGCTTAATGGCCGTATTGTGATGTCACATCTATGGGGACATTTTGAATAGTTTTTAATTAATAGTTTAAAAAGTATAAAAGTTACAAAGATGAAAAAAAAATACATAGCACACATGTCCTAAGCAAGACCTATGTAACATAGTATGAATTAAGTTCTTATGTTAGATGGTTGAAGCTGCATTAAATGCGTTAGAAGAAGAAGTTTAATGAGAATACTTAGAAGAACAGTGCAGTGCATTTTCATGCATTGTAATTACATCTTTGGAGTGTAAATGAAGACAGACATCCAATTTCAATTGCAATTTCACTTTATTCTACTGAACAGGTATGGGAGCCAAAGGCAAGCTCCAAAGTACAGCATGGAAAGCTTTCAGAAAAGACCCACAAGAGAGCTTCACTCTTCATCATGCCGTTTCTGTGAGAAAAAATTAAGGGAGAAAAAAGGAAATGATTCGGACTGGTGAGTTTTACACATTTTATGGATTAGAGAAAGGATTAAACATGACCTGAAATACTGCAGCTAAATCATTCTGTAATTTAACCCTAGCTCTCTTTTGGCATTGTGTGATCTCACAGTTGTTTCTGCAAGTAGTTTTTTTAACAGTTTTTTGAACTGCAGAACCTCAGCAAACAGTAGGTTGGGCAGGACTAAATCTCTAGGTTAATGTTTTTTCTTTTTTCTTTTTTTTTCAAACTATTATTTTTTCTTTTTCTTTTTCAGACTATTTAAACTATCATTTTAATACGCCACAGTTATAATTTATGATGTGCATCTACAGTATGGTCCAGTATGCAGCACAGCAAATCAAAATTCAATTTAATCTTTAGTCAAAGTTAATAAGTATAAGTATAAGTATAAGTATATATACTCTTTTGATCCCATGAGGGAAATTTGGTCTCTGCATTTATCCCAATCCGTGAATTAGTGAAACACACACAGCACACAGTGTACACACAGTGAGGTGAAGCACACACTAATCCCGGCACAGTGAGCTGCCTGCATCAACAGCGGCGCTCGGGGAGCAGTGAGGGGTTAGGTGCCTTGCTCAAGGGCACTTCAGCCGTGCCTACTGGTCGGGGTTCAAACCGGCAACCCTCCGGTTACAGGTCCGAAGTGCTAACCAGTGGGTCACGGCTGCCCCCTAAAAAATCTAATTAGCTAATCTACTTAAAGTTAGGCTATTTTCCATTTTGCATCCAGTTGTATCTAAAACTTACGGTGGCCTGGAAGGGCAAAAGAAAATTACATTGGTAAATTACTTATTTACAAGATTAAAAACAAATTTACTAGCCTGGGTGCCATTCCAAACTTAGTCCCGCCCACAACATTTGAGGTTGGGAAATTTGGTCTGGCATTGCTCTATTGTGGTGGAAGTATGCTCGCCCTATATCGGGCGGACCAATCAAATCAGGCTTTACAATGATGGACAGGTGAGCAACAGCGCCTGGTCTATAACGTCATCTGAGCATGCTTAGATTAGGCTTATGTTTGAAACAAAAACGCTGTGGCTAGAAGGATACATGGCTTTTAAGACCCCATATGGAAAATTCATATTATTTAATGAGGTTGTATCACTGAAAACGATTATTTCTGAAAACTCGTCTATCTAATCTCACATGGGTTTGTTATATCATTTGTTCCGATATAAATGCTGGCATGTGAACACAAACAAACCCAATGGACAATGGAGAAAAACTGTAACGATTCAGCCCGTGATTCAGAACAAAATAGGTATGAAAGCTCCTGATGAGTTGCACTGAAGCCCAGGTCCAAAGTTCTTGATTCAAAGTCTAGGCTTCTCCCGTTTTTGCACAAAGTAGCCTATCTTGCTCAGCCTTAACAATTTTTGGCTATATCAAACACTTCACACTTCCTAGCCTTCTTGGTAGTTGTTGTTAAAATGTATGACAAAGCTGCTATTCGTCAGTTAATTTAGGCTACTTCAATCGAGGCCATTCTTATAATGTTATAGTTGACAAGATGGCCACCTTAGCCTACATGGGGTAAGGATTAGTCTACTCTGCGAGGTTTAAAAAACAAACTAAAAGAGGCTGGACTGTCAAAGACCTCGCTTCCTCTGGCCACTACTTCCGTCTATTGTACCTACCCTTTCCGTAAAAAACGTACATTTGTTTCAAAACTTGTAACTTTGTTCACTCATTGTAAATTTGTTTAAAAACTTGTAAATTTGTTTTTAATCTTGTAAAATCTTGTAAGTAATTTACCGTTGTATTTTTTTGCCCTTCCAGGCCACCGTAAAAACTGGACTGAAATGTTGTAAAACCATTAACCTTAAATTAAAACCTACAATTAAATGAATTGTATGGGAAGAGTGAAATCACCCATTAGTTTAGACAGGTCCTCGCAGGTTTCTGTTAAGGATACAAGGATACAAGGAAGTTTATTGTCACATGCATATAGTTACTGGATGTAAGAAATGCAGTGAAATTATGTCTGGTGTCAGCCTATTTGTGCAAAGTGTGGGGGGGGGGGGTAAAAAGTGCAGTAGAAGAGGGGTTTAGTAGATTAAGTGGCAAGGGCTGCATAAGAAAGGTGGGGGAGGATTGGGATGGGGGCACCAACAAGGAGCACTCAAGAGCAACAGGGGCAAGGAAAAACTCCCTTACTAAGGAAGAAACCTTGGGCAGATCCCCGGCTCAAGGGGCTAACCCAACTGCCAGGGGTCTTGGTGTGTGTGTTGGGGGATGACAAGGGAGATGGGATAGTGTGCTGTGTATGTGGGGAGAGGGCAGTGTGCAATATGTGTGTTGGAGAAGCTTCCTCATGAGACAATGTGCTGTGTAGGGGCAGTGTACTGCAAGTATGGTGAAGGGACTTACTATTGCAAGCAGAGTACTGTATGTATGATGTATGTGAGTGATGACAGTGCAGATGTGTGTGTGGGCGGGAGGGGAGTGGAGCAGTGACTGTGTGTGTGTGTGTAGTGTGTGTGGGGGTAGGTGGGGGCAGTGATTTCAAGTGGTCTCTGCGGCTGCGCACACGCGTAGCTTAGAGGGAACATAGATTTCAGTACACTTGTGGTGCTAACTGGTTAAAGCAAAGCCATTAATAGAAAGAGGGGGGTCATTACAGTGTAATAAAAGGAGTACGGCTCTTATCTCACCTTGCCACCTACATCACGGCTCTTGGCTCTCATCTTGTTGACCTGAGACTCAGCTATATCAGCTCTCTCCTCAGCCTCATCCAGCTCATGCTGCAGCTTGCGGAACTTGCCCAAGTTAGAGTTGGCTTGTTCCTCCTGGAAAACATAATTGTTGACGCAAATGAAGTTTGTTCTCTACAAAGCAGACTGAGTATCTCAGTGGTGAATCATGGGACCCTTACAGCCTCCTCTGCTGTTCTCTTGTACGACTTGACTTTCAGCTGCAGTTTATCCACCAGATCCTGAAGACGATGCAGATTCTTCTTATCTTCCTCAGTCTGAAGATAGAGCATTAGGTAAGACATAATGTCAGCTATAATGAATGAGACAGAAAATGGAAGATAGAGAGGAAGATTTTGTTCACGAGATGCCCACTGTACCTGGTAGGTGAGCTCCTTGATGCGGCGCTCATATTTACGGATTCCTTTGACAGAATCACTGGCCTTCCGTTGCTCCATTTCCACCTCACTTTCCAGCTCCCTCACCTAAATGTAGACAAGAACATTTTAAATGTGGTTTACATGTGAATAAAAGGCACTAACACATTAAATATGTACAATAAAAAAAAAACCATGTGTTAACATGTATAAAGGATCTAAGTCGATAATCACAGTGTAACATAATATGAAAAATACATTTTAGGAAACGAACCCTGGACTCTAGTTTCTGGATCTGTTTCTTGCCACCCTTCATGGCTATTTGCTCAGCTTCATCCAGACGGTGCTGCAGGTCCTTGATGGTCTGCTCCATGTTCTTCTTCATGCGCTCCAGGTGAGAACTGGTGTCCTGCTCCTTTTTCAGCTCCTCTGCCATCATGGCAGCATCAGTGATGGCCTTCTTGGCCTTTTCCTCAGCATTCCTGCACTCCTGCACAGCCTCCTCTACTTCATTCTGGAGCTGGGATGTATCACCCTCCAGCTTCTTCTTCTGGTTCAGCAGGCTGGTGTTCTATGTGGGAAGACAGAAATGTTAACAATGGTCTGAACACTGTTCTTTATAGATCAGTGGGTCTGAGTCATATGAATAAATCTGAAAAACACTTCAGTATTCATATTTTACCTGAGAGTGCAGCAGCTGCACCCTCTCACTGACGTCCAGCAGCTCCTGTTCAGCCAGTTTCCGGCCTCTCTCAGTCTGCTCCACCAGGGACCTGAGCTCATCCAATTCAGCCTGCAGCAGATTGTTGCGTCTTTCCACAATAGCAGAGTTCTCTTTGAGATCATCATTAGCACGGAGAGATTCATCAAGCTGCAGTTGAGCATCCTGTTGTTGACATAATTATTGAAATTAATATTGGATTAACCTTGTGTTAGTGCACAGCAAGCAGCCTTGCAATTATATAGTAATTTATATTTTGTTGTTTAACCTTCAGATGTCCATGGAGACCCTTGAGCTGCTTCTGGGCCTCAGATGCCTGCCTGTTGGCCTGGCTGAGCTGGATCTCCATCTCATTGAGGTCTCCCTCCATCTTCTTCTTCAGCCTGAGAGCCTCATTCCTGCTGCGAGTCTCAGACTCCAGGGAGCTCTGCAGGGTATCCACCACTCTCTGCTGGTTCCTCTTGGCCTGCTCCATCTCCTCATCCTTCTCAGTAAGTTTACGCTCAATGTCAGCTTTGACCTGATTGAACTCCAGCTGAGCTCTGAGTATCTTACCCTCTTCATGCTCTAAAGTAGCCTGAGGAAATGTAACAGCATATGACATACCATAGAGTACATAATATAAAAAAAATATTGATTAAATCTTTCAATTAAAACTTATGATATATTTGTCATATAGCATACCTCAGCTTCCTCAAGAGCAGTCTGGATCTCTGCCTTCTCTTGCTCAAGTGTCTTTCTGACTTTCTCAAGCTCATGGATGTTCTTTCCAGTCTCACCAAGTTGCTCAGTGAGATCAGAAATTTCCACTGGAGTGGGAAATTATATTGTTAGTGTTATGATGGATCTCACAATCATGTAGGTTTTGTGATTAGGGAATGTGAAAAAACAGACCTTGAAGATTTTTGTTCTCCCTCTTCATGGTCTCAAGGTGATCCAGAGATTCCTCATAGGAGTTCTTGAGTTTAAAGAGCTCAGTGCCAAGAGATCTGGACTCTTTCTGGGAGCTCTCCAGCTCAGTCTGAGACTCCTCATACTTCTGCTTCCACTCAGCTAGGACCTGAGAGTGACCAGAGAATTGGAATATGAATACAGTATAATGATTAAAACATAATTATTAGATTAGATTAAGCTTAAGATGTCAAAAGTAATCATTCTGAATTTAATACCTTATCAAAATTTCTTTGCTTCTTGTCCAGGGCAGCAGCAGCAGCGTTGGATCTCTCCACATCTACCATGAGATCTTCAATCTCATTCTGCAGTCTATGCTTAGTTTTCTCCAGGGAGGAGCATTTGGCATTGACAGCCTCCACAGCTTCCTCTGCATCTTGCAGACGCTGAGCAAGTTTTTTCCTGAGGAAAAATAAATTGAAAGTGAGTGACATGTACATGCCATGTCTAAAGATTGATTTTGAACAATTTATACAGAGTCAGTTCAGGGGCCCTTACTTGGCATCTTCCAGCTCCTCAGTCCTCTGGATGGCATCAGTCTCGTACTTGGTTCTCCACTGAGCCACCTCAGAGTTGGCCTTGGAGAGACTGCGCTGCAGCTCAGCCTTGGCCTCCTGCTCCTCCTCATACTGCTCCCTCAGGAGGTCGGAGTCATGACGAGCAGACTGCACTGCATGGGCTAGTGCATTCTTTGCCTGGAAATTAATAATAATAAAAACAGAGATAATCAATAATTTATTAACTTCATGAACCATAAACTGACAATATGTCTGGACACCTGTAGTTCATTTATGGTTTCCAAGTAGCATAACTAGTGGTGAAATGTAACAGTATTCAGAATGAAATGCTTTTCAAATACCTTTACTTCTTCTTCCAGTTGTCGTTTAAGATCTTCAATCTGTTGGGTATAAGACTGCTTGCCCCTAGTAAGCTGAGAGACAAGAGAATCCTTCTCCTCCAGTTGCCGGGAAAGCTCACCTATATATTGAAAAATTGATTGATTGATATTGATTTCATGAATATCTCAGCGTTGAAAGTTTACATTATGCCATGAAAGTTTACATGCATATACCATTTTCAGTTTGAAGCTTAGCTTTCTGCATAGTAAAGTCATTTATGCTTCGCTGGCCCTCTTCAAATTTGGTTCTATATTCACTCATCTGATCCTCCAAGGTCCTGCAAATTTTTCCAAATTTCCCTGAAAAGAGGAAGTGAAGCATGAAAAAGATGAATCAAAATGCATCCGTTATGAAATGTAAACATTTTTACAGTTATATTTATGAGTTTTCAGGCTTTACCTTTGCTTTGGAAACCTGTTCCATGTTTGAGACGACATCATCCAACTCCAGACGGAGTTCACTCTTCTCCTTCTCAAGCTTTTGTTTGACTCTCTGAAGGTTGTCAATCTGCTCCCCGAGGTCAGCTACACTGTCTGCATGCTTCTTCCTCAGTGTGGAGGCAGTAGCCTCATGTTGCAGAGTGGACTCTTCGAGGTCTCTGCGCAGCTTCTGGAACTCAGCCTCCCTCTTCTTGTTCATCTCAATCTGGGCAGCAGTGGCACCTCCAGCCTCCTCCAGCCTCTCACTGATCTCCTCCAGCTCTCTGGCCAGGTCTGCCCGCTGCTTCTCCACTTTGGCTCGGGCAGCTCTCTCAGCCTCCAGCTCTTCTTCTAGCTCCTCAATGCGAGCCTTATTGAAAAAACAATAAACTTAAATAAAATTTCTTTTTCAACTGTGAAAAGCTATTTTAATATTCATATTAATTTTTTTCTGTACCTGAAGCTCCTTAAGTTTCTTTTGGAGCTGGGCTGCCATAGCTTGTTCATCTTCAATTTTGCTATTAAGTTGACTTATTTCAAAGTCTTTCCTAAAAGAATCAGAGTCAAGTTGAAGACACATTTAACATTGCCATATTATGCAATTATGCTTGTGCCTTCAGTAAGTACTTTTTAATTCGCTCTTCCAGTTGTTGTTTGTCATTTTCTAAATCCATCAGATTTTCCTGGGTCAGCTTTAAGTCTCCCTCAAGTTTTCTCTTAGCTCTCTCAAGGTCCATCCTTAGTTTCTTTTCCTGTTCCAGGGAGCCTTCCAGCTATAAAACAGATAGAACAACATTGCTATTTCTTGCAATGCACTAAATAATCAGGTAACTTATAATCTTGTCTTTCAAAACGTACATCATCAACTTGCTGCTCCAGTTTGGTTTTGGCCTTAGTCAGAGTGTTGACTTTGTCCTCCTCACTCTGAAGATCATCCAGAGTTTGCTGGTGAGCCTCCTGAAGAGCTTTCTTCTCCTTGGTCAACTTGGCAATGATTTCATCAAGAGCAGCCATCTCCTCAGTCAGGTTTTTAACCTGAAAGGAAAAGGCCATAATTAGAATGTTGTTCCATAAGAAAATCATTCTTTCACTCATCATGACAGTATGAGTTTAACTGTACTGACCTTATTCTCAGTGGCATGTTTCTCTTTTTCCACTTTAGCCAACGTGAGCTCCAGATCATCAATGTCCTT
This sequence comes from Alosa alosa, assembly GCF_017589495.1. Lineage (NCBI taxonomy): Eukaryota > Metazoa > Chordata > Actinopteri > Clupeiformes > Clupeidae > Alosa > Alosa alosa. The sequence goes on from NC_063204.1 coordinate 11,571,274, forward strand.
CTTGAGCTCAGAGCACTCATCCTCCAACTTCCTCTTCTTTGAAGTCAGCTCTGAATTCATCTCTTCCTCATCTTCCAGCCTCTCAGTCAGCTCCTTAGTTTTGGCCTCAAGCTGGATTTTGCTCTTGATCAAACCCTCACATCGCTCTTCAGCATCACAAAGATTGTCTTGTTCCTGTTAACAGCAGTTGATTTGAAGATTTTGAACTTCTTATCAATATGATGTATTTTTTACACATTTGAGTAAGTTTTAGGCCTGGTAAGAATTGTCCAATTTCATTCAGTTCTGTTTTTGTCTGAAATGTAAGGATTGCATACAGTAAATAGGTAAATTAAAAGGCAATTGGTTGATCATACTTACAGTCTGGACTTGAATTTGCAGGTCATTCTTTTCTTGGAGAATAGAAACCATTTTCTCCTCCAGCTCTTTTCTACGAGCCTCAGATTTTGCATAGGCCTCCTTCAGCTTCAGGAATTCTTCCTTCATGTTGGCCATCTCTTTCTCTGCCTCAGCAGATCTCAATAAGGGCTTGATCTTGAAGTACATCTTCATCCAGGGCCAATTCTTGACACCCATGAATGCACGGACGTTCCACTGAATCACTAGCAGGGCATCCCTGAAAATTGGGAAAGGGAAAAATAATCATTGTCATGTTTGTAATTAGAATATCCCAGATTATAGAATAATAATTGCTCTATTTTCATTATATATCAGGCTGTAATAGAAATGTCAATTTCCAAGACTGTAAAGTTTTAAAGTCAGTTTTAAAGAAATAGATTGACTGAAACTGCCATGTATGTGTAGCTAATAGTAAAGCCAAGTAAGGCTGCTGCCTAAGCTTACTGTTGACATTTTATTATATTCCAAAAGTGTTTTTTTGTTTTTTTTAATCAGTAAAGCAATTTACCGGCGTTCAACAATCTTCTGAAATTCAATTCTTGCCAGAAGACCTCTTCCTCTTGATTGGATACCAGTGATGATTAGAGCGAGACGGTCATCTCTCATCTCCTCAAGGGTTCCCAGGAGACCAGCTTTGAAGAACACCTTTAAATCAACAATTTATGTGTTTAGATTTAAAATGTTATTAGGCCTATTTAAAGGACAACTCCAGTATGATTTAACCTAGAGCCTTGTTGTTAGAGGTCTTGAGTACTGTCAGTAGGGGGGGAAAAGAATCAGTGCAACATCGCCATCTTTGTGTCTGAACTTCCTATTGTACAGTACATCCATTGCAATACATTGAGATGTAGGATTTTATTGAGAAGACATCTATGGGTCATCCTAAAGTTAGGAATGTTTATGTAGGATTTTGGTAACTTAAGACGTTCTATGATACACATTTACTATCTGAAAGTAGTATAACACTTACAAGCAGCTGTTTTGTTATCATTTTCTAAACATAGTTATTATGGTTACCAAACTGATAAGATAGGATTTGCGAGTTAGGAAGTTTCTGTAATACGGCCCTGCAGTAAGTGTTTTGGTTTTAGCAGTTTAGACAGTACATAATCAGATAATGCATTGGGTTTAAATAAAGAAACTACTTTATAAGAATACATTATGACAATTATGTATTGACATTCTGTGCTGAGAATGGCCAGTCCATCTCCAACTTCTCTGAGTAGTTTGGTACATAGACTCGGGACCCGATTGTGAGGACCTACAGTACAACATATGTTGGTGTCCTTTGACCTCTAGGGGGTGCTACAACTACCAAAAATACTTTTTTACCCGGATGCCCGATTGGTCGAAAATGTACTGCTGGAATCAAGTTCAACACACCGCATTTCACAGTCTGCACCCATTGGTGAACCACACCTGAGCAAGCACACTTTGCAGTTTCTCAGAAAGGCTTCTACATGTAAAGTAAATAAATTGTAGAAATTGTGTGATGGCACAAATAGTCAGTCTAATAGCTCTGTTTTCTTTGGTTGTTTCCTGTGTAGTTCATACTAGTAATACTACTGTAGTTGACTGCCTGTACAAACACTCCATTTTTGCTGTTTGCTGTCACTTGACTATGAAACCATTAGCAAGAATTTGAAGATGATACCAAAACTAGTTAGCTATTGAGACATATTTCAAAATATTTCAGATTGTTTGCATAGTGTTAGTTAAACATTGATAGTGGTTACAGGAAAATTCAAATAACTACCTTAGTATGTCCGAATCTGTACTGTTCATGGTCAATATCCAGGGATCCAAGCAGTTTTTCTGCTCCTTTCTTGTTGTCAATGAACTGTCCCTCAGGGATAGCTGCAGGATTCAGGATACGGTATCTGAAGAGAATAAGATAGTCTAGATACATACATATTCCCTCAATATTGTTGTAAGAAAAGTATAATCATTAGGACAAAAATAACAGATTTTACCTCTGTTTGAAATCTCCGTACAGGATCCGGTTGGGGAAGCCCTTTCTGCAGATCCTGATGCCTTCCAGCACACCGTTACAGCGCAGCTGGTGCATGACCAGAGGATTCTCCATGGCCCCAGGAGTCTTGGTCTCGTTGGGGATGATGCAGCGCACAAAGTGGGGGTGAGTTGACCTCAAGTTGGTCATCAGCTTGTTCAGGTTCTCCTGTTGTAAGACATTTTGTATTTGAATGATTAGCTATTCAAATAGCATGAGTATCACTTTCACAACTTAAATTGAATTAGGAAGTACAGGTAATCACTAACCCTGTGCAGTGCAGACACTGTCTGGAAAGAAGATCCTTTCTTCTTCTTCTCCTTGCCCTTTCCACCACCACCACCACCTTCCTGTGCTGTGAGAGTATACGTTTGTGATTAACATTTTTTGTCATTTTAGATCATGATATAGATTTTTTGTTGTACAGTATATATATTTGCCAACTGTGTGCTTCATTTTAGATTTATTTTAGCTCTAGTTTTAGATGCTGATAATAATAAAAGACCTATTTTTTCTGTAGTTGAAATTTACCAGATTCAGCCCCGGCATAGTTTGCAAAGAGGGTTGCAAGCATCTTCATTGTTGACTTCTGGTATAAACCGACCACAGTCTCATTGAGAGGGTCCTTGTTCTTCACTAGCCAATTGTTGATGTTGTAGTCAACAGTGCCAGCATAGTGAACCAGGGAGAAATGGCCCTCTGGTTTCCCCTTGACAATCCTGGGCTTCTGGAAGTTGTTGGATTTCCCCAAGTGGTTGTCATAAAGCTTGGCTTTAAATGTGGCATCACTGGCCTTGGGGAACATGCACTCCTCTTCAAGGATGGACATGATACCCATGGGCTGTAATATAGTCATGAAAATATAATTTTTGTTAGTTGGTTATTTTATGGAACTAGGACAGGAAGTAAAACTTTGTTGAAGGATTACATTTCCACAAAACAACAACAAAAACAACAACAACAATAATAATAATAATAATAATACTGATAATAACGATGATGACAGTAATATATTACATTACACTACTAACACATTATTCATTTATACACCTTTTCAATAAGGTCAATGCAGGCCTGCAAGTCCATGCCGAAGTCAATGAACGTCCACTCAATTCCCTCCTTCTTGTACTCCTCTTGCTCCAGTACAAACATGTGGTGGTTGAAGAACTGCTGCAGCTTCTCATTAGTGAAGTTGATGCAAAGTTGCTCAAAGGTGTTGAACTAAAAAAAAAAAAATGGACAGGTATGTTGTGTTTTTTTCCCAAAACTTTTTTTCTTTTAAAGTTGTGTTTTGGAAGAGAAACTCACATCAAAGATCTCAAATCCAGCAATGTCCAGCACACCAATGAAGTACTGGCGAGGTTGTTTGGTGTCCAAGGTCTGGTTGATTCTTACTACCATCCAGAGGAACATCTTCTCATACACGGACTTGGACAGGGCTCCAATAGAGTAGTACACCTTAGAAATATAAGGTTTGTAATAAAAGCATACTAAACAGTTTGTTAAATGGTAAGAGGAAAAGTTGAGACAAAATATGCATTTTTCACACCTGCTGGACATTTTGTCCCTTGGTGACCCACTCGTTTCCTACTTTAACCCTTGGGTGACACAAAGCCTTGATGAGGTCAGCAGAGTTCAGACCCATCAGATAAGCAGATTTGTCAGCATCTGTTGAAAAAGCACATATATGTACAGTAATCTTAGATTTATACATCTATGGATATAATTTTAGAAATTGTGTGACCAAGTTGTCAGGAGATGATAGCTTTCAACATTTAATAGTATTAGTTGCACCATGATGCTAACTGAAAACTGTATTTGTAAATACTTTTGTAATTGTTTTTTAGAACATTCAGGCATAACTGTGAAGATACTGTACAAACGCAGTGGTGATTTACATCATAATGAGGCAGTGTTTGGAGTACACACCTTCAGTGCCATCAGCCTCTGCCTGCTCCTCTCTCTGCTTCTGCTTGAACTTCATGTTGCCATAGTGCATGATGGCACCAGTCAGCTTGTAAATGCTGTTCTTCTCCTCTTGAGTAAAGCCCAGCACATCAAAGGCGTCCTATAGTATGAAGTAAATAATAGAACTGAAATGATCGTACGTGTGATTCAGAGAAAACTAACGTACGCACAAAAAATGTGCGTACACCACCCTTCCAGATGTGCCCATTATAAATCACAAATGAACATCAACTTGTGCGCAGCCGGATGGTTTTAGGTCTCCGCCTTGTAAACACCCCCTCATCAATATCATTAGCATATGTTTTAATAAAATCAATGGCCTGTCAAAAGTTGTAGCCTATGTAAAATTATATATTGAAAACATTGTATAGGCCTAGCCTATGCCATCTGATGTTAACTAACCTATATGCGTCAGTTTGAATAGCTAATTATGTTTTTTCCAGCAAACTTTCTGAAAGAGATCGTATGCATCCATGTCCATTGTCCTCTGCTCGCTTTCATTCCTTTTGCTTGCAGTAATGTGAATAATCAACATTTAGTATGTTTAGGCCTACTTTGTAGAAAAAAAATTGGGTAGGCCTACCTTATGAAGGAAAGACCTCTATGCCTACAGCATAATCCTGTAGCCTATGTAGGCTACTGTACGTTTCCAATATGACCCAGGGTAATATGCTGATTTAGCCTACAAAACAGAGGACTAAATTATAAGCGTGATATGTCATGTAGGCTTAATGTTTCTTTTAGGATAGCCTATGTTTTTGCTGAAAAAGTAGCCTAGTTCGCCGGTCATTATTTATTCATTCTGCATATCTTTGCGATCGTTTTCTTTCAATAATGTCCAATGGCTTAAACATTGTCCTTTATTGTTTGCTTTAGGCCTACCTTTATATTTTAGCCTACATTATCTAACTCACGTATTGTCATTGGATCGTGGGCACTGCCAGTCAAAAAAAGCAATCAGGTTTGCGCTGCACCTCTTTACAACTCCGCCGCAACACTAAATATGAAGATGCCCTGCTTTCAGAGGATATCTTCCGTCCCTTTATTGTGTAGGCAATATATATGATATAAAAACTCTATAGGCTACATTGTATAGCTTACATTCAAATATTACCTTTCTGTTACGGAGCTGCATAGGCCTATGAGTGCAAATTAGGATGTAGTGGAGGCTAAACGTGAGTAAACGCAGTTTATCCACCTCTGAAATTTCAAAAATGGAGTTTAGGCCTACCCACCTCTTATTAGAGTTTATCCACCTCTCAAAAGAGTTTATTCACTTTTAACATTCAAAACTGTATTATCCAATACTATCCTATATTCCCAATATGGTACAATAACCTCCACCATTATCAAACATGTTCTGAATGCCTTTTTAAATCCGATAGTATAATTTTCATTAGCAGTTTCATTAGCCAAACCATAAACCATTAAGCTGCGTCCAAAAACGTCTTTAAAAATCGTATAATATTGATCATGCATGTGGCAAAGAAAGACATGTGATCATTGGTCTTGGACTTTTGAAAACGCATCACACTTACACCTCAGATTACTTGCATTACCACAAGGAAATGGTCGTACGTCAAGTTTGAACCTGACGTGGAGATAAGCACTTTTCACAGTTTTTTTTATAAATCTGAGCGTTGGCATGGATTTGAGTGTACGCACTGTCTAAGATCAAATCTGTGCTAAGAACGGTTTATAAATGAGGTCCCTGGTCAATTTAACACACATTTCAGATGTGCAAATTACTGTTTCTCACACACTAATACTTTACAAGAGCAAGAAAGTGGGATTACTCCTGCAGATGAAAGCTTATTCAAATTGTATAGAAAAAGTCTTGTTTGTTTTTCTTCAGCTGACTTTTAATTAAGGCCAGCTTTACTCACATCAGTGGCCTGAAGCTCATCACCATCATCAATAGAGGCTACTTGGGTCTCTCCTTGGGAGATGAAAGCGTAGTCATAGGGGTTGTTTGTGATAAGCAGCATCTCTGAAATAGAAGAATATGATTGTCAGAGGTTTCCTCTTCAGTAAGTGACATTCAATGTTTTAATATTTTGTCTTGCAAAGTTTGGGAAGTCTAACCCAGGAGTTCTGGTTTTCTCTGAGAGAGGATCTGATAGAAGATGTGGTAATCTCTCTCAGCCTTGAGCTGGAAAGTCACCCGAGACTTCTCTAGTAGATCTGTCAAATGATGGCAACAATTTTTTTTATGCAAACAATATTTCAAGAATAATAGGCTTTTATTTTTGTACATAGTGTATCTGACTCACAGGTCTCGATATCAGCAGAGGCCAGCTTGCCATTTGCATGAAAGTGGATTCTGATAAATTTACCCTGAAAAAAAAAAAATTTTGTTTTATACTCATGATGAATTGTTGCATATCATTGCTTGGATTTATTTTACGTATTTTAAGTGACATTTGTCAAAATTATACTTACAAATCTAGAGGAGTTGTCGTTTCTGATGGTCTTTGCATTACCAAAGGCCTCCAGAGCAGGGTTACACTGGATGATTTGATCCTCCAGGGTTCCCTAAAGACAAACACCAGAGTGTTTCATGCCCATCATTTGTGGAATGTTAATCACACACAGCATAACATTGTTTCAGTATAACAACCTTTTTGTCATTTGGATCCTTCTTGCCAGTTCCACCAGCAGCAATGCTGGCGAAGTACTGAATAACTCTCTTGGTGTTCACAGTCTTCCCAGCACCAGATTCTCCACTTAGAGATAAGGGAGAGGAATTTAGTTTATATTGTTATTGTCTATCAGCACTTCTCAGACATACAAATAGCGTCACTGGTAACATTTAAGTTTAGAGAACACGTGCTACCCATTAACACATACGTAATATTTGTATACTGCTTAACAAGGTCTGTATTTATCTTCATTGCACATTGCTATCCGGCTACGAGAGATTACATTCACTATGCTAAGTTGAGCTAGCGGGGGCGCTGCCGGACTAAGACAATGTATGCACTAAGACAAAAATGTTTTTGTTCACTTATCTAACTCTAGGGGAGACAATGAATAACCCAATTACATAAAATTGTGGCGTGTACCTTTATATGTTACTATTCTGTCATTTCTAACACTGTCTGTCTGTCACCTTGTCAGACAGTGTATTAAAAGTCTGTGAACTCTCTATTTTGATCCATACTATATACCAATTACCTTAGACAAGCTAGTTGCTTATTAAGGATTTACCAAGAGTAAATGACCTATTTTTTAAGAATAAGAAATTGTTCAATAAAGATACAAAAAATGTGCAATGATACTCAATACAGGCCGTCTTGAGCAGTAATACATACACATATTAGTTGTCTATCAATAGTTACTCTAACATTTGTTCCCAATACTGATAGGTTACCACATTTCTATAATAAACTTACGTGATCAGGAGGGACTGATTCTCCCTGTCTAAAAAAAAACAAACATTTTATTGAAGATATTTATTATATATATACTGATTATACCCCCATTTTGGTCTAATGTGTATATGCAATGCAGTTTTAAGTAAAATATAGTCTTATATGAATTTTCTTTACCTGCCAGCATGTATTGGTAAGCATTGTCAGAGATAGAGAAAATGTGGGGAGGAGCTTCACTCCTCTTCTTGCCTCTGTATGCAAGAACAACTTCCTGGTTGTACACTGGCAACCACTTGTAGGGGTTGACAGTGACACAGAACAATCCAGAGTAGGTCTGTACAAAAAGACAAATAAAGAAAAATATTAGTTTGAAAATATCTGGCATCTCTTCAGAGCTTGAGACACATTTGATTCTATACTCACATAGATCATCCAGGCTGCATAACGCTCTTTGAGGTTAAACAGCACAGCAGGCTCATGCAGGAAGGTGAACATCGCCATGTCCTCAATTTTATCGAACTTTGGCGGGTTCTGAGGGTGGACGTCTGCCTCTTTTACAGTAACAGTCTTTATGAAGGAGAGAACATGTCAGTCATCAGTCATTTTTTTGTTTTTTTTTTTTTTTTTGTTGCAAGGATGTTATTCATTAGAAGTCATATGTTTCCAGTTCTGCAAACATAGAAATCTGCAGAGAGGTAAATATAGATGTATTTTTTAGTGTTCAGGTCTTGAAACAACATGTATATGTATTTAAACAATCTATGGACTCAAACCTCATACCCTGTCCTGCCAGTCACCATTCCATGTCATTCATAGTCAAACATACTGTACAGATTTAATCTTATGAAGGCCAGAGTTTAGAGACTGTTTATGAAAGAATTTAGAAACTATTTATTTACCTTCCCTTCCTCAGTTTCAACAGTCACTTTGTCCCCGTCTCTGCTTTGGATTTGTGCCTTCACAAATTCAACCATGGGGTCCACCACAAAGCATGACTTCTTGATGTCAAAAGGGCGAGTCTGGGCCTCCAGACGCTCCATATCCGACTTCCTCAGATAGGGAGCCGCCGCCCCAAACTCTGCCATCGCCGCATCCCCCATGATTTAGCCTTTGAAAAGTGGGAAGAGGGAAAGTTGGGAAGTATTTGCCTCATGAAAATAGAACCAGCACAGTTCAAGTCAGATCAGCACAGTTAGACACAGAGATCATCTGCAAACAGTTCATTATGTGGTTAAGGTAAAATATACAAATTATTAGTATATACTTGTAAAAGTGTTAAGGATGCAGCTTCTACTATATCACTAGATGTCAGATTACACATCAGATATAAATGCCAATCTCAGAGTTTTAAGTAAGTTCAGTGTTGATTTGAGTGTACAGTGTTATTTCAATCATGTGTTTAATCATAGAGTGCTATGACCATAGAGTGCTAATAAAGAGGCTAACATGAAGCCAACCACAGTACCTTTGATGTTCACTTTCCTTCTAAATGATTGTTATTGCCCTAAAATGAACAAGAAAATAGTTTGCTGATAAACTCCTAAAATTTAATTGTTAAAGCTAATGAGCAAATAGTTATAATGAACTATTGGATCTTAAAGCTCTTGAATCTTTAGGTAAATGATCAATTAATTACTCTAGTTTCATCCATTGTCCTACCTGTGGGTGATGGAATTGAACCCGGATTGTAAGCAACAAGAACTCCCTCTCTTTTATACAACAAGCAGCTCTCTTATATGGATAGAGACAGAAATAGCTGTTACACTTCAGTTCATTTAAATGGAAAGGAGGGGCAGCTGATTTATTCAGTAGTGTTAAAGCTGCAGTTTATCACTTTTTTGCCAAGAGAGAAAATGCCTTTTTTGACCTTAAGAAACAACAGTAAAAGGGACACTTTTGTTAATTTATCTTGGTATTCTCTACCTCTTTCACATCATTTGCTTGATGTGTTTTTTAGCATTTTTTTCTTTTAGGTTTTACAGGGTCTGGGTGATGAGAGTGATAGGGTGAAATATCACACGGGGAGGAAGTCCATAACTAATGTGTCAACTCTTTAAACCATAAAAGGATCTATGTACATAGAGCTGGCTTTATTTCAACAGTTGCAATTGTTTAAATATAGCACTTAAGGCGTAATAGAACAATGTACAATAAACAACTGCCCAAAGTAATATGTTAGATTTAAGTTTGTATTCTTTTAAAATCAGACTAAAACATGTTTATTCTTGTAAGTTTTGAATTAGGCTTTTAAGACTATTTATATCTTGGCCGTTTTTAATATTTATATGTTCAACGTTTTATGGTTATGTATTTTTATGTTTATCTTTTTTATGTTTATGTATTTTCCTATATATTTATCTTTGTTGTTTGGTCAAGGCATATGTTTGTCGTGTTATCCTCTCTTTCCATTGAAGCACATTGAGTCTGTGCTTTTCAAATGAAATGTGCTAATATACAAATAAACTTGACTTGACTAAGTTTGGTCTATCTCTTTTAGGAAAATCACATAGCTGTCAGACCTTGATGCTCAAAATGTTATGAAGGGAAGCAGTGTCAAATGAAATGCTTAAAAAACATGTTATTTTGTGTCTATATAAAGCATTTCTGTTCTAAGAAGATGAATATATTAAACCAGACAGTGATCTATATGGCATATGTATTGTTTGTTAGTGCTTGTTTATTAGTGTAGTGAGTGCCTATTACAAAGCCTAAGTTGGGTCTGTCTGCTACTCCAGGTATGGTTAGGATCAGTCAGCTGGCAGCTGATGACAAAGCATCACTTTGCAGCCCTCTACCACTGACACATGACTGATTCCTTAGTTTTCACTTAAGCACAAAGCCCTGCAATTTATGTTTCCTCAGTGCTGAGGGGAGACATCCGAAGATTAAGTTAAAGTGCTAATGGCATCAGTTATGGTCCTTCAAAGGTCAACCGTTAACAAGACTCTGAAATCCATTCCAAATTGTTTAGATGGTGTTGTATGAAGTAAGGTCATAAGAAGCTGAGGTGTTGATATTCCTCAGCGTGTGAGAACAGCTGAGAAGCCTCCATGATGTGATGGAGAAATGCTCAAGTGCAAGTGATAATTTGTTCGGGACAGCTGAGATTCTCAGTCTGTCTATAGATGACATATAGCCTACAGGACAAGTATCTTGTCTGTGAAAGGTGTGCAGTGTTTGTATTGATAGTCAAGTAGTATCTCTGTCTGTCTGATAAAACCCACTGAAATCTGTCTCTGCCAAGGTTTTTAGCAAACCAGTAGCCAAAGGTTATGGTTATACAAAGGAAATAGGAATTTCAGTGAGAAAATGTTTTACAGCAGGTATTCAGATGAGGTTGATATGTACAGCAGGTGAAGTGTAGGTGAAACTCATGAAATGGATGTATATTATAATTACAACTTACAAGTGTTCAAAACGATGCTTGACATGTTAGTTAATACACATTTGATATTTATATTGAATATGAATATATATTAAATAATAAACTCAAATCAGGAGGGCATACATTTATATGACATTTCCAGCATGTTCCAGTACTCAGCCTTGATGTGCATACAGACGTAGGTTACACCTGTCTGTCTGAAGTGCGCCAAATAAAGGCCAAGGTCAGTCAGCTTCCAGTTGGCAGTCACGTTACTGCTGTATTGTTACCTTGCCTTCACACTTGAGGATAAAGATAGCCTTGTGAAATTCTTCCTGGATGCCTTCCTTTGACAGAGGAGGACAGCTTGTATAGTTCACTAAACATATTCCATTTGTGGAGACCCATCACACATCGTTGACCTTTTCTGTACAAGGTTACAAGTTGCTGTAGGCTTACATTTAATAGCACAGCACAATAGTAGAAGTAACACAAATGCTAAGTGTAGACAAGTAAAGAAGTAAGAGGTTGAAGGGAACAACAAGGTCTAAGTACCGTTGATGAGTGCTGAGATATCTCATTCATTTCACCAACAAAATATCAGTAAAATGTTGATGTGATTGATTCCTGATATGTGAGTGTGGTCAAGCAAACAGTTTTATCCAAAGCAACAGGGATTAGGCTTGAGTTTCGAACCCAGGCTGATTGTTCCCACGTGACAGTGCAACCATTGCTCCACCACACCCCATGCTTCGGATTTAGATGTCTTGAAATGTTGATTTCAACCATTTTGGAAATCCTAGTCTCTTGAAGGTGAATTTGAATGTTTTGTGATATTTCTATTCAATCCTTGTGGAGGGATGATGCTAAAGAGTAATACAAATGCTTGGAGAGACTGGTTTTGATGGAAGTTACAAGAATCATATTGTTGTTTTATGCTAAATGCCGAGTTATCAAGTTAGCAAAGTTAACACAATTAAGAATCAGCATGTAAACTATGTACATGTAGCCTGCCTGTCCTTAGTCAGAAGGTATTGTTGGGGGTTGTGGACATCTCAGGTTTCTTGTATGTAGGCCTACAGTAGACACCCAACTCTTAGATTGGTATAGTTTGGTCTGCATTGTTTCCTTGTCATTGTCATTGAGGACCAAGATAACCTGTGAAATTCCTGCTGAGTGCCTCTATCTGATTGAGGAGCACAGCTTGAGAGGAGTGCTGATGTGTAACTGATGATGTGAATGTAAAGGTCATGTCATCTCAGCTGTTTAATCGAGACTCCTCCTGCAATACCATTAGACTATTAGCCTCGTCCTTTACGTTGGAAAACTTGTTCCAACTGTGAATGTCATACTCGTGTATTTTTGCAAAGTCTGATGATAGTTCTGATAATAGTTAATTGGTTTAGGTGTTTTGTACATCTGTTTTTATTAGTCCATTGTTTTCAGCTGGTTGGACTTCCCAGCAAACATACGTTTGACATTGTGAGGTGGTAAGTGTTGACAGAACTACTAAATATTTCTCAGTTAATTGCTTGTAAGTTACCCCCTCTCTTATCTTTACTTTCAAATAATAATATGTTATATAATTGTAATTAATGTAAATTGTTATATAAATTGTAATTGAAAACATTCAGTCATGGACCAAAATGTATACTTATTTGAGCCGTACAGAACCTGATACCAAGGTAATGAGATCATCTAAACTGAGTGTCCATCAAAAACTTTGATTATTAAGTTGTTTTACTTGCAAATGGTAAAATAGGTCATATGACCTGTTATTGCAGTAATTTCATGAATTAACTCTCAAAGATTTTTTTTTTTTAGCTTAAAATGTATATATAGCTTCTACCTCTTTTTGATGACTAACAAAAGTGTCTTAACACTGGTCAGATCATGGTCAGTAGAAGTATGAGCTGTGAATTGTGAAATTAATGTTTGTAATTGTGCGTATAGCTTAACAGTAGCTGATTGGTCTGCAAAAAAAGAATATTGTTTTGAGACCATCATTTTATTTTTGGACATGTATTTTGCATTTATTTATATTACAAGTTGTACTCTGCTCTCTGCAGATACACATGTTCATGTGCATGAACTTAAAATACAATAAATGTAATTTTCATATTTTGTCCTTCGATTGTGTTGTGAGAATGCATAGTTTAGCATTTGTTCAACATAGATAGCTGATAGGGTTAGCGATATTGGTGATATTAGTTGCAATACTGCTGTGTCTGCAGCTATGTTTGTTTTACATTTACGGAGACAAGGCAAACTGTTTTTTTTTTTTTTTTTTTTTTGCTGTTGTTTTTTTTAGTGTGCACACAAAAAGCCCTGCTAGAGCATTGTGAGAAGATATAGCACCCTCCACTATTATTGGCACCCTTGGTAAAGTTGAGTAAAAATAAGTAGAAAAAATTCTGTTTTAGTGATTTATGTTAGCCCTAGGATAAATCCAACCTTTCAGAAATTAAGCAAAACATATTTTAACAAAAACTCATTTGTCACTATTGTTGGGTAGTTAAATACACTACTCTATATTGAATGCCAATAGAGCAGCTCTTATCAGTAGGCAATTGGTTATTTTTAGTATCATCCTCCCACTATGTGCACCAAACGCAGCTTGTGTGTTTGGTGCCAAAAAGCTTCATTTCACCTTTTGAATAATCAATTAGCATTGAGGTTACATTTGTTTATTGTTTTTTATTTTCATTTTTTATACTTGGTGTTTAGACATGCTTTGTTTGTTTTTGTAACTCTCCAACAGTCATCGATATGGAAGATTTTTTTTTCATCACAAAACTCTTTCAGATTCAAATGAATTTCTTAAAGCTCATAAAAGGACTGGGGGTCTGAGTCTGAATGTTAAGGATGAGTATACCAGTAGATGCTTTTCTGCTTTCCATTTACTAGAGATGGGAGCATGTAAAGTTACATCGCTGCAGCAAATTCCTTTAGAAAGCAGATGGTGTTCTAATACAAGTAGATTATTACAACTTTGGAGTGTAAATGAGTACAGACGTCAGATTTCAATTGCAATTTCACTTTATTCTACTGAACAGGTATGGAAGCCAAAGACAAACTCCAGACTACAGCATGAATATCTTTCAGGAAGGCCTACGACAGAGCTTCACTCTTCCTAATGTGCTTTCTGTGAGAAAAAGGAAAACAAATTAGACGGGTGAGTTATTTGTATTCAATTGTATTCAATACATTTCAGTTGTATTCAGTACACAACATTTTTTGGTTCCCATGACCTCAAATACATTGCTTTACATTGTCATTGCTTGACATTAGCAATGTGTTGATAGTTTACCAAACCACAGGTAGGTTTGGAGAATGGCTGTATTATTGCTATGGTTAAAGTCCTAATAGTCTTTATTTTAAGAAGTGTGGGACTATTTTTTTTATATAACTTTCATTGAATGCTATTTAATGTAATGATTAAACAATCATTAAAGAATCAAGTGTCTGGTTCATGCTGTGAGTTCTCTGAAATATAGAGATTGTTTCTTATTGTCAGCCCCTGTTCTCAATGTAAACTTGGGAACTAAGGAGTGGTAGAGGTAGAGGCCAATCTACCTCTGTACACTGTCTGCCTTCTAAAAAAGGAACTGCTTGAACTGCTGACGATGTGTGTTGGGAGGGAGAGGTCACATCTGTACAATGCACAACATACACATGTACAATATCAATATCATATCTGATTTTAACACCTGTAAGGTATATTGCAACAATTCTTGTGCTTATGAGGAAGAGTTCTCTCACCTTGCCACCTGTATCATGGCTCTTGGCTCTCATCTTGTTAACCTGAGATATCAGCTCTCTCCTCATGTTTCTATGTTTTGGTCCTTAGTCCTGTCAATCTTAATAAAGATTTTAGAATCAGCCCCAACATAGTTTGCAAAAAGAGTTGCAAGCATCTTCAGCGTTGACTTCTGGTATAATCCGACCACGGCCTCATTGAGGGGATCCTTGTTTTTCAATGCAAGTCCATGCCGAAGTCGATGAACATCCACTCAATGCCCTCCTCCTTGTACTCCTCTTGCTCCAGCACAAACATGTGGTGGTTGAAGAACTGCTGCAGCTTCTCATTAGTGAAGATGATGCACAGTTGCTCAAAAGTATTAAACTGAAAAAAGAGATGCCGATATAGTGACCTTTTATAGCACCATAAAAATAAAAATAAGCAGGTTCTGAGGGTGGACATCTGCTTCTTTTACAGTGACAGACTTTGAGAATAAGGAGTGAGTATGTAAGAGTCTTTTCTTTGCTTTTTGTTGCAAGGACATAATTTTTCATAAAGTCAAATGTTCACAGTTTACAGCTGAAGAAATGACAATTTACGTATCTAAACAATCTATGTGTACTAACACAGCATATCCCACAATTAATCCATCCATATATTAATATGAGGTGCATAGGCAATTTAATTGGCTATACAAGTTAGCCAACTGTGTGCACAAGCACATAACCTCTCGCTGAGCTTGACTTTTGAGTGGTGTTAGGTTGTTAGGCAACGGGGAACGGCAAGGCTAAGATTAGAAACTATTTTTGTGGGCGGAGGATGAACAAACTAAAATAAACAATAGAAAACACAATTTTGTATCTTAAAACTAAATTAGTTAGTAATGGAACTGTTGTATACAAGCAATATGACACAATTACAGCTGTGGCAGCATCCTTTACCAATACCACTTCCACTTATATCATATTGCTTAATTATAAAAGCTTTAGTCTGGCTATGAAACAGCAAAACACTAGAATCCAGTAAAAAAGATTTATTTACCTTCACTGCCTCAGTTTCAACTGTGACTTTGTCCCCGTCTCTGCCTTGGATTTGTGCCTTCACAAATTCAACCTCAGGATCAACCACAAAGCATGACTTCTTGATGTCAAAGGGTCAAGTTCGGGCCTCCAAACGCTCAATATCTAACTTCCTCAGAAACTGAGCCGCTGGCCCAAACTCAGCCATCTGAGCTTCCCCCATGCTTTAGCCTTTGAAAAAAATCATTGGAAAGTAATTTGCGTCATGGAACTAGAACCAGCACAGTTTAAGTCAAATCAACCAAATCAAGCACAGCTAGCTCAGACACAGAGATTATCTGCAAACAGCTCATTATGTAATTATGGTCATCATAATATAATGACCATATTACTTCAAGTGTCTTTCAACTTTTAATGAAGAGTTTGACTTAAGGGACCTGTGTAGGCACAATTTCTAAAACAACGTTTTAAATTGATTAATTTAGTTTCCTTCATTGTCTTACCTGCAGATGATGGAATTGCACCGCGGACTGTGAGCAGCCACAACTTTCTCTCTTACGGGTTGTTGCAGAAATAGCCTTTGAACCTCAGTTAGGTTTGAATGGAAAGGTGGGGGCAACTGGTTTATTCAGTAGTGTTAAAGCTGCAGTATGTAGTTGTTTTGCCAAGAAAGAAAATTCTCCTCGACCTGTAATACATGCCTCTGTAGGGTAATATGGATTCAGAAAGAATATTTAAAGGGTAACATTACTTAATAATTATTGGTATTCTGTACCTCTATATTATCTACCTGGGAAGCTTTCATGCATGTCTTTTACAGGATCAAGGTGATAAGGGTGATGAGATGCAACATCATTGAATCCATGAAAGGAAATACTCACTTGCAGATTGGTTAAATATAGCACATGGGATGATACACTTTGTCCACCAAATATTTAGCAACTGGGTAACAAAAAAAGACATTAAAAACTACTCGTACTAGTATTTTGGATTGGATTACATTACATTGGAACAAATAATATTAGCTAAATTATTTTGTGTTTGTGTTGTGATCAAAGTAAAGGTACAAGAAGACAATTAGTCTATGTATAGCATCTCTGCCCTAAAAAGTGAACATAGTAAACCTGGCAGTGGTCTATATGGCATATTACTTCATTTGAAATGCTTCTGTTGTTTATGAATGTCCTCTTGTTTTTTGCTAATTTTTTGCCTATTGTTATGGCTAAGGTATATTGTTATGTCAATTACCTTGCATCTGATGGCAAAGCATCACTTTGCCCTCTCCCATTGGCACATCATTAATTCCTTAGTTTTCACCTAAGCACAAATATAGCACTGTTTCTGCCGAGCACTTGTCTTTGATTGAGAAGAGCAGCCTGTGGTCACCTCATCTATTGGTGTTTCCTCAATGCTGAGGAAAGATGTCTGAAGATTAAGTTCAGGTGCTAATGGCTTCAGTTACTTACAGCTTGAAGGTCCCTCAAGGGTCAGTTGTTAACAAGATCCTGAAATCCATTCAAATTGTTTAAATGGTGGTGTGTTAAGCAATGCCATTATAAGAAGATGAGGTGTTGATATTCCTCAGCATGTGAAAACAGCTGAGAAGGCTTCATAAGGTGACTGAGAAATGCTTGAGTGCAAGTGATAATTTGTTGGGGACAGCTGACATTTGATACTTGCTATAACCACATTTAGTTTGTCAACTGTGTCAATTAGATTTTGTCATCATTGTGTCCTTTTAAGGTACTGAGTATGTCAGTGTCTTGACTTGCTCTCGGACAATAATTGATTTGGCAGTGGCAAAAACTGCCAAAAGAGAATATATTTTTTGCAGCAGATATCCAGATGTGAAGTTAATGTGGTGTAGATGAATGATGAAGTGGATGTAAATACTAATAATATGAATACTATTCTTCATATATGCATTCAATATGTATATTGAACATGCATTATGAACACATATTAAACCCAATTTTAAACGGCATACATTGAACTGAAATCTATGTCAACAGGTGCCAGTGCTGTGCCTTGATGTGCATACAGACTTACGCTGCACCTGTCTACTAGAAGCGAACCAAGGAATGCCCAAGGTCAGTGAGCTGCCAGCTGGTAATCAGATTTCACATTGTCCCATTCTGTCATCATAGTATTGTTACCTTGCCTTCACACTTAAAGATAAAGATAGCCTTGCGAAATTCCTGGATGCCTTCCTCTGACAGAGGACAGTTCACTGATGCTGTTTCCTGTTTGTAGACACAACATGCTCTTGACTCTTTTGATCCAAGGTTACCATTTGGATTGACCAGTTGTTGCTGTAGGTTTTGATATAGCAGAGTAACTCAGTAGTGTTCAGGCTATAGTGGCTAAGGGCCGAATTCTCCCATTTGCGCGTAAGTCCTTTTTTATGCGCTTCCAGTTGCACACTTTTCAGTTACGAGCATTCTCCCATTCACATATCTGTCACACCCACAGCGCGCAAGTTCAAACAACAAACAAATAATTTGTTCAAACAAATAGTTGCACACTTTTTTTGACTTATGCATCCTTACGCACATGGGAGAATTGGCCCCAAAGTGTAGACAGCAACTGAGATCTAAAGTAGCAAGATTCAAATCAGGGTTGTGCACAATTCGAATTGCAATTCTGCTTCCTGTTTGCTACCTCAATTGAAATGCAAGTGAAATTCCAGAATTGAATTGGAATTTAAGAGCCAGTTTCAATTCAATTCTGGAATTTTGCACAAGCCTGATTCAAATACAGGTAATGAGTGCAGATGTCTCTTAGTCACATCCCCACACTCAGTATTTCTGTACACTACTTCAAATATTATTGAAATCCTGATCACCTAACAAATTTGATGGAATTTGTACATTGCTTAGATGAAACGGATTGTTTGATGGGTATTGCAGGTCATATCAGGATATTCTTTGTTACTACTTTGTTTTCTTTTTTTTTCTTTTTTTTAGTTTTTGTGATGAGTGGTGATCATGGTGTAGCCATGATTCTAATTTTAAAAATTAACTCTGTGACCTTAATATATTTTTGCCTTTAGTATTTCACACAAGCATGTATTTGTTTCATGCTATATGCACATCTATCACAATTAACACAGAATACCGTAATTTCCCAACCATTAAGCTTAGCGCGGTTTATACATTGATTTTGCAAAATGTCTTTAGCTATGAGGTTAATGCACTGGGCAGTTAATATGGATTTTTTTTTTTTTTTAACATGCATAAAACACTGTCCTGCGGTTTATACACAATGCGGCTGATACACAGGAAATTACTGTAAACAGATATACTGAGCCTACTTGTCCTCATCATGTAGGTATTGGTCCTCATTCAGAAGGTATGGTAGGGGGTTGGGGACATCTCAGGTTTCTTGTAGAGACACCTGACTCTGCTTGGCCTTGTTTACTCGCCCCATTGTTTCCTTGCCATTGTCCTTGAAGACCAAGATAACCTGTGACATTCCTGCTGAGTGCCTCTGTCTGATTGAGGAGCACAGCATGTGAGGAGTACCAATGTGCTAACTGATGATGTGTCTGTAAAGGTCAACTCATCTCAGCTGTTCAGTTGAGACTCCTCCTGTAATAGTATTATGGTATTAGTGTCCTCCCTTGCCTTGGACATCATGGATTTGGACAGCAGTCATTGTAGTTCCTTCTGAGGTCTATATGTCTTACTGTTGATATACTTTCGCTAAGTTGGTTACCATCATTCACTCTAGAAGATAATCATAATGCCGATTCTGATCTGGTTCTCATTTTGTTTTTTGTTATTCTTTCGTTGTTTTTTTTTCATGAAGGTTTGGAACCCATTGGACATTGATTTTGTTCAGAGGGACACAGCTTCTTGGACTTCTCAACAAGTGTAAATATGAATTGGTAAGTATTTTTGGATGTATTGTACTAAATATTGCTTGATATTACAAATCAGATATCTGAAAGTGCAACCTAAAAGGTTTCAGTGCAACATAAATGTAGTGTATGTCTTTAAAAATAGTTATGGGTCAATTGTACACCTCTTTGAGCTGTACAAACCCTAATGCCCAGATGCATGAGTTAAACATGCCCATTAGAAAGCCTTGTTGGAAGATTTTGAAGTTGTTTCAGTTGCAGACCGTAAATGAGGTGGGAGTACATGCCTGATTACAGCCTAATGTGGACCTTGGTTCTTGTTGTCTGTTGTTAAAATGTAGCATTGATTATTTTGATTTTACATGGAGTATAGAATAGTTCACAGAATAATGTCTGTGGACCTTTAACGGCAGCCTGGTGCCTCCCACACTGCACCACCTCAACCCATTGTTACCCCCATGTGCCAGATGTCCATTTCAAAACTGGGGCTCCACAAGGGAGCACTATTTCCCCAGTTAGACACTGTACAACAGGGGTCTCAAACTCAAATGAGCTGGGGGCCACTTCTGCCAATGTCATCTGATTGGAGGGCCGCGTCAGTGTTAAAGAATAATACAAAAAAGAATGGCTATTTCCTAAAATGCAATGTTTTTTTTTTTTTTTCCAAATACTGTATTTTCAAATAGAAAGTGCAAGTATTTTTATCTATTTTTAGACACCTGTGCTATAAAATAAGGATAAAATAAATATAAATACAAATTATGAAAAGAAACAAAAAAGCATAAAAACAGGTATGTGTGTGTTTCACACCAAATAAAACTATTTTCCTCTCATAACTTATTTAAACCTGGCATATCAAAATTTCAAAAGGCCATGGCTTGAAAGTGGTCAGAGATAAAGTCCTACTGTAAATGTAAAAATCTTTGAGTATAAACAAAAGTTTATGAAGGGTGTAAATTTACCCATCTAATTTGCCACTGGATGGTAAGCACCTCAAATTATGCACCTTTCAGTTAATACTGGATGTTGAACTATTTGAGCAGGCTTACTTTCTTTTTGTCATATTACCCAAATAACAAATTAACAGGAAAACAGTAGGCCTAAGATGTAACAATAGTAAACTATTACTAGCCTGTTCCACAAATTGTTATTATAGGCCTACAATAAAGTAGCCTGGTCAAATCAGTTCCTATCGCGGGTGAATTTGTAGTTCTTCAGAGCTGTTACCACGTCCATTACGGACACTATCATCACGATTACCACTGCCACCTCGAGCTATTTTGGGCAAGGGTCGAAATAAGCATGGTATGCTTAGTGGACACCGCCGTCATAAGACGCACCTCCATTCATAGACGCACCGTGACTATCACTGTCAATAGACGATCGATCATAATATAATCTCCAAAAGGCAGATATTCTCCTTCAGAATCAGAATAGGTGAATAACATAGCCTACCCAAGACTTTTTCAACGAACGTTTTTTTGGTGTAGGCCTATTTCTGCTTCAAATTGTGCAAAACTATGGCCTGCATTGCTTCCGCGTCATTACAATGCACGTCTTCATGTTTCTCGCGTGTAGGCTAATACTGTGAAAAACTGTGAAAACTGTGTGCAGCGATTTTGGGCTTGAATCAAGCTCTGGATGTCTAGCAACTAGTGGAGGAGAGTACAAATAAGATTTGTTACCGTACTTGGATCTATCGTCTATTTTAATCAGTGTCGTTGTTTGTCGCAATTAAAAATACCCTCAAGGGCCGGATTACATTATTATTTTGAAATAGGCCGTGGGTCGGAATTGGGCCGGGAGTTTGAGACCCCTTCTGTAGAAATAGTGCAAGAGCAACACATCTGATTGTGTTGCTATTAAAATTGCTGATGACACTGTGATCGTGTGATTGATTCATTGAAACTTTCTTTCACAACAGTGAGTCTTAAATTATGAATCTACACACCTAAAGCACGTCTTGATGATGACATGATGCCATTTAAATTCAGAAAGAACACAAACCAGTCTTTGATTTTGAAAACATAAGCATGGTAAACTGAATAGCGAAGGGCCGAAGGCCTACAGTAAAATGGTGTGTCATCACATAGCCTAACAAAAATGAAAATGTACTTAGCTGTATTATTAGCTTTTCCCATTGCTGCTTGCTTGGTTGTGGTTAGCCCTACTTTGTTTTTTTTGTTTAATTTCCCAAATGATCATGGAAATTCAGGATTTTTGTCAGGTAAAGTCAGGAAAAAGTCATAGAATTTAACATCTGACTGGGAGAGTGGGAACCTTGGAAGTATACATACATACATACATACATATCCCCCAATAACTTTGTAGCAGAAAATAAGTAGTCCGTATTAGGGAGCTTCATTTTTGCCCCTTTGTCCTCACATTTAGTCTAGTCTAGCCCTTTATTTGTATAGATTGAAGCATCGATAAGAGTATCGATAAGAGTATTGATAAGAACCAAAATCGATAAGCAGTATCAGTATTGATAAAATCCTAACGATACTCATCCCTAGTATAAAATGTGACAACCAACAGGAAGTAAGTACTTCCAGTATATCAAACTAGAAAAAAAAAGTTGTGGGCAGCCGTGGCCCACTGGTTAGCACTTCGGACTTGTAACCGGAGGGTTGCTGGTTCGAGCCCCGACCAGTGGGCCGCGGCTGAAGTGCCCTTGAGCAAGGCACCTAACCCCTCACTGCTCCCCGAGCGCCGCCGTTGTAGCAGGCAGCTCACTGCGCCGGGATTAGTGTGTGCTTCACCTCACTGTATGTTCACTGTGTGCTGTTTGTGTTTCACTAATTCACCGATTGGGTTAAATGCAGAGACCAAATTTCCCTCACGGAATCAAAAAAGTATATATACTTATAAAACAATTAGCACACGCGTCAGATGTGCATTTGACACACACACACCACACATGAGTACATTGTTAGATCATGAAATCTCAAAGTGCTTGGGCCCGTCATTGCCGGTTGTGGCTACATTGTTCATTTTGTATTATAAGGTCTGTTCTGTGAAGACTATACAAGCACATGTGTATAGAATAAATGTAAGTTATATATTTTGTCTTTTGATGATGTCGTTAAGACGGGTATAGTTAAATTGTTCAGAATAGGTAAGCATTTTATTTTATTCTCGAAACGTTAGTTGTAGTCAGGAAAGTTTCTTGAACCTCCGATGGGAACTGAGAGTCTGAGTCTGAATGTTCAGCGTGCATAGAGATGGTTGCAACTCTCATTGCTGTACCATCTTGCATGTTGCATCAAATTCTTTTAGAAATCAAACATCACTCAAATGCAAAAAAATTGTTTTGACAGTAAATCAATACAAACATCAGATTTCAATTGCAATTTCACTTTATTCTACTGAACTACAGGTATGGGAGCCAAAGTGAAGCTCCAGAGCACTGCACACAATGGTTTCAGAAAAGGCTCTTCACTCCTCGTCATGCCCTTTCTGTGAAAAAATGAAGGGAGAAAAAAGAAAATGAGTCTGGTGAGTTATTTATAATAATACATTTACTACATTCTGATGTAGCAAATGTTTTTTTTATGGATTGGCTGGAGAATTTAACCTGAACTGTGATATTTCAGTTAACAAAGAAAATGACCTAGTAATTCAGCTTTGGCAGTAAACTGGTCACTTTTAATTTGTGATATGTCACAATTAGGTCTATAGTATTTTTTGAACGGTTTCTTGCACAGCATATCTATCAATACCCTGGCTATAACTAGGCAGGACTAGCCCCCAATAACTTAGAATCATCTTTGAAAGTATACAATCCTGACTAACGGTAAAAGACCACATTCCACCCTTTGGCTAGATGTGTGGATTGTCTCTGAGTTCAAGAATGATGGTTGGAGAAGTCACTTTATGTAGAACTCCGTAGGATTCAAATTCTCTTGAAGGCATGCAATGGCATTCTTTCATTAACTTGCATTGTATTTGATACAGCACCACTGAAATGCAGGTATTATAACAGGTGGTATAGAACAGTTCGTCTCTGGCTGGTTATCATGTTAAATGTAATGGATATCTGGGCAACAGAGCATAGACGATTTTAACATTACATCAAAATGGTTATCACTTCACAATCTGCTGCTATTTCTATGTCATGTTTGAATGTTTTAAACGAAGCCATGATGGGGGATTTTGGTTGTAAGGTGAATTTGAACACATCAAGACACTTTATAAGAGTTGTCTCACCTTGCCACCTGCATCACGGCTCTTGGTTCTCATCTTGTTGACCTGAGACTCAGCTATATCAGCTCTCTCCTCAGCCTCATCCAGCTCATGCTGAATCTTGCGGAACTTGCCCAGGTTGCTATTGGCCTGCTCTTCCTGAAAAGCACAATAGGTCACATAACTGAAGTTTGTCCCTTGCTTAGCAGATTGAATATCCTGGATGTCAGTGTTGAATTTTGGGCCACTTACAGCCTCTTCTGCTGATCTCTTGTAGGACTTGACCTTCAGCTGCAGTTTGTCCACCAGATCCTGAAGACGATGCAGATTCTTCTTGTCTTCTTCAGTCTAGAGATAAAGAGGTTGGTAAGCCATGATAACAGCTATGATGAATAAGACAGAAAATATATAGTATGTATAGTATATAAGTATATATACTCTTTTGATCCCGTGAGGGAAATTTGGTCTCTGCATTTATCCCAATTCATGAATTAGTGAAACACACAGCGAAGTGAAGCACACACTAATCTCAGCGCAGTGAGCTGCCTGCATCAACAGCGGCGCTCGGGGAGCAGTGAGGGGTTAGGTGCCTTGCTCAAGGGCACTTCAGCCGTGCCTACTGGTCGGGGTTTGAACCGGTAACCTTCGGTTACAGGTCCGAAGTGCTAACTAGTAGGCCACAGCTGCCCAATGCAAGATAAAGAACAATAGTTTCATTTTGTTTACTAGATGCCTACTGTAGTACCTGGTAGGTGAGCTCCTTGATGCGACGCTCATATTTACGGATTCCTTTGACAGAATCATTGGCCTTCCGTTGCTCCATTTCCACCTCACTTTCCAGCTCTCTCACCTAAATGTAGAAAAAACATTTTCTAAATATATAAACAAAAAAAATCTATTTGAAGACAGTTAAGAACAAACACAACACCCACCCTGGACTCCAGTTTCTGGATTTGCTTCTTGCCACCTTTCATGGCAATTTGTTCAGCTTCATCCAGACGGTGCTGCAGGTCCTTGATGGTCTGCTCCATGTTCTTCTTCATGCGCTCCAGGTGAGAACTGGTGTCCTGCTCCTTCTTCAGTTCCTCTGCCATCATGGCAGCATCAGTGATGGCCTTCTTGGCCTTTTCCTCAGCATTCCTGCACTCCTGCACAGCCTCCTCTACTTCATTCTGCAGCTGGGATGTATCACCCTCCAGCTTCTTCTTCTGGTTCAGCAGGCTGGTGTTCTAAATCGGAAGACAGAAATGTTTGTTATGGTCTGTGTCATATTGTGAATTAGTCAAAAAAAACACCATGCTTAGGGATTTTACCTGAGAGTGCAAGAGCTGCACCCTCTCACTGACGTCCAGCAGCTCCTGTTCAGCCAGTTTCCGGCCTCTCTCAGTCTGCTCCACCAGGGACCTGAGCTCATCCAATTCAGCCTGCAGCAGATTATTGCGTCTCTCCACAATAGCAGTGTTCTCTTTGAGATCACCGTTAACACGGAGAGAGTCGTCAAGCTGCAGTTGGGCATCCTGCCATAGACAGAGATATTGTGATTAATCTTGAACTAACTTGAAGTTGTTTAATAATAACTGTGTAATAATATTACAGTGTAGGTCAATTTTGTTGTTTAACCTTCAGATGTCCATGCAGACCCTTGAGCTGCTTCTGGGCCTCAGATGCCTGCCTGTTGGCCTGGCTGAGCTGAATCTCCATCTCATTGAGGTCTCCCTCCATCTTCTTCTTCAGCCTGAGAGCCTCATTCCTGCTGCGAGTCTCAGACTCCAGGGAGGTCTGCAGGGTATCCACCACTCTCTGCTGGTTCCTCTTGGCCTGCTCCATCTCCTCATCCTTCTCAGCAAGTTTACGCTCAATGTCAGCTTTGACCTGATTGAACTCCAGCTGAGCTCTGAGTATCTTACCCTCTTCATGCTCTAGAGAACCCTATGGAAATTTAACAGCAATGACATATAGACAGTACAGCACATTATATTCACAAAATATTAAGAATCCTTTCAATTGGGACTTTGGGATATGAGATATTTAATATTTAATTAATATATATATTTAATATATAATATTTACTCTAAAGTAGCCTGTGGAAATTTAACAGCAATGAAATAAAAACAGTACAGAACATAATATAAACTAAATATTAAGAAACCTTTCAATTGGGACTTATGATATTTATCATATTATCATACCTCTGCTTCCTCAAGAGCAGTCTGGATCTCTGCCTTCTCTTGCTCAAGTGTCTTTCTGACCTTCTCAAGCTCATGAATGCTCTTTCCAGTCTCACCAAGTTGCTCAGTAAGATCAGAAATTTCCTCTGGAGGGGGGAAATGATAGTCTTAGGCCATGTCCAAACAAAAAGGACAGGTATAGGCCAGTCCTTTATTTGGTGAATGGAGGTGCAAATCATCTCCTTTACTTTCTTTGGTCATAGACCCTTTCAACAATAAAAACAAAAACAATGCTTGAACGTTCTATTTGGTTCCCAATCTACTTCCTCTGCATTAAGATAACATATGGAATGTTAAAACAGAAGCCTTGTGGGGCTGATAATAGAACTCTCTTAAAAGGGTCTATAGGCTAGTCTGCGATTAACATTAGCTGCTATCACTGCAAGTGCATATTAAACAATACCCCAAGTTGTGATCCACCGCTGCATTTGTAAAATGTCTATAATACCATTTACCTTTGTTACTAACAGTCGATACTTTCTGCCTACTTCAAATTCCGCATTCACATTTAGTGCACAACTAATGTAACATAATTTCTAAGAGACAGGCTCATATCTGATCTCACTAGACTATGAATGCATTTATAGTATTTACGTTGTAAGATTGGCACTACGCACAAATTCATTTTAATTAAAACAGCACTGCCCTAATAACCTCTGACTAATTCTCTCGTGTCAGCCACTGACAGTCGGCTCAGCAGTTTGTGATGTTTACTGAGTATTATCTTCTTAGGTAATGTCATGTATGAAAACTAGTATTACCAGGCAATACTATAATGAGTGTCAGGTCGAGTGCAGCTGGGTTTAAGGGTCATAGGTGGGGTCAAAGGTGACGTCGTTTTCCTGCTCCACACGGCAAGGACAAACAGCCATTTTAAAAAAAAAAAAACACTCTGGAACCCGTTTTCCAAACGTTTTGTTTTTGTTCACCTAAAACGCCGTAGTCATGTGGACACAAGGCCAAAACGCTAAAAAAAATAATGTTTTTTTACCACTTTCACGAAAACTGTCCTCGACGTGGTGGAGGTGCTACTGTATAATGGACCTCATAATCATATACGTTTTTGTCTTTAGGGAGGATCAAACAGACCTTGGAGATTTTTGTTCTCCCTCTTCATGGTCTCAAGGTGATCCAGAGATTCCTCATAAGAATTCTTGAGTTTGAAGAGCTCAGTGCCAAGAGATCTGGCCTCTTTCTGGGAGCTCTCCAGCTCAGTCTGGGACTCCTCAAACTTCTGCTTCCATTCAGCCAGGACCTGAGAGAATTGAAATATTAATATAGTATTAGTTATTAGAAATATGCAATTAAGCCTAAGATGCCAAAACTAATCATTCTGAATTCAATACCTTATCAAAGTTCCTTTGTCTCTTGTCCAGGGCAGCAGCAGCAGCATTGGATCTCTCCACATCTACCATGAGATCTTCAATCTCATTTTGCAGTCTATGCTTAGTTTTTTCCAAGAAGGAACATTTGGCATTAACGGCTTCCACAGCTTCCTCTGCATCTTGCAGACGTTGAGCCAGTTTTTTTCTGGATTAAAAAATCATTATGTGTTTCACAAGACATGTTTTTCCTCTTTATCTGACTTTTAGGGCTCTATTTTAGCGATCTGACACCTGGTCAGAGACGCAAGGTTTAAGGTGTGTCCAGTCCACATTTGCTAATTTAATGGTGTGATTTTGTGATCAGAGGCCAGGCACATTGTTCAAAGGGTTGTTCATATGTTTCTTAATCAGTCATGGGTGTGTTTTGGGCGTAACATCCTTTAAACCAATGAGAGTGACATCTGTCATTTCATTTAACAGCAGGCAGCGCAACATCAAACAGCGCGTCTGTATTTTGACAGTCAGCACATTTCAAGGAATCTGCTTGCACGCAAGACTGTGTATGCAACACAGAGATTCCTTTTAACTTTGCTTTACCAAAACCTGTGTGTGACTAGCAGAGTATAGCCTATATACATCTGCACTCGCCTATTCATAAACTCATAGGCAAAATGAAACTTCATCATGATCTTATAGGCAACGACAAAACAGTTTTACACAGTTATTTACTTTCACTATTGACTGACAAGGGGTTACCATCAATAGCCTGAAAAAAGCAACATTTACCCAAATCATGTTCAAATGACTGAATAAAAATCCTAAGGATATGTATGTTGCAGACAAGTTGTTTGGGACTTGTTGCTAAGGGCTGCTTACATCTCGTGACAGTATGTCTTCAGCTGTGCTTTATATGCCTCTTTTGCTAAAGACCAGTTTTTTCTTGGTCAGTGGCGTAATGATTGTAAAAGGGTGTAAATTATCGATTTTTGGATCATGCACCAGACCACACTTATTTCTTTAATTGACACACCCATTGGCACAATGTTCAATTAGTGTAACTTAAGAACAAGCCTTGCGTCGCGCTTGATGCTGGGTGTACGATAGGGCCATTAATGTTAATAGTGTCAGTTCAGGGGGCCTTACTTGGCATCTTCTAGCTCCTCAGTCCTCTGGATGGCATCAGTCTCGTACTTGGTTCTCCACTGAGCCACCTCAGAGTTGGCCTTGGAGAGACTGCGCTGCAGCTCAGCCTTGGCCTCCTGCTCCTCCTCATACTGCTCCCTCAGGAGGTCAGCATCATGGCGAGCAGACTGCACTGCATGGGCTAGTGCATTCTTAGCCTGGGAAGTATTATTTACAGTAGGTCAGAATAGATAAATACATTAATATTAACCTTGATAGGTTTGTAGGACAAAATGTATTTTAATTTGTTAAAGACACCTTGATTTCCTCCTCCAGTTGTCTTTTAAGGTCTTCAATCTGTTGGGTATAGGATTGCTTGCCTCTAGTTAACTGAGAGACAAGAGAATCCTTCTCTTCTAGTTGTCGGGAAAGCTCTCCTGTTTGAAACATTATGTGTATGTTTACATGAGAGTGTTTATGTTTAAAGTGACATAATATACAACTTGTATTATGGCAAAATTACTTTTTCATACCATTTTCAGTTTGAAGCTTAGCTTTTTGCATAGTGAAGTCATTGATGCTTCGCTGGCCTTCTTCAAACTTGGTCCTATATTCACTCATCTGATCCTCCAAGGTCCTGCACATTTTCTCCAAGTTTCCCTGAAAAAAGTAAAGTTAAACATTGAAAAACACATATCAAATGATGAGAAAAAGATCTGAAACAGTAAAATGAACATGATAGTTTTGTTAAATTTTCACTATACTGTACCTTTGCTTTGGAGACTTGCTCCATGTTGGAGACCACATCATCCAGCTCCAGACGGAGTTCACTCTTCTCCTTCTCAAGCTTTTGTTTCACTCTCTGAAGGTTGTCAATCTGCTCCCCGAGGTCAGCTACACTGTCTGCATGCTTCTTCCTCAGTGTGGAGGCAGTGGCCTCATGTTGCAGAGTGGACTCTTCGAGGTCTCTGCGCAACTTCTGGAACTCAGCCTCCCTCTTCTTGTTCATCTCAATCTGGGCAGCAGTGGCACCTCCAGCCTCCTCCAGCCTCTCACTGATCTCCTCCAGCTCTCTGGCCAGGTCTGCCCGCTGCTTCTCCACTTTGGCTCGGGCAGCTCTCTCAGCCTCCAACTCCTCCTCTAACTCCTCAATGCGAGCCTTATTTGAAAAACAAACAATACATTTACATATAAGATCCTTTTGAACTGTGGAATTTTTTTTAATTATTCATAATCATTATTTTCTTTTTACCTGAAGTTCCTTCAGCTTCTTTTGGAGCTGGGATGCCATAGCTTGTTCATCTTCAATTTTGCTGTTTAGTTGACTTATTTCAAAGTCTTTCCTATAAACATTAAAATTAGTTGTTACATACATTTAACTAAGCCAATTTTGTGCACTGACTTTTGAGCTTTCAATAAGATTATACATACTTTTTTAGTCGCTCATCCAGCTGTTGTTTATCATTTTCTAAATCCATCACATTTTCCTGGGTCAACTTTAAGTCACCCTCAAGCTTCCTCTTAGCCCTCTCAAGATCCATTCTTATCTTCTTTTCCTGTTCTAGGGACCCTTCTAGCTGCAAAACAGAGGAAGATAATTACAGGGAAGACATATGTCTTGCAATGCACTGAAAGAGCAGAACCTTCAGAATTTTATCCTTCTTTTTATTGCCTACATCATCAACTTGCTGCTCCAGCTTGGCTTTGGCCTTAGTCAGAGTGTTGACTTTGTCCTCCTCACTCTGAAGGTCATCCAGGGTTTGCTGGTGAGCTTCCTGCAGTGCTTTCTTCTCCTTGGTCAGCTTGGCAATGATTTCCTCTAGAGCTGCCAACTCTTCAGTCAGGTTTTTAACCTATGAAGAATAGGTTAGAGTCAAATGAACTTTCAGAAATGGTTAGGGAATTCATCCCAGGTATTTAAATTTCAAATGAACTGACCTTATTCTCAGTGGCATGTTTCTCTTTCTCTACTTTAGCTAGAGTGAGCTCCAGATCGTCAATGTCCTTCTTGAGTTCAGAGCACTCATCTTCCAATTTCCTTTTCTTTGTAGTCAGCTCTGCATTCATCTCCTCCTCATCTTCCAGTCTCTCTGTCAGCTCCTTGACTTTGGCCTCAAGCTGAATCTTGCTCTTGATCAAACCCTCACAACGTTCCTCGGCATCACAAAGATTATCTTGTTCCTGAGGTATTTATTCAATGAGAAAAAATAGTATATTAGTAGTAGTAGTCAATAGAAAAAACAGTAAAGGTATCTTTTTATGGTCATATATTTTGGTCTTTAGTACATAGATTTTCTTTTCTTCAGTAAAAAGTAAGACACCTGCGAAAAAGGTACAAGAATATGGGATGATACTTCATCAATACAGTACATCGTCATCATCTATCAATGTTTTTAAAAAGAAAGAATAAAAGAAATGTCTTGTTCACGACACTCTGGCAATGTAGGGAAACTCACAGTCTGAACTTGAAGTTGCAGGTCATTCTTCTCTTGGAGAAGAGAAACCATTTTCTCCTCCAGCTCTTTTCTACGAGCCTCAGATTTAGCGTAGGCCTCCTTCAGCTTCAGGAATTCTTCCTTCATGTTGGCCATTTCCTTCTCTGCCTCAGCTGATCTCAAGAGGGGCTTGATCTTGAAGTACATCTTCATCCAGGGCCAATTCTTGACACCCATGAATGCACGAACATTCCACTGGATCACAAGCAGAGCATCCCTGGGAAGATCAAATCCATTGTTTAACTCAGACTGCTAACAGCCATTTGATCAAGCAGATGTATGTTTTCTTTATGTATGTCTTTATGGCGTTATAGCTGTGTAACAATCTAGGCATGTGTTGTGTCATTGTTCATTAATTATTGTTTTTATTACAATTATTATTACTATAGTCTTACCTATTACTATTGCTAATTATTACTATATTATGTTTATTACTATTATACATAGTCTGTTTGCTTTTATAGTTTTATGATGATAATAGTGGTGATTTTGCCTTTAAATACATAAAGGTTTGCTATGTTCACTGCCAACTTGGAAATGACCCAAAGGCTTCATTCACTGGCAGTCAAATTAAGGGTAACAAATGCCAGTTGGTGCATAAGTGGAGAATAGCTTGAGAGAAGCATCCAGTAAAATTATTATATTTACCTGCGTTCAACAAGCTTCTGGAACTCGATTCTTGCAAGATAACCACGGGATCTTGCCTGGAAGTTTGTTATGATTAGAGAAAGTCGATCATCTCGCATCTCCTCAAGTAGACCCAGTAGACCCGCTTTGAAGAACACCTTCAATTGGGAATGAAAGAAAGCCACTGGCATTTACATGAAATACACAACAAACTCCAATATGTTCATTTTTACCATTAGTGAGATATACCTTTGTGTGCCCAAACCTATACTGGGTATGGTCAATGTCGAGAGATCCCAGTAGCTTTTCCGCACACTTTTTGCTGTCAATAAACTGTCCCTCTGGGATAGCAGCTGGATTCAGAATGCGGTATCTAGAAAATACAACATCTTTATATGGGTATGGAAATATTGGGCGACTTTTTATTAGTTGATAAAAAATGAATGAAAAGTAGATTGTATGGGAGTGATGGTAGAATTGTGGCTAAGGAGCTAGGCTAGCAAAATTGTGGGTTCAATTCTCGGCTTCCACCATTGTGCCCTTGAGCAAAGGCACTTAACCCCCAGTTGCTCCGAGGACAACAGCCCTTGTATTATATGACATATGTAAGGCTCTTTGGTTAAAAAGCGTCTGCTAAATGAATAAAGGCAATAAATGTCAATTTACCTCTGTTTGAAGTCAGGATACAGGATCCTGTTGGGGAAGCCCTTTCTGCAGATCCTGATGCCTTCCAGCACACCGTTACAGCGAAGCTGGTGCATGACCAGAGGATTCTCCATGGCCCCAGGAGTCTTGGTCTCGTTGGGGATGATGCAGCGCACAAAGTGGGGGTGAGTTGACCTCAGATTGGTCATCAACTTGTTAAGGTTCTCCTGTAGATGCAGAAAACAATGTTAATATTTTGAGATTTTCTAAGAGATCTTTTGAATTACTTACAACCTAATTTTGAACTGAGTTGTATTGTATGAAATTATACCGGTACATCTAGTGTTGTGTTGTGATATATCACCATGCACTATCATAAAACAGCTACTAAGAACTACTGACATAACACTCATACATCATAATAAATAATTATAAACAATGAAAGTTGTTTGTATGACACATTTTCCATACTGAAAGTTTTAATAGTTATTGAATCTGATACAGACCCATTTACTACAGAAGTATATGCTTATAATGTCTGTAGCACATGCATGTTTGCAGGGCACCTGTGGTCTACTGGTTAGGGCTTCGGGCTTGAAACCGATCGGTTGCCAGCTCGATCCCCGACCAGTAGGAAAAATGTGGGCAGGGAAAGTGGTGGGGCACTGCTCTCCCATGCCTATATCCACGGCTGAAGTGCCCTTGAGCAAGGCACCTAACCCCTCACTGCTCTCCCATGCCCACATCCACGGCTGAAGTGCCCTTGAGCAAGGCACCTAACCCCTAACTGCTCCCCTTTTTACTTACTTATGACTGGGGGACACACAGAATTAAATGAAGATAAATGAAGACCCTTTCTTGAGATCATGGAGTGGCCAAATGTACCACTATCACAATTCTTGATATTCGGTATGTTAGCAGGTGCCATGATCATAACTTGCCAGGCGTAGCTAAACATATCATTTAGGAGATGAAGTAGCCTCATTCAGTTCCTTATCTCATATGTGAGCTCACCCTGTGGAGAGCAGACACGGTCTGGAAGGAAGAGCCCTTTTTCTTCTTTTCCTTCCTTCCTCCACTTGCTTGCTCTGCCAGTGCTGCAGATATGGGACATTATCAATAGAATATCACATTGTTCTTAAACAATATTTAGCCTTTGTTGGTCAAGGCCTCGTCGGTGTGATGATTTCATTCAAGAAGCAAAAAAAAAAAAAAAAGTGTGAACATACAACATGTTAAGATGCAAAAAATGTATGTGAAAATAGCAAACAAGTTTATTTTGACATGAGCTTTGTTATACCAGTCCAACCACTCATATACTGTATGTTCAGTTTTACATACATGCAGAGTTGGTAAAATGATCTTAATAATAATGATGTTATTTCAATGGATAGATTTACCAGAATCAGCTCCAGCATAGTTTGCAAAGAGGGTTGCAAGCATCTTCATTGTTGATTTCTGGTATAATCCGACCACAGTCTCATTGAGAGGGTCCTTGTTCTTCACGAGCCAGTTGCAAATGTTGTAGTCAACAGTGCCAGCATAGTGAATTAAGGAGAAATGGGCCTCTGGTTTCCCCTTGATAAGCCTGGGCTTCTGGAAGTTGCCGGATTTCCCCAAGTGGTTGTCATAAAGCTTGGCTTTAAATGTGGAATCACTGGCCTTGGGGAACATGCACTCCTCTTCAAGGATGGACATGATACCCATGGGCTAGATAAAGAATAACAAAGGCAGGCAACAATGGGTAATCAAAAATGCACAATTCATAGATATTTAAAAAAATCTAGTAGAAGATGCAGCCAAAGAATAATGTTACCTTTTCAATGAGATCAATACAGGCCTGCAAGTCCATGCCGAAGTCAATGAATGTCCACTCAATGCCCTCCTTCTTGTACTCCTCTTGCTCCAACACAAACATGTGGTGGTTGAAGAACTGCTGCAGCTTCTCATTAGTGAAGTTGATGCACAGTTGCTCAAAGGTGTTGAACTGAAAGAGACTCATGCTGTTATACATAATGTAAATTTTTTGATAAATGCTAAAGGTCCTACTTCTACAAAAAGCAAAAACCTACATCAAAGATCTCAAATCCAGCGATGTCCAGCACACCAATGAAGTACTGGCGAGATTGTTTGGTGTCCAAGGACTGGTTGATTCTCACTACCATCCAAAGGAACATCTTCTCATAACATGCTTTTGCAAGTGCACCAATGGCATAGTTCACCTGACAGGGAAAGAAAAACACAAGGTGAATAGACTTTCACAAATGAATAGCCTGTCAGATCTATACTGCTGTCGAGTTGGGTTTGATATAGTATGATTTTTAGTACTTTTGCAGTTCTTACTAAGTGCACCTCTCACCTGCTGGACATTCTGTCCTTTAGTGACCCACTCGTTTCCTACTTTGACCCTTGGATGACAAAAGGCCTTGACGAGGTCAGCAGAGTTCAGACCCATCAGATAAGCAGCTTTGTCGACATCTAAATTGTGATTGTATTTTTTGGTTAACATACATTGCAGTGGTACAAAAAAGTGTGGTATAAATAAAAGTGCAGTAGAATAGTTAACACACGTGCATTAGAATCAGTTGGCAGAGGGCAATGATTGTATCTCATGTTTCAAATTGTTGTTTTTAAAAGCAAGTAGTTATATCATGATAAGGCAGTGTTTGGAGTACACACCTTCAGTACCATCAGCTTCTGCCTGCTCCTCTCTCTGCTTCTGCTTGTACTTCATGTTGCCATAGTGCATGATGGCACCAGTCAGCTTGTAAATGCTGTTCTTCTCCTCTTGAGTAAAGCCCAGCACATCAAAAGCTTCCTATAGCGTAAATAATTGAGTAAGTGGTCAACTTACTCACATTGACCTTCATTCATACCAAACCTTTTATGAATGTGGAAGACAAAACGACGACAACTTGTCAAAATAAAAGTCCAAAAATCGCAAAGCAGCATTGCCGTTTTTCTCTCCAGCCTTTGTAAATATTTTATGAAAGTCTACATCGAATGTCACTTTACTATACACGTTGAGAAGTATTCATAATCACTGAATTTAACACTGGGAGATAAACTAGCCTACATTCAGCTAACATGTATTTGTGTAACCTGGAACGGTTGGACATTCCCAGTAGCAAAAGATGAGAAATAATCTGCAAAGGTATCATAAAACAAATACATTTTTGAAACAAAAATTATTTGCTTGACCATGTTCTGGCACTGGAGTAGCCCATTGACTCAGATGTGACGTGATCAGGTAAGAGGTTTGGAACAAAAACGGCAATGCTACTTTGCAATTGTTGGACTTTTATTTTGACAATTTTTTGTCGTTCTGTCTTCCACATTCATGAAAGGTTTGGTATGAATGTTGAGTCATGTCTTATGAAACAGTCATGAATGCTATGTGCAGTTTATGACAGCTGCTATGAATGTGTTATGAACTCACCCGTCAAGTAAAGTGTTACCTCAGATTTTAGCATAGACACTGCTGACGTTCAGATTGATAAATGCCATTCTTTGCGCGGAAATGAGCATACGCACGTCCTACGCCTGTTTTATGTTGTATGTTCATTTCTTTTATGAGGGCCACTGTAACTGTGTGTAACTGTTAACTTAACTAGGCCTATGTCAGTGTTACTCACATCAGTAGCATCCAGCTCGTCACCATCACAAATAGAGGCTACTTGGGTCTCTCCTTGGGAGATGAAAGCGTAGTCATAGGGGTTGTTTGTGATAAGTAGCATCTCTGAAATAGAAGAATAATAATAATCATCATGTCAGAAGTTTCCACCTCAGTGACATGTGATGTCAGGTATTAAACCAGACCGACTTATATTACAAGGGCATTGTTACATTGTCTCAGGAGCAACTCCGAAGTCAAGTGCCTTGCTCAAGAGAACAACGGTGGAAGCGGCTAATTGAACCCACAACTTTTCTGGCTGCTACATGCTAGCCCAGCTCCAGAATCTTACCTAACAGTTCTGGTTTTCTCTGGGAGAGGATCTGGTAGAAGATGTGGTAATCTCTCTCAGCCCTGAGCTGGAAAGTCACCCGAGACTTCTCCAGTAAATCTGGCAAGTGATGAGGACAAGGTTTTTATAAGCAGTACAGTATTTCAGAAATGAAAGATTTGTATTTGAATGTTTACTTACAGGTCTCAATATCAGCAGAGGCCAACTTTCCATTTGCATGAAAGTGGATTCTGATAAATTTACCCTGACAAATATATAGTTATTTTAAATATAGTATATTTTAACATTTTTAATGAATATCATTGCCAGGATTTATTTTTTTTTTTTGAGGATTTATTGATTTTTTTTTTCTATTCCAGTTATACTTACAAATCGGGAGGAGTTGTCATTTCTGATGGTCTTTGCATTACCAAAGGCCTCCAGAGCAGGGTTACACTGGATGATTTGATCTTCCAGGGTTCCCTAAAGACAGACACCTATAAGTATCATCATGATCATTATGGTTTTCTGAAAAATTGTTTTAGCACAGCCACTATCCAAATATAACAACCTTTTTGTCATTTGGATCCCTCTTGATGCCTCCTGCAGCGATACTGGCAAAGTACTGAATGACTCTCTTTGTGTTCACAGTCTTTCCAGCACCAGATTCTCCACTGACAAAGGAAAGATAAGAATTAAGATATTGTTCTGTGACATAACTTCAACAAGGAATATTATATTAATGTGATAAAACAAACTTACGTGATCAGGAGAGACTGATTCTCCCTGTCTAAAAGGGGAAATAATGCCTTTTAATTACAGTACAGAAGATGTTACCTATATTTGCCTGTACTATAAGTAATGACCATAGCCTGTTGAGTATTTTCCCAAATAGCCCAAATTTATTGTAAATCTTAGAAGACCAACCTAGGTCTTAGCTTATGTGAGATGATTGCAGTGGTGTACTTTATTTAAGACATTTTTATTTGTCTGGTGATGGAGATATGTATACAAATATAGGTAAATAAGCTATAGTATAGTTATCATAATGATACATTCACACTAGCTTCTGTAATTGTAAATGTTTTACCTGCCAGCATGTACTGGTAGGAATTGTCAGAGATAGAGAAAATGTGGGGAGGAGCTTCACTCCTCTTCTTGCCTCTGTAAGCAAGAACAACTTCCTGGTTGTACACTGGCAACCACTTGTAGGGATTGACAGTGACACAGAACAATCCAGAGTAGGTCTGTATAAAGACAAGATTGATAATGAAGAGTTTGTTTCTGTATTAGAATTGCGTAAAAACCTAGAACTCATCAATACTCATTCACTGTACTCACATAGATCATCCAGGCTGCGTAACGCTCTTTGAGGTTAAACAGCACAGCAGGCTCATGCAGGAAGGTGAACATTGCCATGTCCTCAATTTTATCAAACTTTGGCGGGTTCTGAGGGTGGACGTCTGACTCTTTCACAGTGACAACCTGGAATGGCAGTGTTTCTACAGTTATTTATAGTAACACCTACTTTCTAATCGGACACTTAAAGGTGCAGTCAGCGATCATACGCATTTTCAAGCCCACAACATTTTCTATTGGCATTCTACAGGCTGCCCAGGTGCCGGAAAATGGAAACAGAAAAACTAGGGGCAGCTTGTCCTCCCAACAAAAACTAAACACTGTGTGGAGTTTCTCTGGGAATAGTGATGTTAGGGTTGAGCTACCTCTGTTGTGTTTTGTTTGGTCCTTGGTTGAAATAAAATGAATATTGTTTTGGACAAAAGCGTCTGCTAAGAAATGTAGGGATACAAATAAAGATAGACAACCGCAACATCCCCACCTTTAAATGTTGAACAGCAACTAACCCAAAGACCAGAATATCCAACCTACCTTTCCTTTCTCAGTTTCAGCGGTGACTTTGTCTCCGTCTCTGCTTTGAATCGTTGCCTTCACAAACTCTTCCTCAGCATCGGGCACGAAGCAGGCCCTCTTAATGTCAAAGGGGCGAGTCTGGGCCTCCAGACGCTCCATATCTGACTTTCTCAGAAATGGAGCCGCCGCCCCAAACTCTGCCATCGCCGCATCACCCATCTTTCACCCTAAAAGACCATCAGGTTTTAAATTAATGACAATAGTTAAAACAACTGTATATTGTCTGAAGTTAAGTAGGTAAAGTGAAACAAATTTGAGCAGTTTTCTTTAGAATTGTTTCTGTATAGTTTGATAAATGGTATAGTTTACTGAATTCTGCATGTGTAGTTTAGTATATGTATGGCTAACTGTTAAATGCACACACGGGAGTGTAATAAATTAATAAACTTCAGCGGCATGTTTCTGACATACTGATCTTCTATAAATACATGTTGTCAATCCAGTTACCTTTGGTGTCTTTGTAGCTGCTTTACTGAATTATGCCCTAAATTACAAAAACAAAAATGAGTATAACTTTGATCACAATACTACTACAGACACTATAGCATATGGACCCTTTCAAGAGAGTTCCATTATCAGCATCATAGTTGGCCCCACAAGGCTTCCGTTTTAACATTCCATATGTTATCTTAATGCAGAGGAAGTAGATTGGGGCCCAAATAGAACGTTCAAGCATTGTTTTTGTTTACCTTGTTGAAAGGGTCCATATATGTGGTTGACTTGACATATATTGCACGTACACACATTGCAGCCCCATTATTTATTAAATATGTTTAATCTTCCCTCAGGACACCACTGTACAGGAAGAAGTTGAGCAACTAATTCCTTTACACCACATCTTTTATAATAGTGTATTTATGTGACCCAATCATATGGTTGTCAGTTATAACATATTTACATGGTTATATCTAAATGTCAAGCCATTTTGATATTCAAGCCCCATTCTTGTGATGTAAAAATGAAAAGCTTACCTCTGGATGTTTCAGTTTGAAGCTCCTCTGTTGCTAGAGGCTCCTGTCAGTCTTTTATAGGTAGACTGGTCTCTAAATATGGATGGTGGCATAAAATCAAACATGAACTATTTTATATCTCACATTGCTTTTGATTACAAAGGTCAAAGTGTGGGGGGAGGAATGTTTTTTTGTGGTGTGTGTAAGGGGTGGAGAGTATAACGTTTAGAGGACCATGGCCATGTGGCCAAATGTTTGCTCCATAAACGGTAATCCATTGGTTGGAGATTAGAGTCATAAATAAGCATTTGGGAATGGTGGGTAAATATAGGATCTTGTTAAGACAGATATTATCACATTTTATAGTCTATCTGCTAACAGTATTTATTAAAACAAAATCATATTTGTTTTGTTGCCTTTCTTTTTATTTATTTTTTAACTCATAGCTTTCATTCATTAAAGTTGGTTAATCCACAATGTATTTATAGTTAACGTGGCTTTGACAGTGTTTGTAAGGACTTCCTTATTTAAAGTATTCTGGGTCAACTGGGCATGCTATTTATGGGCCTCCAAACTGTATAGATTCCATGTTATGTTTTTAGACTATTTTCATTTGTAGTTCCCCCGTTGGTTGAACGACATATCAAGTGCTACCACAGCAGGGGCATTCCTCTCTGTCTGTAAAGGTGTAGGTTTTTGAACATTCTAAGTTCCGCAACAATTGAAGGTTCTAAAATTCTATGTTGAATTCAATGAACCCAGATATTCTTTAGAATGTTCATTTCTCAACATTCCCGTCACACCGGTGTGACGGTACTCCTTTAAGGGTTAAGAAGCTCTGAAGGACCCAACCCTTCTGAGGGTACCTCTTTTCCTGACACTTCTTCTTTCTACTTCCTTCTTCTTCTACCACTGCTTCTTCTTCCATCTCCTTCGACTACACTTGACTAGACATACACTTTTCCACCCATCCTCTGGTTGTAATATTTTATTGTTTCTTAAGGTATCCTCTCCAATGTAGCTTGAATGTTATTTCTAATTTTGTAAGTCGTTTTGAGTAAAAGCGTCTGCTAAATGAATAAATGTAAAATATGTCCCGTCTTTGTCATCTATCTGACTGAACTGCTAAAGTTAATGTGCTGAGTACCAAATGAAGGGCAAGGCATTTCAATTACCTTGATGATCAAGTGTATTTATTTAAGTTCACACAGGACGGAGGACTACAGAATGTGTAGGCAGGTTGTTTCTGAGGAAAATGCCTGGGTAGTGGGAAATACTGGAGTATCAACCTGAATCACAGGGTATTGAGAAACACCCTCTTGTGAACACTAGATGGAGCCTCATATATCAAAGTCTGGTAGAGTGGTTGTGTGCACATCCCACCTATATTTAGGCAAGGTGCAGGACTAAGTATGTTGTAAGCCGGTAAAAACAAAATAGAATGTCCACACACCAGAGTAGCTCCCAGAGTTGAATTAAAAGAAAAAAGAAATGTTTCAACCCGACAGGGTTGTCTTCAAGCAAAAAAGATATATATCAAACTTAGGGTAAAAAAAAAAAAATGTTATATAGGCCTATATGTTCTGAAAAATATGTTTGACCATAACCAACACTCAGGTGACAGCCGTCTGCCCTGACTCCCAGTAGGTCAGTCAGTTACCAGCTGGCCATTACGCTTCACATTGTCCTATTCTGTCAGTGCTGCATTGTTACCTTGCTTTCATGCTTGAGGATAAAGATAGCCTTGTGAAATTCTTCCTGGATGCATTCCTTTGACAGAGGAGGACAGCTTGTATAGTTCACTTAACGTTGTCCATTTGTGTAGAACCAGAATAGGCTGTTGACTTTTTTGGTACACTGCTTTGTTTACAATTCGCTAGTCGATTAAAAAAAAAACTGGATAAATGTAGTTTAAATGTTCATCATCTTTTTTATTTCTTTCTTTTATTTCTTTTTGGTTTGGAAGAGAATTAAATTATTTATATTTTACAGTGAGGTATATCGTAATTTCCTGCCTATTAACCAGGTTTTTCAATTTGACCTTTTTGACAACCTTCAGCTGTGAGGTTAATACACAAGGCGGGTAATATATGGCCCTCTGCCTTCTGATTAAAGCATGATCTAATTTATTGGGCACTGTGGGTAATACAAAGGTTTTTATTTATGTATGTATTTATTTATTTATTTATTTGTTCCGCCATGAAGGGACTTATATTCCCAATAATGACCGGTGTTCTATACTAACTCCATTGCCATTGACAGTGGTCATTATTTTCTTCAGAGGTCCTCTAGTCGAAAATAATGACCGCTAGAACTTTGGGAAATCCTATTCAAGTCAATGGAGCATTCTGCTTGCATTGTGCAAAGCCGTGTATTAAATATACATGTTAGCAGCATTCTATTTCAGAGATATATAAGTGAGATACGCCTCACTTATGCATACAATTGGATTTTGTAATTCTGTAACTCTAGTCTAAAGGAAAGTTTTTTTGTGATATGCTGCATCCAGAGAGAAAAACATTAATTGGACTGCATGGAATCCATCTGCATGTCCTCAGTCACAAGGGTTGGGGGTTGGAGACATATCATGACTGTATGGAACACCTGACTCAGCTTGGTATTGTTTACCCTGCATTGTTTCCTTGCCATTGTCCTTGAGGACAAAGATAACCTGTGAAATTCCTGCTGAGTGCCTCTGTCTGATTGAGGAGCACAGCTTGCGAGGAGGACTGATGTGTGACTGGTGATGTGTATGAAAAGGTCATCTCATCTCAACTGCTCAATCGAGACTTCAGCTGTGATGGCATTATTAACCTCTTCCCTTGCCTGGGATAACTTGCAGTCTTCACATCACCCACTGTCTATGTGTCTCTCTCATATTGTAATGCATTAGTTTTGGTTTAGGGGTGTTGTAAAGGATGCTATTATTATTATTCTAAAAGTAATTATGATTATTATGATTTGTCATTTTGTGTTTGTGTGTTTACCACTTTGCTTCTGTCATTGTTTTCAACTGAAGGTTTGGATACCTGTTCAACGTAGAAGTACATCTTGGACTTCCTAGTCATTCTCAAGCAGTAGTAAGTATTCTTTGAGTTACAAAATATTTCTCAGTTACTTTTACCTTATCTCATATCTTTTCTTTTTTATACTGAAGCATGTATTTAATTAGAAAGTGCTTCCAAAGATGTTCCAGTGCAAAATGTAATGAATGTAATTAGATACATTCATACCTATTAAACAGTGCACATAATAATGATTTTTCACATACTGTAGATCTCTGTTTCTCAAAGTCACTGAGTTTTGTGGTACGAAAAAAACCCTCAAAACAATTGGTGCTACCTAGCTCAGGTTTCTGCAGCCAACAGCTAGAGCAGCAAGGCAGTTACAGTGCTACACTCTGGGGGCATGATTTTAAAGATGCCCCCAGAGTGTAGCACTGTAGCTGCCTGGCTGGCAAACCCTGTCTTTTGTGTACCGACAGTACTCGGTGACCTTGAGAAAC
Source organism: Alosa alosa (assembly GCF_017589495.1). Lineage (NCBI taxonomy): Eukaryota > Metazoa > Chordata > Actinopteri > Clupeiformes > Clupeidae > Alosa > Alosa alosa. Next base: position 11,613,971 of record NC_063204.1, read on the forward strand.
AGAGATGTGAAAAATGGCTGGAGTTCTCCTTTAATATGAAGAACTAAGTTGTTTCAGTAGCAGATTGGTAAATTAAGGGTAAGGTGTAAGCTTATATAATTTCAGCCTCAAAAAATCAACTCTACCCTAAATTGTTGTTTAGTGTAGTGCACTGCAACATGGAGAGTACTTTGTGCCTGGCTCAACGTTCAAGCATTGTTTTTGTTTTTATTGATGAAAGGGTCTATAGTAAATTTATATTACTGCAAACAACTCCACCTTCTTAACTGTATAATATGGTCTACACTGCACTATATATCTTATGCTGTTTATTCACAACCTGCCTATTCTGTGTATATCACATTGCACTTTTTTGCTTTTTTGCACTTCTGGTTAGTCGCAAACTCCATTTCGTTGTCTCTGTACTTGTACTCTGCACATTGACAATAAAGTTGAATCTAATCTATCTAATCTAATGTAATTTAATAAAAATGTAGAATAATCCCTGCTACTTGTACTATTTTCTTTGTTATACTGAAGCATGTTTTAATTAGAAAGTGTTTCATAAGATGTTCCAGTGCAAAATGTAATCAATGTAATTAGATACATTCATACCTATTTGAGCAGTGCACCTAATATCAAGGTAATGTTTCTCTCATACTGCCCATCAGAGTGTACTGTCCATCACAAATCAAGATAAAGTGTAAGGTGTATATGATTTCAACTTGAAGTGGACTAGTGTCCAGTCCAGGAATATATGCTGTCAATGTTTAATATTGCATTGATTATTAATTAAAAGAAGAAAAAAAACTCTACCTTAAATTTATGTTTGGTGTAGTGCATTGCAACATTCAGCAGACTTTGTACCTGTGGACCTTTAAGGCTGCCTGGCTCCTCCCACTCCACTCCAACTCACCCCATTCCCAGCCCTGTGTGTTAGCTGCTCATGTTAAACTCCTCCTGTCATTGAACAACGGACAGTTTGTCCCATTTCTGAAGACAGATACCTATGTATGAACCTTCCTTATTTTTATTTTTTTGTATTTTATTTAGGGTTATGGTACCATGAGGAGTTATACGGATAATTTATGCTGCATTTGCTGAACCAAGAACCTTATGGATATTAAAGTAGGTGAGCACACCTTTATCTTTTTGTTCAGTTTCATGCTATAATAATTGTATTGTATAACTATCATTCAGATGTTTTTATTGTCATGTTTCAAAGTAGATGTACTGCATAGTGGTACAAAATATGACCGCTGCTCAGTCCTGCACATTTTCTCTGCAAAAATAAATCACGCTTGCCAATTTGTCTCCATCTCCTACCCCATGTGTGCTTCTGTGTATGTGTGTGTAATTGTGTATGTGTGTTCGCTCATGAGTGTGTTGCTTGTGTATTCATACTGTATGTGTGTGTGTGCTACTTAATGAATGTGTGTGTGTGTGTGTGTACTGTATGTGCGCGCTTCTGTAGGAGTGTGTGTGTGTGTGTGTGTGTGTGTGTGCTAGGGGTGTGCTATATATATAACCTACGATAATGACCTATGTGCAAATTGGCATTATTGAGTATTTAAATTAATTTGGGGAAAAACACTCAAAAACACACATTGAAACCCCACACATTCACTAATCAAAGGTGCATGCAGCAGAAGCCCCTGGCTACAGCAGAGCATCGTGGGCCTACGTGGTCACAGCAGTAATGTTTATTTTGTGCCTTCAGGGTTTCCATACTTACACAGTCAGTTGTTTCGGGATTGTAAACCTTTGTCAATGGACTGAAGTTCGCTCTAAAGATCTACTTTTATTGCTAATCGTTTCTATATACATTAGCCTTAAGCTAACACATTCATTTCTATTCTGTTTAAACTTCTAATGCTATGAATTAGAATCTAATTCTAATGAAATGATTCCTCTTAAAGCAACACCAAAGAGTTTTTTGTGCCTTAAAATAATGTTTCCAAAATCGTTTCAGTGGTTCATCAACTTGTAACAGGGTGAAGGGCACTTCTGCATTCGCTTCGCAGCACTCTATCGGCTATAACCGCACTATGTAAGTTTGCCAGATCGGGTAGCGGATCTGTAGTTCGATGGAATGAGACATAAGAAACTACAAATTTAACTTGCGTTTGATGTCGCAATACATCGTACTTTCATAAATCATGCAACTCATTCTACCTTGTCCGTGGACATTGTTATTTGCAAAGCCGGTACTGGATAAACAAATAGCATGCGTGCAACAGAGGGAAAGTTCTTTGGTGTTTTAAGCATCCAACGTAATTGGAGGAAATAACTGTACAAGTTTTACAGTGAATCCTAAGTTTGGGTTTGAAAGTAACTTCAGCTTCGGACTTTCTCTTGGGAAACTGTTATCTATCTGCTAACCTAATGTAGTTAGACTATGCCACACACACACAGATTCAGGCAGAACACCATTGTTATCATCACGGTGCAACAATTTTAGCTGTAAATGTGTCATAGAGTGACAATGCATTGCCTGATTTGGTCAAAAAGTCACAGGTACAGGTTATTATTATCGCAGTTATGCTGTTCATAAATAATCAGCTGTAAGTAGGCTAACTCAGACTTTAAAAACACATTAAAGGATTTCAACTTTTTGATTATCGTAATTCTCAAAATTTTTGTGTGTCTTAACTTTTTGTGTGTGTTCATGTATTTGTTTGTGTGCCAATTGATGACTGTGTATGTGTGTGTGTGTGTGACAATCTAGTCTTTTATCTAAGCAGAAAGTACATTTCAATATCAACATCTTAGTTTCTCAACATCCCCTACAAGCAATCATTCGCTAAAAAACACGATCTACAGGCCGATGGGTGAACAGTCACTAAATGTGCCCAGAGCCTGTCAGGGTGATCATACACATCAAATTTCATGCCGTTCAGAACATCTCAGGCAAAGATATTGGCGATTAAAGTGCCATGTTTTTGCGTTGCATTTTTATCTTGCGGGGTTCTGGGTCAGAACAGTGGCTGGCTTTCGGGGTCCCAGTGTGGGTGTGGGGTGGGGGGATTACACATCAGTCATATAAAAAAAGATTATTTTATCTTAAGACAGTAATTCAGTACAGACTCCAATATCAGATTTTAATTTCCATTTCACTTTATTCTACTGAACTACAGGTATGGGAGCCAAAGGCAACCTCCACAGCACCGCACTCAATGGTTTCAGAAAAGGCCCAAGATAGAGCTTCACTCTTCATCGTGCCCTTTCTGTGGAAGAATAAAGGGAGAACAAAGAAAATAAAAATGAGTCAGGTGAGATATTTATAATTATCAATTTGCTGCATTCTAATGTAGCAAATGTTTTTATGGATTATCTGAATAATTTAACCTGGACTGTGATACTGCAGTTAAGGAAGAAAACTCATAGAGCTTTAGCAGTAAACTGGTCACTTTTGGTTTGTGTAATGTCACTATTAGGTCCATAGTATGTTTTGAATGGTTTCTTGCAGAGCCCGACAGTAACGGAGTACATTTACTTGAGTACAGTACTTGAGTACAATTTTGAGGGATCTGTACTTTACTCGAGTACCACTACATTTCTATCCATAACCGTGAGGAAAAAAGAAAAATCTCGGAAACCCTCAATTTGTTGTTTCCCTCTCAAACGTGATTGGATTGTGCAGGCGCCACTGATTGGGACAGCCTATCAGCAATCACCTTCAGCTTTCCCCAAAGTCAACTCCATGGTCAGATTTAGATAAGAGACGAAACCATGGACGAAACAATGGAGGAAGATGCAGCAGGTCCATCCCGGGAATATGCCAACCTGTGGCCCCACCTCTCCAGACTATTTCAATTTTCTGAACAATTTAATGATAGTTTTCGCTTCATGTGTTTCAATTACAAAATAGTATTTTGTATTTGAAATACGTATTTTAAATACATGTATTAGAAATACTGCCCATCCCTGGCAACATGGTAAAAAGATGAAAATTACTTCATTTTACCTTCTCCAAGGTATTAACATTAACATTTTTCATAACTCCATGTAGGACGTTTCTGTACATAAATGTAAACACTGTGGCAGTAGTAATGCAATATTCAGAAAATGTAGGCTACTCTTGTACTCTTGATACTCAAGTACTTTTAAAAACAAGTACTTCAGTACTTTTACTTAAGTAGACATCTGACTGTTGTACTTTTACTTGTACTAGAGTAAAATTTAGCAAAGGGTATCTGTACTTTTACTCAAGTAATGAAGCTGTGTACTCTGTCTGCCTCTGGTTTCTTGCACAGCATGTCTAACAAACAATAAGCTATAACTAAGCGGGACTAGCCCCCAAGAACTTAGAATCATGTTATTTGAAAGTATACAACCCTGACCAAGGGTCAAAGGCCACACCCCACCCATTGGCTAGGTGTGTGGTTTGTCTCAAGAATAATGGTTGGAGAAGTCACTATAACTCTGTAAGATTCAAGTTGTCTTAAATGCACCAATGGCATACTTCCATTCGCTTTCATTGTATTTGATACAGCACCACTGAAATGCAGGTATTATTACAGGTGGTATGGAACAGTTAAGTCTCTGGCTGGTTATCATGTTAAATATAATGGATATCTGGGCAACACAGAGCATAGACGATTGTAACATTACATCAAAATGGTTATCTCTTTACCATCTGATGCTATTTTTATGTCATGTTTGAATGTTTTAAACTAAGCCATATACATATATGCTGTCAGCTGCACAATGACGGGGGAACTTTGGTTGTAAGGTGAAATTGAACACATCAAGACACTTTTTAGGAGTTGTCTCACCTTTCCACCAGCATCACGGCTCTTGGCTCTCATCTTGTTGACCTGAGACTCAGCTATATCAGCTCTCTCCTCGGCCTCATCCAGCTCATGCTGCAGCTTGCGGAACTTGCCCAGGTTACTGTTGGATTGCTCCTCCTGAAAAGCACAATAGGTCACTTAATTGAAGTTTATCCCTTGCTGGGCAGACTGAGTATCCTGGATGTGAATTATGGGCCACTTACAGCCTCCTCTGCTGATCTCTTGTAGGACTTGACCTTCAGCTGCAGTTTGTCCACCAGATCCTGAAGACGATGCAGATTCTTCTTGTCTTCTTCAGTCTAGAGATAAAGAGGTTAGTAAGCCATGATAATTGTTATGATGAATGAGACAGAAAATGGAAGATAGAGACGAAAAGTTTAATTTTGTTCACTACATGCCAACTTCAGTACCTGGTAAGTGAGCTCCTTGATGCGGCGCTCATATTTACGGATTCCTTTTATAGAATCACTGGCCTTCCGTTGTTCCAGGAGCTTCACTCCTCTTCTTGCCTCTGTAAGCAAGAACAACTTCATGGTTGTACACTGGCAACCACTTGTAGGGGTTGATAGTGACACAGAACAACCCAGAGTAGGTCTGTACAAAGACGAGATTAATAATGGAGAGTTTGTTTCTGTATTAGAATTGCATAAGAATCTAGAACTCATCAATACTCATTCACTGTACTCACATAGATCATCGAGGCTGCGTAACGCTCTTTGAGGTTAAACAGCACAGCAGGCTCATGCAGGAAGGTAAACATTGCCATGTCCTCAATTTTATCGAACTTTGGCGGGTTTTGAGGGTGGACTTCTGTGTCTTTCACAGTGACAACCTGGAATAGCAGTGTTTCTACAGTTAGTAAAAGATGAACTTGCTAACTGCACACTTAAATGTTGAACGTCAACAAATCCATAGATCAGAATAAGTGCTCTCCTACCTTTCCTTTCTCAATTTCAAAGGTTAAAATATAATGTTGTTTTGGACAAAAGCTTCTGCTAAGAGATTTAGGTATAAATAGAAACAACTGCGATATAAAGCACAATCGCTTACCCCACCTTTAAATGTTGACCGCCATTCTGTCGACCAGAATATGTGCCCTCCTACCTTTCCTTTTTCAGTTTCAGCGGTGACTTTGTCCCCGTCTCTGCTTTGGATCGTTCCCTTTACAAATTCAACCTCAGGGTCCACCACGAAGCAGGCCCTCTTAATGTCAAAGGGGCGAGTCTGGGCCTCCAGACGCTCCATGTCCGACTTCCTCAGAAAAGGAGCCGCCGCCCCAAATTTTTCCAATGCCACATCACCCATCTTTCACCCTAAAAGACCATTCGGTATTTGAGTTAATGACAGTAGTAAAACAAAAACAAATTGTCCCTTACAATTTTTGAAGTTAACTAGAGCTAATGTAAACAAGTGAAAGTTAATTAGGGCTATACGCCGTATAGTTTAGTGTATGTGTGAATGTTACATGTGCACTGGAGGGGTCTAATACATTAATGGTTACATGGTTAATATGTTGCACTGATCTTTAATGAATTCATGTAGTCAGTCCTGGTACCTTTAGTTTCTCTTTTGCTGCTTGACTGAATTCCCTGAATAGTATAACTAAAGTTCCATCACTATTGACAGACACGTGTATCATTTCTGTGTTTCTGATATCTAAGCCCCATTTTTGGAGGAGAAAAATGAATGAAGCAAGTAGTAAGCCTTTCCAAACAAAAAGGAATCAGTTATATGCTTCAAGCATAGTATTTAGACAACAATAGGCTGAAAACATTGCCATTGCAAACATTGTGCTGTCTATCAGCAATGTAGGCATAATAAGGTCAGGCAGTACCTAAGCATATAGAAAGAACCTGATAGTAACCTTAGAGTAGCTTAAGTTTAATAAATTCATTTCAAGTCTTTAAATAAAAAGCTGGACACTGTTAAACATATTATTTAATCTGGTTTAGGCTGCAGCTCCGCATATAGAAAGAACCTGATAGTAACCTTAGAGTAGCTTAAGTTTAATAAATTCATTTCAAGTCTTTAAATAAAAAGCTGGACACTGTTAAACATATTGTTTCATTTGGTTTAGGCTGCAGCTCCGTCCATGGATTTCAGATAACAATAACAACAAGATAACAATTAAAAACGAATGTGTTATGTTCATTAACTATATTTACCGTATGTTTGCTGCTCTTGCTGATAAGTCTGTCCTTTTAGCAATGATCTGTAAGAGAGATGGGCAACAGCATTGCTATTGTCTGACATTCTGAACACACACAAATTGAGATCAATTATCAACTTGTCATAATATATCAAATGTAAAAATTCGAATTTAGAGACTTGTAAATTCTTTAGATCACAATACTGTGCTAAATAAAAACATATTATCCTATATGTATATGGATAATGGCACTGACTGTATCAAAGCTGCCATTGCCTTGTTTTGGTGGCTGAGAGAGTGGGGTGGCTGGAATTGTGGTTATTCCATGGATCGTGCCAGCGAGAGGCTCCAACAGGAAACAGGAGGGCTGCTGGAATGATCTCCAGGGAACAAGGTATTTGCAAGGTGACACGGTAATGATGCTAGGGCTGCAACAAACAATGATTTTCATTTTTCATTTTCAGTCAGCTTATTATTTTTAATTAATCAATTAGTGGTAATTTAGTTTATTAATGTCATATAGGAGTAAAGAAAAGAGAACATATTTGTCCCTTTTTTTCTTTATCTTGAAATATTACTAAAACACAAAAAACAAATCAATTGTCAAAATGGCTTACAGTTAATTTGTTTCAAACTATTGATGTCGCTCGAATAACAATTATAATGACCAGGTCAAAGAAGTCTTTAAATAAAAGCAATTAGTATTTTGCTATGAATTTTAATAGGTCAGTTTTGTATGCTGTTTTAATACATCTTACACATTGTTCAAAACTTGTGCAAATCTTGTTCAGACTCTTTCTTATTTTTTCCTATATGACACCTTTTTTCTTATGCTTCTTATGCTTAAGTTCACATGAAAGAGGGCTCCCACAAATCAAGACATTGTTGAATTTATATTTGTATTGCTAAAGGTAATTTGATATTGTTTTGCTGTAGTACAAGCAGTTAGTCAGAAGTGCCCTCATGCATAAGTTCATACGTACACATTTTAGAGAAATATTGGCCAACTATAATGAAGCGGCTACAGCATTTTGTAAAGATGAAGGTTTTGATGAACTATGGCATATGAAATGTGATAATAAAATAGATTGATCAACATGTCCGTCTCTTGGATTTATTTTTTGGACGTTTTGAAACATAATGTAAAGAGATTATTCACAGACATGTAGTTGAAGAGCACAACTTGGAGAGCTAGAGGCCACAAGATAACACTTTCTAGAAGTCAGTATATCTGTGTATTTGTGCATACTGACTGACAGCTAAAATGGAAGCTTATAATTGGCAATATGGTTTTATCATTAAAAAGGCATGCATGGCCAAGGTCACTCACCAAATAGCAACACACGTCTACACATACTTAACAGGTTGCTCAACTTTAACCTTGAGAACAAATACATAGCAGGATTCCATTTGTGTGAACACATGCCAGCTTTATTTGCTCATTTCCATTTATGAAAGCTTCAATCACAGAGGTCATCATAAATAAAGGCTGGTTATGATTTAAGAGTGGGTTGCCTGTCCAGTTAGATTGTGCCATGAGTAATTAGAAAGTGATGTCTTTGCTTAATCCCTCACATACTCATCTGTCAAAACCCCAATGACACTGTCAGCTGTATACTGTTTTAAGCAGTGGTGGGTGTCATGTGAAGTCACAGGCTTCCATTTGACCTTAATGTCCATTTACCACGCTGATAACACATTTCCATTGTGGATAATAAAGACCCTGTCTATCTTATCTAAATAGTAAAAACATTCAATTAAATAAATACTTTATCCATATCACATGGTTAACAGTGGTTAAAGGTCACCAAATTGTGATCTAGAGTCATCTACTTCACTTTAATTTAATTTGACTCGTTACTGTTGAGGTACTGCATGAAACTTCTTAGCATTTCAATACATTTCAAGAGATTCCATAGAAGTAGAACTATTTCAAAAGTGTATCATTAAGACTTCAACGATTCAGTTCGCCCGTGATGCATGTGATAAATGCTCATGATGGCAGGAGTCGGAAAGTTCATTAGTTAAGTACCTTGTTGACTACTGTGACAAGTGTGAAGTAATCCAAAACTGCTAAGTGGTGAGAACAGCAAAGGAATTTAGAGGTCAGGAGGTGTAACAAGGCGCACATTTGACATTTTTGGCAAGAGGCCTGATATGTGATACTAATGTCATGTGTTGTTGCAGTATAGAGTTTTGTTTCCCCCCATGAACTCTAGATAATTACAAAGAAATAAACAGACTTCAATCCAGACTAAACAAGCAAGACTAAATCATTGGTGTACATGCACTGTTGCATTACACCTGTTTATGAATTAATGTGACCTCTAATTAAAGTATCACCATGGTCTGTGGCACTTATGTCATCTGTGTCTTATGATTTTCCTTCATTTTTGGGGGGAAAGCTAGACAAGTGAACAAACATAGACATTTCCATTGATATAACAATCCTAATGACACAAATTGGAGTGCATCAAAGATGTCACATATATAGGCCTATGTTAATCTCTTGCTCGTGGCTTGAGACTTCAGTGTGGACACTGCACAGAGGAGACGTGGATTGACTGGTCTGATAATTTTCTCCTTTGCTCCAACAGAGGGTGCTGGTGGTATTTATTATGGTAGCAACAACAGCATAGTACACACCTACCCCAATGCAGCTATGGGATGTTCATGATGCTCATTTGTCCCAGAATGTGTGGGGTTTGGCAACTACAGCCCAGGGACAGGCAGATGTTGGACCTTTATTTGGTGTTCTGGATCAATCTTTGCGTGATCTGAAAGAAATCTGGATCCCATAGTTTGTGGAAATAGAACAAGAACTATACTACTATATAACACGTTCAGCCTGGTTTCAGATAGGCTCTCATGTGCACTGTTGTCTAGAGCAGGGGTTCCAAAACTTTTCCACGACAAGGCCCCCCAAATACCACTAGGTTCTGGCCAAGGACCCCCTTGATGTGTTATTAAACCCATCGACAATACTACGGAAAATGTAAAAATACTAGGGCTGTCAAAATAAATGATTAATTTCGATTAATTAATTTGAGAAAAAATAACTGATTAAAAAAATGAGTGCAGATTAATCGATTCTGTATGACCTTTGCCCCCGAGCCGTTCTAGTCAGTAAAAATTAGACTGTAAAGTGAAGGAGAGAAAAGAAAACGTGCTGCCTGGATCATTGATTGGAACATTTACTTTTAAAAAACGGCCTGATGGTGTTGATAAAAAATAAAGTGTTGAAAATAAAGTCCTCTGCAATGTCTGCAGCAAGAAATTTGCATATCACCGGAGTTCATCAATTTTATAGTCGCACATCAATGCAAAGAAATAAGTGTTGACATTGAGGGGAGTGTTCATTTATTTTCATTGTGTCCCCTAGGTTATATCTGTGGCCTGAAATGCCTTGTATGTGAAAAAAAAACTTCTTCCCGAAGCACTTTATTTTGAGTTTATTTGAATAATAAGCACTTTGAATTTATTTCCTCAGCATATTATAGATTATTATGGCAATTATTTGAACAGTGAAAATAATAATAAAAGAGTTTTTGAACTTTAATGTCACTAATGCTGATTATTCAATGATTCATTTGAATTTAAATATTTAAAATACTTTCACAGCAAAAATTAAATATGCGATTCATTTAGATTAATTAATCACAGAGTATGTAATTAATTAGATTAATTTTTTTAATCGATTGACAGCCCTAAAAAATACATAGCTAATCCTAATAATTATTTTAGCCACAAGCACTTCGCGATGGAACAGTGTGTAAAAATTGCATTTGGGGCTTTCTGCTAGAGAGCTATCACTTTACTATTACTCCCAGTCATTATCATGGAAAAGATATTGTTCAGATATGCGACAAATTATTATAATGGCATTGTATAACAACCCTCATAGTAATAGGTATATTTTACATTTTTCAAATGTATTTATTTGTTGCTTTTATTTTTCCTTCCAACTTGCTGAGGCCCCCCTGGCACCCCCTCGCGACCCCCACTTTGAAAACCACTGGTCTAGAGTAGACAGTCCCCTGAGGCAATATTTCATGACCTGACCAGACTACATTTCAGCTGTCAACTCAGAAGAACACTCTGGAAGATAATAAATAGCCTTCACTTACATGGCAAAAATGTTTTGATTTTCATTTTTGACCACAGCAATAAATAGCAAAAAAATAAATAAACATGATTTACATGATTTACTCCTTTATTTGGCAAGCAGGAATGCTCTGCAGGGGTTATTCCAATGCATTGATGTAACAGTAATGATGTTCAATTGACTTTTGGGCTTTTTTTGGCCACAGTAAGACATTGAGTTGTGGACATGCAAGGACATGCGAGGTTGCCTTTAGGGGGACACCTGACGCTCAGTGTGGTATTGTTTACCCTGCATTGTTTCCTTGCCATTGTCCTTGAGGATAAAGATAACCTGTGAAATTCCTGCTCTGTCAGCCCCTGATTGAGCTTGTGAGGAACAACGATATTGTGACAGGTGGCACATTCATAAAAGTCCCTGCAGCACATGAAGAGAAGCATCCAGTCACAGGGAAATGTTGGCACCTTAGTTGTGGATGATAGATATACTCACTGTCCAGTTTAGAAATGATACTTTAGACACCACCTATTTTAGCTTTATTGTTCCATTGTATTTATAAGCAAATCTTTTAAGATTGCCAAAGAAAATGTTTATGTTATGAGACCATGCTCGTTGTTTAATATTATGAGACCATGCTCGTACTGTAGTGACAGTCACAAATCTAGAGCACTGTGAATATGTATGATTGCAGTATTGAAATACTTCTGTGCTTAATATACCAAGGCATGGTGTGTGAAATTGGTATGGTGTCGGTTTCTCTGTGAGCTTTGAAGGACATCCCCACACACATACTTTCAGTTGTTCCCTTTAGGCTCCTCCTCTTATCACACAGATCTCTGTGTCAGTGTCTCAAATGCAGCGTACTGTTTTCACAGGTACTGAGATACTCTTAACAGAAGTGCATTACAAGATATCTGGTATGCAGGAACAACATTGGACAATTAGACAGGTAAGCAGTTCTTTAACTACAAATGCAAATCAAATGTGATGTTTTATTATTATATACATGAATTTGACAAAGATGCAAAGTATTTTGATTGTTTGATGATCACCTACAATTATGTGCAAATATTATTTACTTCATCTTTATGCTTAAAGGCACAATTTCAATTTGTGCACATAAGCTGAAATAGGATTCAAGGAGTGTGTATTGATATCAGTATCTGTCGTTACAAAGCGTAGAAGTGAAAGTATGTTAAAGTTGATGACATGCTCTGTCTGCCTTGGGGCAGTTGTGGCGCCTTGGGGCAGTCGTGGCCTACTGGTTAGGGCTTCGGGCTTGTAACCGCGGGGTTGCCGGTTCGATCCCCGACCAGTAGGAACGGCTGAAGTGCCCTTGAGCAAAGCACCTAACCCCTCACTGTTCCCCGAGTGCCGCTGTAGCAAGGCAGCTCACTGCTCCAGGTTAGTGTGTGCTTCACCTCACTGTGTGTTCACTGTGTGCTCTGTGTGTTCACTAATTCACGGATGGGATAAATGCAGAGACCAAATTCCTTGTATACGCAAGTATACTTGGCCGAGAAACCTGATTTACATTTACATTTCCATATTATTGGGCCTGGTTCTTTGGCATTGCGGCCAGGTATAGGTACAGTCTCCCATAAACTACTAGAGTTCAAGGCCGGGTGTAGCTTTGTTTGACAAATATTCAGAATGTTGGGTATGTAGATGTTTGTTGAAAATGTGTGGTAAAATCATACAGGATAATAGTATGTATATAATTACATTTAAACAGCACAAACATCAAACTTAATTTGCGGTTTATGTTTATTCTATTAAACTACAGGTATGGGAGCAAGCTCCAAAGAACAGCACACAAGGCTTTCAGAAAAGCCCACGATAGAGCTTCACTCTTCATCATGCCCTTTCTGGGAGAGGAAAATGGAGGAAGAAAAATGAAAAATGAAATGGAAGTAAACAGATGAGATGTCATCATTGATTCCTTTTTTGTAAGTGGTCCAAGCAGTAACCCATTTGTTATACAAGATATGTTAGCATAAATTTAGAGACATTGTATTAAGGGCTGTTCACACTAACACCCGGGCTACACCGCGTCCACAACTGAAGCGCTCATTCGCGTAGTGTAAAAACAGTTTTAGAAGACTGGTGTAACTTTTTAAAACACACACACCACTATCACATCTGGTGTAGCCAGTTCCATTGATAGATAGATAGAGATATATAGATAGATAGATAGATAGATAGATAGATAGATACTTTATTGATCCCCAAGGGGAAATTCAAGGGTCTTAGTAGCATAGAGACATCACAAACAACATGCACTTACAGCAGAAATGTTAAACATAAGTATAAGTATAAACATATAACTAAACTCCACTGTACAATAAAGACAGTAGAAGATAAGAAAGATAAGAAAACTAACAAAACTAAATACTAAATACACTATATAAATTAAATTAAGAAAGTCCAATGTGCTTGAGGGTGATCAAGCATAAGACGCTTGTAGTGACAGGGCCGGGACTGGTAAGGTGCTAAAGGGAGTGAGTGTCATGGTGAAGGTGGTGAGTGTCATAGATGAAGCTAATTGTTGCAGCAGATTCTACGCAAACGGAATGCTTCAGTTTAATGCCTGGTGTAGCCTCCCTGTAAGAACAATAACTATAATGATAACGTCAAAAAAGAATTGCTCTGATTCCTCTAAAAGTTACTAGATTGTGCGCACAATTTAGTATATTGTGTGCTCATTTTACTACATAGTGTGCTCATTTTACTAAATTGTGGTCTCATTTTACTGGATTATGCGTTCAATTCAGTAAATTGTGCACACGTTTTACTAAATAGTGTGCTCATTATACAAAAATTTAAATGAGAGCTCAATTTAGTAAAAAGGGCGCACTATTTAGTAAAGCATGTGCACACAATTTAGTAAAATAAACACACATTTTCTGGATATACACAAAAAATACACCTCCAGGGTAAAAACTGTCACTCATTCACTGATATGAATGACACACGTCCACACATAATTTATAACGATAACAACATGAAGAATAATAACGTCAGGATCACTTTCCGTTATCGTTCTTGGTGTGAACGGCCCTTTAGTATCAGTAGGCCTGGTCCCAGCACTGCACTTAGTTTTTTTGTCAAGTAAACCCGACAATAAATAAAAGATTAAACTTCTATTCTTATTTTGTCAGTGCTGACATGATGCACAGCAAACAAGGCTTTAAGAAAAGCACACAATAGAACTTCACCCTCATTGATAAGACAAATTATATGCCGTGTTGATATGACACATCACATGCTCTAATAATTCTACTAATAGTAAGTGGATTGCATAATGTTAGCACTGATTTTTATCTGGAAATGTATTGAAACTTGTCATGCACATTGGAGACATAGCACAGGAATAATTTCATTGGCAGTTGGTTGGGGATGGGAAATCTGTGCTTTATGCAACATAATTGAGTTATGGTTTGTAGATTAACAGGATCCTGATGTGACTTCAAAATGAAATGAAATTGAAGATAGTGGGCTGTCTTTACTATTTGATCATTTAATCAGATTTCATTCCCAGACTTCAAGGAAGGTTGATGCAGTAGCAACTCAATGTTGACTATATGATTTGAATTGTTCCATACACTTGATCTTAACTAGCAATTCATTACATCAAAACTTTTAAAAAGGGTAAGTCGATGGCAAGTGTTATAAGTTGCTATAAATACAGCAAATACTTGCAGGTCCGCTTACCTTACTACCTACTTCACGGCTCTTGGCTCTCATCTTGTTGACCTGAGACTCAGCTATATCAGCTCTCTCCTCAGCCTCATCCAGCTCATGCTGAATCTTGCGGAACTTGCCCAAGTTAGAGTTGGCTTGTTCCTCCTGGAAGAAAAGATTAGTGAGTAAAATGGTTGGTATTGACCATTTTCAATTTAGCAATAGTGTCATAATTCATTCTTGCGTTCAGGATGCCTTCTCATCTGTTCCTTGGACCACAGCCACCAAATCTCATGAGGTCTGGTCAAACTACTGAAATTAGCATTTATTTCTCCATTTTTGTGTCACTTACAGCCTCTTCTGTTGCCCTCTTGTAGGACTTCACTTTCAGTTGCAGTTTGTCCACAAGATCCTGAAGACGGGCCAGATTTTTACGGTCCTCCTCTGTCTAGGAAATATTCAAAGATATTTATTTTATAGATGTCTAAAAGCATGTACATGTATTTTATTCACTAGCCTTTCACTACCAAATCATGTTCACTACAGCCTCTGTAGTTTAGAAACATTCAGCTTGATTCCAGTTTGCGTACAGGAGTAAATAATATCCCTCTATGTGAATCATCATTGAAAGTCTCAGTTCACACAGCTCTTAGCTCACATCACAAACTCAGTGCAGTGAACTAACAAACCATATCTCAAGCATAGGTAGATATTAGATGGTTATAGTACCTGGTAGGTGAGCTCCTTGATGCGTCTCTCATGCTTGCGGATTCCTTTCAAAGATTCACTAGCCTTTTTCTGCTCAGATTCCAATTCATTTTCCAGTTCCCTCACCTGCAAACAACCTTAAAATGTTATTACCATGTTGATAGGATTCTTTAATACCACCACAATGACACAAAACAAAATACATACTAACCCTGGCCTCCAGCTTCTGGATCTGCTTCTTGCCTCCCTTCATGGCGATTTGTTCAGCTTCATCCAGACGGTGCTGCAGGTCCTTGATGGTCTGATCCATGTTCTTCTTCATGCGCTCCAGGTGAGCACTGGTGTCCTGCTCCTTCTTCAGCTCCTCTGCCATCATGGCAGCATCAGTGATGGCCTTCTTGGCCTTTTCCTCCGCATTCCTGCACTCTTGCACAGCATCCTCCACCTCAGTCTGCAGCTGGTTCACATCATTCTCCAGCTTCTTCTTATTGTTCATCAAGCTGGTGTTCTGTGTGTGAAGAGTAGAGAAGTAAGTAAAGAATGGTGCATTCCAGTTGATCTCATTAGTTGTATGTTCTCAATTACGACATAATGCACTTGTCAACTCGTTTGAACCCTGAGTACCCCCAATTCTGCATTTCCAAGCTGTTCTGTCCTATATTTACTGATCCTATTAAATCAGTTGTAGAAACAGTAGTGTCCAGGCTCTCTGCAGCGATGTTGCTACTACATTTGTATGTGTAAAATACTGTGAAAGGCATTGTTCTGAACTAGTATTACTATATCTGGTAACAATCGCTGAAAAGGTAAAAAATGGTAGCATTTTGTCCTTCCAACTTGTGCACAACTGGAAGCAATCAACTGGAGTGTGACACAGACCCGAGTTCCCAGTTACCACATATAAGGCAAATGGAACGCGGCACAAGAGCCCTATAATTGTGTTTCGAATTTCACCTGAGAGTGCAGCAGCTGAACCCTCTCACTGACGTCCAGCAGCTCCTGTTCAGCCAGTTTCCGGGCTTTCTCAGTCTGCTCCAACATTGACCTGAGCTCATCCAGTTCAGCCTGCATCAGATTGTTGCGTCTTTCCACAATGGCAATGTTCTCTTTGAGATCATCATTACTGCGTAGAGCATCATCCAGCTGCAGTTGGGCATCCTACCATGGAATATATATATATATATATATATATATATATATATATATATATATATATATATATATATATATATATATGTTCATATAAAGTAAAATAAATCATCTATCCATACAGTTTTTCTATTGATTTGCTGCTTTACCTTCAGATGTCCTTGGAGACCCTTGAGCTGCTTCTGGGCCTCAGATGCCTGCCTGTTGGCCTGGCTGAGCTGGATCTCCATCTCATTGAGGTCTCCCTCCATCTTCTTCTTCACCCTGAGAGCCTCATTCCTGCTGCGAGTCTCAGACTCCAGGGAGGTCTGCAGGGTATCCACCACTCTCTGCTGGTTCCTCTTGGCCTGCTCCATCTCCTCATCCTTCTCAGTAAGTTTACGCTCAATGTCAGCTTTGATTTGGTTGAACTCCAGCTGAGCTCTCAGGATCTTACCCTCTTCATGTTCAAGTGAGGCCTGTTGATGTTGACAATTCATTACATTATGCACATCAATGCTAAAACAATATGGTAAATTATGCAGCAGTCTGAAAGTGTCATTTTGTGCCCATGCACCTCAGCTTCCTCAAGAGCCGTCTGGATGTCTGCCTTTTCTTGATCTAGTTGCTTTCGAATTTTCTCAAGTTCATGGATGCTCTTTCCACTCTCTCCAAGTTGCTCACTGAGATCTGAAATTTCCTCTGTTGAACAATGAGATGGACATGTTTCAGTCAACATTTTGAGACTTTTTGGGGAAACTTTACATCATCAAGGACCATAAAGTTTTTTTTTTTTTTTACAGAGCCAGCACAAACCTTGGAGATTTTTGTTCTCCCTCTTTAAGGTCTCAAGGTGATCCAGAGATTCCTCATAGGAGTTCTTGAGTTTGAAGAGCTCAGTGCCAAGAGATCTGGACTCTTTCTGGGAGCTCTCCAGTTCAGCCTGGGACTCCTCATACTTCTGCTTCCACTCTGCCAGGACCTGCAGAAATGTAAATATTGTTTGTTTACTTGTTTTTTCCTTGAAGGAAATAACACATTTCGATATGAAATCACTGAAATACCTTATCAAAGTTTCTTTGCTTCTTGTCCAGGGCAGCAGCAATAGCATTTGATCTCTCCACATCTACCATGAGATCTTCAATCTCATTCTGCAGTCTGTGCTTAGTTTTCTCCAGGGAGGAGCATTTGGCATTAACAGCTTCCACAGCTTCCTCTGTATCTTGCAGACGCTGAGCCAGCTTTTTTCTGGATAAGAAATCAACAAGGATTTGTTTCACAATGGTTTAATACATCTTTGGCCTCTTTATCTGACTTTAAATGGTTAATACAGTGTTCGCTCAGGGAGGGACCTTACTTGGCATCTTCTAACTCCTCAGTCCTCTGGATGGCATCAGTCTCGTACTTGGTTCTCCACTGAGCCACCTCAGAGTTGGCCTTGGAGAGACTGCGCTGCAGCTCAGCCTTGGCCTCCTGCTCCTCCTCAAACTGCTCCCTCAGGAGGTCAGAGTCGTGGCGAGCAGACTGCACTGCATGGGCTAGTGCATTCTTAGCCTGACAGAAGAAAATTATGTAAATTGGTGTAACATGATTTCCTGTTATATGTCAAGGAATTTCTTCCACTACCAGAATTGATTACCTTGACTTCTTCCTCCAATTGTCTTTTTAGATCCTCAATCTGCTGGGTGTAGGAGTGCTTGCTTCTGGTCAGCTGTGATACTAGAGAACCCTTCTCCTCAAGTTGTCTGGAAAGCTCACCTTTTTGAAGTTTGAATCATAGTTTATGTTTTTGTTGAAAGACCTTAAACATTTTGACATACATTTGGAAACATAAAGTGATATTTTTCCATACCATTTTCAGTTTGTAGCTTGGCCTTCTGTGTGGAGAAATCACTGATGCTGCGTTGTGCATCTTCATACTTAACCTTGTATTCACTCATCTGATCCTCCATGGTTCTGCTCGTTTTCTCCAAGTGTGCCTGTAATGTATCAGAAAGTAAGTAATCTCAACAATAATGTAATGTACAATTGTCCTCTTAAGTTTTACTGCTTACCTTGGCTTTGGCGAGCTGCTCCATGTTGGAGACAACATCATCCAACTCCAGGCGGAGTTCACTCTTCTCCTTCTCAAGCTTTTGTTTCACTCTCTGAAGGTTGTCAATCTGCTCCCCGAGGTCAGCTGCACTGTCTGCATGCTTCTTCCTCAGTGTGGCAGAAGTGGCCTCATGTTGCAGAGTGGACTCTTCGAGGTCTCTGCGCAGCTTATGGAGCTCAGCCTCCCTCTTCTTGTTCATCTCAATCTGGGCAGCAGTGGCACCTCCAGCCTCCTCCAGCCTCTCACTGATCTCCTCCAGCTCTCTGGCCAGGTCTGCCCGCTGCTTCTCCACTTTGGCTCGGGCAGCTCTTTCAGCCTCAAGCTCTTCCTCCAGCTCCTCAATGCGAGCCTTTATTCAAAAAAGAAAGATAGTCTTACAAAAATTACTTGCATGTTAACAATTGGCATCTGCTTATTTTTTCTCTGTACCTGAAGCTCTTTCAGTTTCTTCTGTAGCTGAATTCCCATGACTTGCTCGTCTTCAATTTTGCTGTTTAGTTGACTTATTTCAAAGTCTTTCCTAAAACAATAAATCATTTGTGAGACTTTGTAGTTTTACGTCAATGACCAAAGTACCTTTGTTGAACAGGATTGATTACTTTTTGAGCCGTTCCTCCAGCTGTTGTTTATCATTTTCTAAATCCATCACATTTTCCTGGGTCAACTTTAAGTCACCCTCAAGCTTCCTCTTAATTCTCTCGAGGTCCATTCTTATCTTTTTTTCCTGTTCCAGGGACCCTTCAAGCTACAAAAAATGAATAGAATAAGCTTACATTCATTTCATACTAATGGAATCTGACAGATAATTTATTGCTGCCTACATCATCAACTTGTTGCTCCAGCTTGGCTTTGGCCTTAGTCAGAGTGTTGACTTTGTCCTCCTCACTCTGAAGGTCATCCAGCGTTTGCTGGTGAGCCTCCTGCAGTGCTTTCTTCTCCTTGGTCAGCTTGGCAATTGTTTCATCAAGAGCTGACATCTCCTCAATAAGGTTTTTAACCTGAAAGAAAAAGACCTCAATGAGAACACAAACTCCAATGGATTTAATGAGACCCCATAGTCAAAACAACTATTATCCCACTTAAGATAGAGGATTCTTTCTCATGACACAACATCTATCCTCTTCAGATGTGCTGACCTTATTCTCAGTGGCATGTTTCTCTTTCTCCACTTTGGCCAGAGTGAGCTCCAGATCATCAATGTCCTTCTTGAGCTCAGAGCATTCATCCTCCAACTTCCTCTTCTTTGCAGTCAGCTCTGCATTCATCTCCTCTTCATCTTCCAGTCTCTCAATCAGCTCCTTGATTTTCGACTCGAGCTGAATCTTATTCTTGATCAGACCTTCACATCTCTCCTCAGCATCACAAAGGTTATCTTGTTCCTGAAGTATTTTGCCGAGTACAGAGGATGTGTTGGATACATAACCAAATGTTAATATAAATTTTGATATAGCTTAATGAAAAAAATCAAGTTAGCATGGTTTTCTGGATGTAGTAGGACTTACAGTTTGAACTTGAAGTGTCAGGTCATTCTTCTCTTGGAGAAGAGAAACCATTTTCTCCTCCAGCTCTTTTCTACGAGCCTCAGATTTAGCGTAGGCCTCCTTCAACTTCAGGAATTCTTCCTTCATGTTGGCCATCTCTTTCTCTGCCTCAGCAGATCTCAACAGGGGCTTGATTTTGAAGTATAGCCTCATCCAGGGCCAATTTTTGACACTCATGAATGCACGAATGTTCCACTGAATCACCAACAAAGAATCCCTGGTGTACATTTTAAAATGGTTGATTGTATGTCCGTTTTATGTAAAAAATATTTTGTTTTTTTGCAGTGTACAGTTGCCTACTCAGATATTCATATGGATGCTTAAATGAAATTCAAAGTCTACTGGTAAATTCCCTTCTTATTTTAATATTACCCACCTGGCCTACCATGATGTTGTTACTGAAAATGTACTGTATATAAATGATGTTGATATACCGCACCTTGTAACATGTTAGGGAACGTCAATGTCGCTAATTGTTTGTAAATTGAGGTGAGGATTCAGTAGCCCTTTGTGTTGTGATTGACTTGCTATATGGTATGATGGTACAGGAAATTAGGCTGAGGGAAGATAAATAAATAAAACTAGACTGAAAACATTAATGTAAAAATAATGTTACCTTCGTTCAAGAACCTTCTGGAATTCTATTCTAGCAAGGACACCTCTGGATCTAGCCTGCAGTCGTGTTATGATTAGAGCAAGACGGTCGTCTCTCATCTCTTCAAGGATACCCAGTAGACCAGCTTTGAAGAACACCTTCAATATTTAATGAAATTCGAGAGATTTGAATTATGATTTTCATTTCCAATCACTGGATATAGAAATTGAATTCTTTTCATCTGCCAATATACCTTTGTGTGCCCAAATTTATACTGGTTATGGTCTATGTCCAGGGAACCCAGTAGCTTTTCTGCACCTTTTTTGCTGTCAATAAACTGTCCCTCAGGGATTGCTGCCGGATTCAGGATACGGTATCTGAAGAGGATAAGATAGTCTAGATATATACATATTCCCTCAATATTGTTGTAAGAAAAGTATAATCATTAGGACAAAAAATAACAGATTGTACCTCTGTTTGAAGTCTCCATACAGGATCCTGTTGGGGAAGCCCTTTCTGCAGATCCTGATGCCCTCCAGCACACCGTTACAGCGCAGCTGGTGCATGACCAGAGGTTTCTCCATGGCCCCAGGAGTCTTGGTCTCGTTGGGGATGATGCAGCGCACAAAGTGGGGGTGAGTTGACCTCAAGTTGGTCATCAGCTTGTTCAGATTTTCCTAACAAGTTATCGTTGCAAACATTACTTGTTATCAATATAATTTGGATAGAGGGATGCACAATGATATCGGCATGACCTGTGTATGATCCACGAAAAATGAATAATCAGCCGTGGTATAGATGAACATCTCTGGCGGTTTGCCCGGCCAGTAATATCTTAGGGAAACATCATGCAACCATTTAAAGGATTTATCACCATTAGCAATCTGCCTAAATGAGCTTGAAAATATCAGCAAAAATCCAAAATGATGCAGCCCTAATCTCAGGTTCTTTTATTTTACATTTTAAAGTATGGCAAATAGTATTCCTCAAACCATTTGAAGCATTGTTTGATTTTCAGAACAGCTGTATTACAGTAAATCTGACACAAATCTAGACAGACAGACAGATAGATAGATAGATAGATAGATAGATAGATAGATAGATAGATAGATAGATAGATAGATTCCCTAAACAAATCTGTACGCACTCTTAAAATGAATGTGTTGGAAACAACACAAACTGTGTCCCTATCTGGACACAGAGATGTGTTAAAAAAACAATGCAAGTTGTGTTGTTTTTAACACATTTGTTTTAAGAGTGTGTGAGCTTACCCTGTGGAGTGCAGACACAGTCTGAAAGGAAGCACCCTTTTTCTTCTTTTCCTTGATCTTTCCACCTGAAGAGTCTGTCATGGCTGAAATGTACACGAGAACACCAGATTTTATGCTGCAGTACATTACAAATTGAAAGGTCAAGTCCTGTTCATGTCCATCTTTATCTTAATCTTTAACTTAAAGGCACACTCAGCGATTCCACAGGAAGTCACATTTGTTTCTGTTTCTGTTTATGAATGTGAGAAAAAAAAGTATTGGCTTGAAATTGTATAAAATCCCTGACTGCACCTTTAAATTTGCACCTCAAACCATTGTGTTGCATTACTAAAGCCCTCCTGCTATCATTTGTAGGTGGCCTCATTAATACTCACCAGAGTCAGCACCAGAATAGTTGGCGAAAAGAATGGACAATAGTTTCATTGTAGACTTTTGGTATAAACCAACCACCGTCTCATTTAGAGGGTCTTTGTTTTTCATCAGCCAGTTGTTGATGTTGTAGTCAACCGTGCCAGCATAGTGAATTAGGGAAAAATGTGCTTCCTGCTTTCCTTTCACAATCCTAGGCTTCTGGAAGTTGGCGGATTTCCCCAAGTGGTTGTCATAAAGCTTGGCTTTAAATGTGGCATCACTGGCCTTGGGGAACATGCACTCCTCTTCAAGGATGGACATGATACCCATGGGCTAGATAAAGAATAACAAAGGCAGGCAACAATGGGTAATCGACAATACACAATTCATAGTTATTTTCAAAATCTACTTGAAGATGCAGCCAAAAAATAATTTTACCTTTTCAATGAGATCAATACAGGCCTGCAAGTCCATGCCAAAGTCAATGAACGTCCACTCAATGCCCTCCTTCTTGTACTCCTCTTGCTCCAGCACAAACATGTGGTGGTTGAAGAACTGCTGCAGCTTCTCATTAGTGAAGTTGATGCACAGTTGCTCAAAGCTGTTGAACTATTGGAGAAATAATAACATGTACTGTGTAGTGTAGTGTCAAAATAATTACTAGTTTAATACACATATGTTGACATAAATCAGTCAAAGCAATAGATTTCAGTTGACTCAGATTTTGTATACCAAATGTTTGTACTACCATTGATTAATAAGCATAGTATCAAAGAATCAAGTCTTACATCAAAGATTTCAAATCCAGCGATGTCCAGCACACCAATGAAGTACTGGCGAGGTTGTCTGGTGTCCAAGGACTGGTTGATTCTGACAACCATCCAGAGGAACATCTTTTCATATACTGCTTTTGCAAGAGCACCAACAGCATAGTACACCTAACAGGGTGAGAATAATTGGAAAGAAATTAAATGTAAAGGCTTCACACTTCATGAAATTACTTCCTTTGCTTTTTTTTCTTTTAATAAATAATATTACTCTCTAAATGTTTCAACAAATTTCATATCCATTGTGTGTTAATATATACAGATGGTATTTTATTTTTAATACAGGCATGTAGGGGCAAACTTATCAGACTTAAGTCTGAAATAATCATGGCACAATCCATTCATTTTGAAGTTATAAATGGCACATCTTACCTGCTGGACATTCTGTCCTTTAGTTACCCACTCATTTCCGACTTTGACCCTTGGGTGACACAAGGCCTTGATGAGGTCAGCAGAGTTCAGACCCATCAGATAAGCAGATTTGTCTGCATCTAAAATATGATGTTTATTTTTGGTCATAATATTATTCAGCTATGCAGAAATCTATGGCCTCTACTTACTGTAGAGTCGAATAGAGTTGCAGAATGTAATTTTTTCATCCCTAACAGAAATACAACTCCAATCTTCCTTCATTGTCCTTCATTGCATTTGTTGGATGTCTAGCCAGAGCAACTGAAACCAAAAGGACCAACTGCCAGTAGGCTACCAGTGCAATATTATTTCCCATTTCCAGTGTTACCTAGATAGCCAGGGCTGTTGAGATGACGAGGCTAAACTTACAGCCAAAAACTAGCAAAGTAATTTCTTTGCTAACACAGCCAAATTGTTAGCTTGACACAACACTTAGCAAGCCATGGCACATCACTAAGCATGGTGAGCTAACTTCTGTGTATACTGTATTTGGTTAAATGTAGTCACCCCCAGTCAAACAACATAGTAGCCTACAAGCATGGATGGATGAGGTGCCCTTATTGAACCACTTATTGGTTAACCTAATTGGTTTTCAAAGGTAAAATTGTTACATGCTAGTGTTTTAAGAATACAACTTTAACTTTATTTTAGATTGATATTATGTTTTTGTAATACACACACCTTCTATCAGTATATGAAAGCATTATTAAAAGCTAATCGATCACCTTCTGTGCCATCAGCCTCTGCCTGCTCCTCTCTCTGCTTCTGCTTGAACTTCAAGTTGCCATAGTGCATGATGGCACCAGTCAGCTTGTAAATGCTGTTCTTCTCCTCTGGAGTAAAGCCCAGCACATCAAAGGCATCCTACAGCACAAAACAAAAGAGTGGCAGTTTAATGTATATTTCTAAAAGTACAGTACATTGCATAAATTACTCTGTCGATGTCTTTTGTGAGTTTTCCCTCACATCAGTAGCTTTCAGCTCATCACCATCATTGATTGATTGCACAGTTGTCTCTCCTTGGGAGATGAAGGAATAGTCATAGGGGTTGGCAGTGATCAACAGCATCTCTAGAAGTAAAGAAACAATGTGATCAAGTATTTGGTCCTCAGTTATACATGAAATATAAGGTAATGTTTGAATTGAAAATATTTCAGTTTAACCTAGAAGCTCTGGTTTTCTCTGAGAGAGGATCTGGTAGAAGATGTGATAATCTCTCTCAGCCTTGAGCTGGAAAGTCACCCGAGACTTCTCCAGTAAATCTGACAAACAGTATGCAAAGTGGACAAACGTGTTGTCAGTGTATTATGAGCATACTCCAATATATTGTCTGGTGATAGGGTGGAATGAAAATGTCCTTACAGGTCTCAATGTCAGCAGAGGCCAGTTTACCATTTGCAGCAAAGTGGATCCTGATAAACTTGCCCTATTGGAAACATATACAAACAAAA
This sequence comes from Alosa alosa, assembly GCF_017589495.1. Taxonomy (NCBI): domain Eukaryota; kingdom Metazoa; phylum Chordata; class Actinopteri; order Clupeiformes; family Clupeidae; genus Alosa; species Alosa alosa. The sequence goes on from NC_063204.1 coordinate 11,639,059, forward strand.
CTAAACAATACCTTAATGTATTTAGTGAAGATAATATTTTAAGCTATAAAACTAGCTCATTATTTTCTCAATTTCCTCTGCATGGGGGTCTTATGCACAGGCATAGGCTCTGCAGCGCACAAATATCATATGTAGCAGAAACTTTTTGTTCTTACGGAAGAATTAGCTTGATATCTGTTTAAACTCAGATTACAGTGTATTTGTCACTTGCTTGATGGTTTGTGTGTGACAAATGTTATAGGCTACTTACAAATCTAGAGGAGTTGTCGTTTCTGATGGTCTTTGCATTACCAAAGGCCTCCAGAGCAGGGTTACACTGGATGATTTGATCCTCCAGGGTTCCCTAAAGACAAACACCAATGAGTGCACAGCCTTTATGATGAGGATGTGGAATGTGCATCTCAGTATAACACTGTTTCAATTCAACAACCTTTTTGTCACTTGTTTCCTTTTTGATGCCTCCTGCAGCAATGCTGGCAAAGTACTGAATGACTCTCTTGGTGTTCACAGTCTTCCCAGCACCAGATTCTCCACTGAAGGGGAATGAACAGGAATTGCATTATTTATTATTTTGTGATCAAGCTCCAGAAATAGAAACAATTTGCATTGCAAACTTACGTGATTAGGATGGACTGATTCTCTCTGTCTGAAATGAAAAGAGGGTTTTCAGCAATAATTCAATACATTCATTTATGCAGATTAAGTAAACAGTCAGATGGCTTAAGTATGTTACATTGCTTCACCCATAATTTCACATTTGATGAATACATGTGACTACCTTAAAAGCGCTATGTGGATTTATTTTTGTTTAAAACACATGACAAATGACCTAAGAAAGGCAACAGAGTGACATGATTGAACATCACATGTTTTTTTTTTGCTTTTGGAGTGTGACTATATGTAAGTGTACAAAGATCACACTCCAAACATTCATCACAGCACAATGAAGAAAATAGCTGAAGACATATTTTCCATGGCAGTTGTGCAATAATATTTGTAAAAAAAAATTAAAAAAAATGTATATAAAAAAATAAATAAATATATAAATAGCCCAGTATGTAATGTAATGTACCTGCCAGCATGTACTGATAAGCATTATCAGAGATGGAGTAGATATGAGGAGGAGCTTCAGCCCTCTTCTTGCCTCTGTATGCATTAACAACTTCCTGGTTGTACACTGGCAACCACTTGTAGGGATTGATAGTGACACAGAACAACCCAGAGTAGGTCTGTACAAAGAGACACAATGTCAGATTGATACATAAACATATCTTGGGAGCCTGACATACTCATTCACTGTACTCACGTAGATCATCCAGGCTGCGTAACGCTCTTTGAGGTTATACAGCACAGCAGGCTCATTTAGGAAGGTGAACATCGCCATGTCCTCAATTTTATCAAACTTTGGGGGGTTCTGAGGGTGGACATCTGACTCTTTCACAGTGACAGTCTACCAAAGAAAGCAGTATTGTTAAAGGGGAAAGTAGACCTCAAATTAAGCAAAACATTTTAGTGTTTGTTTAAAATTGATGCACTTACCTTTCCATTCTCAGTGTCACAGGTGACTTTGTCACCATCACGACTTACAATAGTTCCCTTTACAAACTCTTCCTCGGGATCCGGTACGAAGCAGGCCTTCTTCATGTCAAAGGGGCGAGTCTGGGCCTCCAGACGCTCCTTATCTGACTTCCTCAGATACGCAGCTGCCCCCCCAAACTCTGCCATTGCAGCATCCCCCATGGTTTAGTCTTTGGAGAAAAAAAAGAGTTGCTTGTTTTGGTTGTTGTCACTTTACAATCACAGGGAACAACAGACTTTATGAAGTGCATAAACATAAATGTAATCATATGGATATGTCGTATATCTCGTCAGATGAAGTTGAGGCGCAACCAAACCAGTCTCAAGTGAATTTGACTGTCATTCCATGCTGAAGCTCCATATTTACTATGAGGTAAGTGTTAACTCAAAAAATTATCCAGGGTTCTCTGTTAAATTCTTGGGTTTAGCTTGGTTTTATTTGTATTTTGGTCCACACTAGATACTTACTGTACTCCCTGCTCGCAGTAAAAACAGATGGGATGTCACTGATCTAGCAACGAAACAATACATGTAGAATATTTCTAGTCATATACAAATACTGCCACAGTTAAAGAGTGCATAGACACATACAGATAATATCTTAACCTCTCACAGACCAGTACTCTTTATTTTGCAATGTGTAGTAATGATAATTCACTCCAGGAAGCTAAAGCACAGAGGCCTATGGTGTTATTCTGTGACTTACCTTTAGATTGTCCTGGTTGTCCAGCCCCTGCACTTGCTTTTATAAAGTTATCTGCTCTCTAAATATGGATAATGGCTCTGAATGCATCAACACTGTCATTGTCTCGTTTTGGTGGCGGAGAGGGTGGGGTGGCTGGAATTGGGGTTATTCCATGGATCGTGCCAGCGAGTGGCTTCCACCAGGAAACCAGCTGGTGGGGAGTGCTGCATGGGATGAACATCTGCACTGGCAACCCAACGCTCCCCAGGGAACAAGGTTTTGTATTTGCAGAAGCAGAGCATCACATAAGCAATCATCAGATCAGATCATTTTTTTAAGCATAGGTCATTAGTCACTGTTAATTCGCGTCAATACTCAGTCTCAGCAAAGCCGCCGCACATACTGCTGGTCTCCATCATCTCTGTTAAGTGGCTGTAGAATGCTCTCAGCCTCTATTACTTCTTGAATCTTAATGCCATCATGTAAATCCCAATGACTATATAGATGGACAGTATGGCTCCATTCAGTTATGTTCTATAGAATTGAAGCCATCTATACAGTCATTGTAATTGTAAATGAACAAGGTAGGTCTTGCAATGGGCATTGCAATGGAGGAGAGAGTGTATATTTGTATCTATTATCTTAGGTGCTAATTTTGGAAACAATCAGTCGGGTGAGTTCAGTGGAAAAACATCTCATAGCATATGAGAGATATTTTGCACATACACAGCTGTCAATGAGTGTAGTAAAAGGTTTCCGTTCACACACATCTACAGTTGAAATGCATTTGTAGGCTGTAAATGTTAGCTCCAAATAAATAAATTGCTGGATGATGCGGTTTGGTCTCTGTGTGATTTGTTTTATAACTCAACATATTGTGAGAATCTGAAATAAGCATCAACATCAACAACAGTACCCATAAAACAGTATACATCTGTTTGTGTGCATAATTTTATATTTGTTTGCATGATCAGATGCTAAAAATATCTGACTTTTGGCCAGTCTCAAACATTTGGCAGCAGGATGTAGACAGTCTGTCAGTATGAACACATGGCAGTCTGTCAGTATGGATACAAACCCCAGCCCTCCATGCCTTTCCAAAGCCCTGTGAACTCTCTGGACTTTCCCTCACCTTTAGTACGTGAGGGCAAAGAGACGTCTGTCCTCCTCCGAGGTGTTTAGGGAACAACCGGCTCAGGGATGCCTTTGGCAGCTCCATGTATGACCGTTGTGGCTAAGTGGTTGTAAATAAAGACGATGGGCTTTGGCCCTACTGTGTTTTATGTTGCAGTGTGAGTCATGGTCGGGAGATGCCGCCTGTCGGCCCAGTAATCCCCCACACAGCCCTGCTTTCACAGGCTTAACAGGGAGCTAAGCTACGGGCTTTTTTAAGCAACGGGGTGTTGCATTACTGTGAAGTCAATACGTCTGTCAATAAGTGACCTTATTGCGACTTCTTAAGAGCATTTCTTCTTTAAATGTGTATGTTTCTAAATGGCATTGTTTATGATAGTTCTGTGCCCGTGCTGTAGTAGATGAATACAACTTTGTTATATTTGTTTTTATTTGTTTATTTAAAACTGACATGAAATATCAAACCTAATACTGATCTTTCCTTAAACCGTGCATACTTTGAGTTCTCCACAAGATGTTTTATTATAATTATTATTATTATTATTATTATTATTATTATTATTATTTTATATTCATTTCATTCTACTCTTTTTGAGGAGTCCTCACTGACAGCATTAATGAACTATTTTCAGTTGCAAAAAAGCTTCAAAATGAAAAAAAAAAAATCTTGTCTGTATAGTACCATAATAAAGACATACAAAATACTTTTAAGTCTTCCTCCTATATACAGTGCAGAAACAAACAACTAAAAACATTACTGTGGGTAAATCATATCGGCATGACCATGGACTTGTGAATTCTCTTCATTCACAAGGAGGTGAAAACCATAGTAATAGTTAAAGAGTGTCTCTCTGGGGTAATGTACAGATGTGTCAGGACCACTGGTCTGATCTGGTCTGGTCTGACCCTTGAGATTGTGGCTGATGAGTGTGAAGACCACTTGCTTTGATTGGTGCTAAGTGGTGAGAACAGCTGAGGACTAAATGACAGGAGGTTGGATAGCAAGGCACAGACTTCTGTGATGAGTGCTCGGATGAGAGGCTCGGATCACTAAATGCGTGATTCTGAATTACCACTCATGTGGTAAGACATGACTGTTGTTCTTGCTATGCTGTTTGTGTGCATTGTGTTAAATTCTGTCAAGTGTTCCGGAAGTGGAACACATTGGAGTTTAGCTGTTTCATTGAACCTGCTGGACATGGTTATGAATAGAAGTGTTTATGGATGAAAAGCTTCAAAAGTCTTCAATCTAAGTGATTGATCTGTGGGTTTCTCTGTTACCACTTTTTGCTGGTCCACTGACTCCATGAGGTCTATCATACTTACCATACACCTGCTTCCAATACCATGATAAACACTGTAGTTTCAGTGAATCCTAATTATAATACTGACTGTATTCCATCAGCGCTTCATTCTTGATAGACAAAAACGTATACTTGTGCATGGTGATTGTCGATTTCTATTTTTAAAAAAGGCAGCTTATTGTTACTGCTTGATAAATGTTTGAGGGCAGTTATGCAAAGGTGTCATTTGTTGTTTGGGTGTTTACAGTGAAAACATTACTTCTCTGCCTCTTCATTTGTTGATTTATTTACATTTCTGAGTCTGATTTTAATAATGTAACAAAATACCTGTGTAGAACTAAGAATATTAAGTTTTCAGTCACATCTTGCAAATGATTTGCTTCTTTGATCTATAACTGGCAGCATTGTAAATAACAAAAACAGTACCTCTAATCCCAGATGGAGCTGTTTCAAGTGGTGAGGAGCTTGGAGTGGACAACAGGCTATCTGCATGTTTATTGTGTCAGGCTGACAGAACCTATGCAAAGTCAATTATGAATGGCCTCATATGAAGTGCGTCACTAAATTTGTAATCTGCATCTGCTTTCTTTTAGCTATGCAAAGCATATAGAATTGCCCCTGTGTGTGAAATGTGCTAAATACACTGGCCTTGCCTATATGTGACCAATGTTAGGGGGGCAGTGGTGGTGTAGTGGTTAAGGAGCTGTGCTGACGTGCAATAGCCTGAAAGTTGTGGGTTCAATTCCTGATTTCCAGCACTGTGCCCTTGAGCAAGGCACCTAACCCCAAGTTGCTCCAGGGACAATGTAATCCCTTATAATATAGTTGACATATGTAAGTCACTTTGGACAACAGTATCTGCTAAATTAATAAATGTAAAATGTTAGGGAACTCAACTACATGGGAGCGATTAGGCCCAGGTTCTGACACTACGAACGGCTTCTGAGATAAGTCTGCTCGAAAGCAGATAGAAACATCAGGTTCACCCATTTACTTGGCATAGAAGGCTGTAGCCCAATCACAAAGCATTTCAAGCATCCTGTCCCGAGAGTAGACATTGGGCTGGTTTCCTGCACATGGATTACGCCTACTAGTCTAAAAGAGAACTACAACTGAAAGCTCCATTGAAAAAAAGGTTTCCGTCGAAGAGTAGGCTTAATCAATGTATGGGAAACCATCTCATTATGCCATCATTTATTTCTGCTACCAAAGTTTCATAGGACATTCATATTAGGGCTGATAACACAGAGACAAAATATCTGAGATTAACACATTTTATCTCATTTGGACTGAAAATTGAACATTTCCATAGGCCAGGGTGTTTATTATAACATATTAAATAATACATATAGCCATAAATTGTAGTTCATCCCATTTTCTCAGAAACTGCATACAAGATGATTTTTGTCACAAACATTTGATTTTGTCAACATGTTTATTTTCAGTTAAATCTAACTAGAGTTACCAACACAATCTTAGCATTGTTATTACATGATATTAAGCAATCACTGTCATACATCTTAATTCTATGGTCAAGTCATTTATTGTTAATATTATAATTCTATATTATTGTCAACCATTCAGAAATATAACAATATGTTTATTGTTAAGAAACTAATATTATTTAGGTTTGTGATAAGAGAGGCCCCAGAATGGTTCCGCACCCTTTTTCTCCTAGTCATGATTCTTGGTCCAGAACTCCAGCCACGTCTTCCAGCCCACAACTAAAGCAAACCATCCGTTGGATGGTTTGAATGATTCAAGTTTGATGGTCCTAACATAAGGACTAAAATAACTGAAGCAAATGTGCACATTTCCAAAACCCAAGAACTAGCTTATTTTTTCCTTTAATTAGTTTTCAAGTTCTGTAAAGGTATTCTACATATTCAGACTCTTATTTAGATACAGTCACCTAAATATTTTAGTGTTTTGATATTTTAATTATTTCTCACATTATATATGCGAGTTACATTTGCGTACTTTGAATTTTAAAACACATTCAATTCCACCTAGAGCAATATCATAATTGTTGAAGTCAACTTTTGGCAACTCACTTTTGTTGAACTATCCATGACTTGACCTCAGCACTGATTAGGACATTTGATGTCCTAACTCAAGATTTCTCCTCCAGATATTTCTACTATTAAGTCAGCTTCTCAGTTGGTGAGAAAAGGGCTCCCCCTACAGTCAAAAGTGAGAACAACTAAAATCTGAAAGAGGTCTGAAAATAGGTTAAGATAATACTATTTACAAAATAGCCGTGATGTTTGGTCAGCCCTTGCGTGTGTGGAGGATAGTCTGGAGCTGTTGTCGTCAATGTGGACACGCCATCAGAAGGACATTTGAGGACCCTGACAAAGTGGCTATTGCATGGGTTCCCCCCGACTGACGGCTTCCAGAATGAGTGCTCTGTGCGCCATTATCCGTGGAGTGAAACACGCCGCGCATCACTGAGTGTTGGCCACTCTCCGCACAGCTCTGACAACCCTCCTCTAGTGTCCAGGTCGAGCCGAGCCAGCGTCAGTAAAGACTTCTCCTGGTCCGTCAGAAATGACCATGTGATGTTAGGGGTGCTTATGGACAGTGTGTGGTGGACACATGCTCTGCTTCTCTACCTAACCCTCTGACCCTCAGGCGATCTCTGACCTGTCTCAGAGCCCGGCCACATCCCCTCACAGAAGCATGGAGGCGGGTGGACGACTCTCTGTGATTGGTGGAGGAGGCCGCGTGCTTAGGTGGGTGGGTGAGTGAGCGAGTGAGGGTGCACCGTGTTGAGCAGGGATAGAGGGATGGTGGGGTGGGGGGGTAGTGATGGTCATCTAGGTCTCTGGGTTGGGGGTGGCCAGTAAGGGCACGTTGTCTCTTCTCCTCCGGCCCAGAGGGGGGCGCCGGTACTGCTCGCCGTCAGCCAGCGTCTGGGGCAGCGGCTTCCTCTTGCTCTCGGGTAGCAGCAGGATGGACAGCACGGCCAGCAGCGCCAGGGACGAGTAGACCACGTGGTGCAGGAAGTAGCCGTAGTGATTGCGCAGGTCCATGAGCGGCGAGCTGAGGCGCCCCACGCAGCCAAGGGCCAGCACTGCGCCCACACCCACGCCCCTGCAGGACACAACAACACAGGCAACCTTACAAGAGGACTGTACTAAGACGCAAGGTAACCTGGGTAACTTTGGGAACAACCACTGTTCTCTAAAAGAACGCTGCACTGAGCAGCTTTTGTTTATGATGTGCCGTGTTATTTGGAGATCAGCGGTTATTTCTGGATAAGGCACAGTAACGGTTGCTTCATAGTATAGGTTTCAGAGATGTTCTAAAAGGGGGACATAGTCCGTAGAAGTCGATTGCCAAGTGTGGAGTAACACGTTCTGGAAATTCACAATTTCGTCGCTGTTTTTTAAAAAAAAAAAAAAAAACATAGTCCAGTATTTCTTTTGAAATTGAAATGAAGTTGTATGGACTGGACTATGTTTTTTTTTCTTTTTTAAACGGCGACGAAATTGTGAATTTCCAGAGCGTGTTACTCCACACTTGGCAATCGACTCCTACGGACTTTCCCCTAAAGATGGCAACATTTCCGGAAAGGTACTGGCTTGATGAAATTCATTCTGGACTCTCTATCCGACCACATAAAGACCTCGGGATACTTCGGTTTGGCTTTAGGCACCCTCTACTCACTACCACGTAAGTGTAATGTTGTTTGGAACTGTAGAAGAGATATAAAAATAGCGTTTTGTAGCGGCGAAATAATGTGCCCTTCTTACTTCCACACTAACGAGTTTTGACTAAAAACGGTAAAATCAAACTTTCTCAAAACACATCCGAATGACATGATTTTGATGTCAACTCAGCGTATGTACTCCCAATCATCCGTAAATTGATCTAAAGTGCATTTTACTCCGGATAATTCCTTTAAGGTGAGGTGTACACACCTGATGACCGTGGGCATGATCTCAGCCGTGAAGAAGATGCAGAGGTGAGCTGCCGCCTGAGAGGAAAACAGACCCATCACAGAGAACACGGTGATGGCCGACTCGGACAGATCTGCAGGGCAACAAAGGTAGAACTGTCACAGCTGAACTAACACACACACACACTCTCACACTCACACACATTCACACTCACAGAGCCAAGGAAGGCCTCAGTTGCCTTTGTAGTGCAGTACCTACATTATTCCACCAGGTGGAAGTATATGTCAACAAGAGAGCTCTCAACAGAGGATGGTATCATATTTCACTGTCTCTCAGACTCATGTGTTTCTAACTTTGAGTATAGCCTATTTTATTTCATTTATGGTTGTTTATCTAGTTAGCACTGGAATTGCTGAACCAAACAGTCCTCACCAAACCTGTTTTTGCTGAACCAAACAGTCCTCACCAACATTGTAGCGGGGCAAAATAAAGTCTTATCTTCTCTTATCTTATCTAGCATTGTCTTGGGTTGGTTCGGGTTACAGCAAAGTGCTTATTGTGACCGCACACACTTACACTCCATCAGCCCCAGTAAGATGAGAGAGGCCAGCCCAGTCAGCGTCATGGCCAGGAGCAAAATTCCACGCCGGCCGCACCTGTTGACTGTTGCCCATAGCAACAGCCAAGCGCCGCCCCCAGCGCACACAGAGAGCAGGTAGGTCCAGTAGAAACTGGGAGTGGTGCCTCTGACGTCGCCACGGAAAGAACTGTAGCAGTGGCTGATTCCATGGGAGATAAAGCTGAAAAGAGAGACAGGAAACAAACACAGACAAACACACACACACACATAAACACACATGAACAAATACACACACACACACACAAACATATTTTCCACCATCATGTACTGAAACCCTGACTAAGCAAACTAAAGGACACACTTTTGACCACCTCAGCAAGAGTTTTGGCTTATTATTAGAAAACTGAACTGAAACAACTGACAAGTATATTTTGACCAGCTACTACTGAAAATCCTGATGAGAGCATCAGGCGACAGCTTCCCCAAGCTCCTCTACGGATGGCACGTGAATGGCCCAGACAGAGCTCTGTGCTCCCAGCAAGCTGCTGCCGAACTCTGGCATGACTTACGAGGTGAAGCCCAGCACGCAGATGTTTTTCCAGATGTTCCTGCTGTGCAGAAGCTCGTGAAAGGACAAGTGGGGGCGCGTGGACGAGGGCGGCTCCGACTCCAGCTCTGTGTGGGGAAGAACACCACCGCAATGACATGGCAGCCCATAATTACAGCCTGCCTGCCCACCGCCCCTCAAAGGCCAAGCACTGGATCCCAAGCAGTAGAGCACGGCAACACACACTGCACAAGAACGATATATGGACACGGCAACACACACACTGCACAAGAACAGTATATGGACACAAACCTTTCCTAAAAGACTACAAGGGTCATCTACGAAGGAGGGTATTGACCATTTTAAAAAGGCTTCAAGCAGCACTAAACCACATTTGCTCTCGAGGTCCCCCTAAAGGTTTAGAAGTGCAATAATAAACTTTTTTTTTTTTGAAGTTTTGCAACAAAGTATGAACATAACTCTGATATAATATAGAAGGAATGCACCGACAGCAGTCTGTAGAAAAAGATCTCTGAATTCCTGTAGCATCCCACCAGAGGTGTCCGGCTTTAGAAAGTACATTTTTGTTTGAACCATTCACTTAATCAGCTGATTCTAATTAGCAAAAGTCTTAAGCCTGTGGGGTATACTACGAATTTCGGTTAGTGGGTTAGCGAGGTATGTTGCGCTCAAAGCCAGGGTAGGCTGTGACACGAAAGTGAATCTGTTTTAGCGTCGCTATATCACCATGGTATCTTATGCTCGCAACTAAACCTGGTCGGGAGGAGGTTATGTGCTAAGTTATAGCTCAAATCGTGTAATCTACCGCCCACTGACCAATCAATTGTCTTGAAAAACGTTGAAAAAAAGTTCTCACGTGTAGGATTCTATCGCTCATAAATGCGGAAGTACTTGTTTTTTAATATAGGCGTCTCCAAGTTTCACGATTGGCCAACATCATCCCAATGCCGAGAATGCGAACAGATCTGAGCTGAAAGCCTAGTTTGAAAAAAATATATCACATAACTGCTATCGTAGTATCACTTAACTTATACCCCTGATTCAAGGCTTTGTGAAGCCTCGATATGTCTACAAAGCCTAGATATGTCTAACGTGCTTCGTAGTATACCCCACAGGTAAGATCAGCTAATTAGTGGAATCACATAAGCACACAGGTAGAACCAATACATGGCAGGACTTCTACTTTCTGAAGCCGGACTTTTACATCTCTGTATCCCACTTGTGAGTGAGTGAGATACTGTTCTTATCATAGCAGTGGACACAGCCCCTGTGTGTGTGTGTGTGTGTGTGTGTGTGTGTGTGTGTGTCTGTGTCTACTGACCTGTGAAGCTCTCATCATCCCGGTCCCGGTCTCTTTCTCTCCTCTCGCTAAAGGAGTTCATGTCTCCAGACCTCTCGGACAGCAGCAGCCAGCGTGGCGACTCCGGGAACACCCTGGGAATACTGCCAAAAAACACAAACAAAACAACACAAACAAACAAACAGACAAACAAAAAGACACAAATGAGGTTATTCCCACAGACATGCTTGGCTGTACACACATCACATCGACATACTGTAAGAGGTTTCCGTGACGATGACAACATAGAATATGTGCCTCTGAATGAGCACTAATGTACACTGGCTGGTGCTCATAACTGAATGGCACTGAGGGGCCTCTAGGATCAATGCGCCATATGGACCCTTTCAAGAGAGTTCCATTATCAGCATCATAGTTGGCCCCACAAGACTTCCTTTTTAACATTCCATAATGTTATCTTAATGCAGAGGAAGTAGATTGGGGCCCAAATAGAACGTTCAAGCATTGTTTTTGTTTTTATTGTTGAAAGGGTCTATAGACAGAGGAACGGACGTCATGGTCCATTATCCCCCCTTGAGAAGTTAGCGCAGTGGCGTCTGAGTGTGTCTGTGTATGTGTGTGTGTGTGTGTGTGTGTGTGTGTGTGTGTGTGTGTGTGTGTGTGTGTCCATCCCCCGCTCCATTCTCACTCACCCGTAACAGAGGAACAAGGTCAGAGGTGCTGCTCCCGTGCCCAGCAGACCCCTCCACGACTGGCACCCCAGGGCCACACCCAGCAGGAGCAGCTCCCCGGCAACAGTCGTCAGCCCTGCTACCACGGTGACCAGGAGTCGCAGTGAAGGGTCACAGAGTTCCAGACCTGTCCATCACACAAGAGGCCAAACTATGAGGGATTATGGAGGCAAACTTCTAACATACGGAACATTTAAAAAGGGATTATCTAACAAAGACCAGCAGGAGTTATGGTGCAGGTATCAACAGGGAGGTCGGATTAATTCTCCCCTAAGACCCAGAAGTACTCACAACATACAGAGAAACATACACAGCAACAAAAGCACCAGCAGGGAGAACACAATCTATTTTCCATTACGCCTCCACTACCATCAACGCCGCCACATCCACACACTATCCAGCCCCAACCAAACCTCAGTCTTAGAAGGAGTTTCCTTCAGCATGGCAGTCCACATTTTTCAGGAAGCAGGAATTACAGTTTCATACAGGCCACTGACAGGGCTGAAGTTCTCAAAGGACAACAGGCCCGAAGCTACAAATCTGTTGGCATTCTGACTCTGTGGTATTAAGACTTACTTTACTGCAGTGTTACAAAGTGGCTTCACATACACACTGCATATAAAAGTGTTCACGTATTCATGTATGTCAGTGGAACACATGTCTATATGAGCCTGATTGTTTCCCCATGTCTCCCCATGACAAGTGACATAAAGAATGAGCTAGATCCCAGAGCTGTGTTCAAAAGTGTTAATATTTTATACTCATGTGAATATAATTCATGTCCTTCTGGCTAGAGTAAACCCAACGTGTGTGTGTGTGTGTGTGTTCCTAATGACTCATGTGTGGTGTTGAGCATGAGGTAAACTCCAGTGCTGTGTTTAAGAATGTTAACATTTTTATTGATATTAATATAACACACGTCTATATGGCCATGAACAAATGTCTCTACATCCATGTGTGTGTGTATGTGAGACGGTGTGTGTTCCTTCTGACTCACGTATGACGTAGAGTGTGAGGTAGACTCCGGCGCTGGCACTGGCCAGGCAGAAGCGCGTGGCGATGAAGGTGGGGGGGGAGGGGGAGACACACACCAGCACGCCAAATACCACCGAGAGGGTCAAGGAAGCCAGGAGGGCCTTCACCCGACCCAGGCTGGTGGGGGAGGAAGAGGAAGAGGAAGCACATTTACGACATGAGCTTGTTTTACTGCACACACACACACACACACACACACACACACACACACACACACACACACACACACACTCCCAATGGGCCTTGGCAGAAACAATAGACAATAAAAAATAATGTCATACAGTTGTTAATAGCACAGTAAGAAGCATGCCATGAAAAGCCAGAATTTGATTTTGATTTGAGCCTGCTCCCTCTACTTCAACTCCCATCTCTTATGCATGTCTGTCTGCCATGTTGTTCTCACCGGTCCGCAGCGAATCCGAGGCCCAGGAAGCCGGTCAGTGCTCCAAGAATGAAGCAGACTTCCTCCAGGGGAACGAGCCAGTACTGACCGCACACCAGGTCCCACTGGAGCCGAGGGGAAGGGAGGGGAAGAGAGAGGGGGGTGAGTTGGGAATGGAGGCAGGAAACCAGAGACAGGAGATGGACTAAGCAGGACAGAGGTCAGCAATAGGAAACAATACAGCCGATTATACCCCATACCAACAACATTTAGACACTCTCTCGCACACACACACACACACACACACACACACACATATATAGAGTGCTTTAGGTGAGCCCCAGCAGATCTCTGTGAGGTAACAGTTTGCTGAGTGCTGTGTGAATGGCAGCACTGAGAGCAGAGTGGTGTGTGGAGTAGGAGATGCTAACAGTGGGCGAGGGACGAGGACCGGTGCCAGGTTACCAGTGAACGCCTGTCACATATCATCCGTCAAGCCCGCTCCCGTGACTCGCCCCTTAGCAGAGCAGGGCCTTTCAGCCCTCTGGGCCAGCCGGGATGCCAACAGGAGGACAGCTCCACACAGGAACACCACAGGGCACAGGGTACAGGGTACAGGACAAAAGGGACCGCAGGACCGGTTAGACCAGTTTGGGCACTCGTGACTCGTGATGTCTGTGGACACATTTAGCATGTTTTCCCCACCTTGGTGAAATCCTTTGCCATCTTACTCAAGGAAAGGTTTCACATAAAACCCTAAAACAATGTCTGTGTAAGGCTACCACAGTGACTCTGGTTTGCAACACCAGCTCAATCACAGCACATTGATTACAGTGACTTCCTACTTCTTAGATTACAGCACAGATAGATGATTGGACACAGTCAACTCTTGTGTTATTGTCTTCCCCTACATCAGCCCTTCTACAGCACACACGCCTCCTTTCCTTCCATGAGTTTTATTATATGTATAGCTTAATAAATATGGTGGGGAATTACAAGGAGGAACACCAATGGTCAGAGAACAATAAGCGAAATCATAGGCATACAATATTTATAGTCAGCGTTATGAAACCCAAAACTTGCTTTATGAGTTCAGTGAAAATTGTAAATGTGGCTGTAAAAGTGGCTTTGGAAAAAGTAATTAATAATTCCCTCATATTTATTTATCTTTCACCACATACACTAATATGTAAACGACACTGGTTGAATTGACTAGAAGTAGCCTAATAAATGTATATATACAAGTATAAGTATACTCTTTTGATCCCGTGAGGGAAATTTGGTCTCTGCATTTATCCCAATCCGTGAATTAGTGAAACACATTCAGCACACAGTGAAGTGAAGCACACACTAATCCCGTCGCAGAGTGAGCTGGCTGCTACAACAGCGGCGCTCGGGGAGCAGTGAGGGGTTAGGTGCCTTGTTCAAGGGCACTTCAGCCGTGGCCCACTGGTCAGGGCTCGAACCAGCAACCCTCCGGTTACAAGTCCAGAGTGCTAACCAGTGGGCCACAGCTGCCCCATGTAAGTGTCTGTGTCTTTAAATGGCTTGTGCGAGTGATTGTATTTTCAGCTGTCGTGGCCTGACGGCCTGCCAGACGCACCACCCGCAAGTGCCACCCAGCCGCCAGCACCCTCCTCACACTACTGGCTAAAAACTAACAGTGCCCTGCCCTCAGCATGGCCAAAGAGAAGAGAGGGCAAAGCGCCGCTGCGGTCAGTAAATCTTGCTGTATGACGCCGGATGCCACCGGCATTTATGAGAGAACGTGATGTATTGCCTTTGTTGCTGAGAGAAGTTCCGGGCATATTTACACCCTTGAGTTTCAGCAATAAATTTGAAGCATTAATAAAAGGATCTTGTCTCATTACTTCACATCGAGCAGCCTCAGAGCTCCTAGCCTGCAGGCCCTTTCTGCGGTGGCAGACTGCACTGATTGTGTGAAGGGAGAATCAAACTTGTTTGACCTTCTGGACTGGCACAGGGGTATACTGACGAATGAAGAATGTTTAACTGTAGAACTGCATGTCATCAGGCAGTGTAATAGAGGCCTCCACGTCCTGTTTGAAAAGATCAGAAGACTGGAGACTACAGTGTAACCTGTGCGGTTTGCAAAATCAAGCTTTATTTTTCAGCAATCATGTTTACAGAGGGTGGAATTGGATATGTTGTGTATTTCTTATCTCCAGCCTAATGTTTACTCTCTCTTTGACACGAGGACGTGGAACGGGCTTCAGAACATTCCTGAGGCAGGAGCAAACAAACACTATTGCTCTGTGATTGTGTTGAGCTTGCATGTGTGTGTGTGTGTGTGTGTGTGTGTGTGTGTGTGTGTGTGTGTAGGTTTAGTCATACCTCTGTGACGATGTTGTTCCTCAGGCCCTCGGTGACGTTGTAGTCCCAGCCGGCGTCACAGTCCACCACACCGGCTTGGGTGCCGTTGACGAACAGGTACTGCTTGCACTGGGACAGCCCTCCGGTCTCGCCCGGCCTGTCGCCCTTCTCCCAGGGCAGGGAGGCATTGAGCACCTGGGGCGATGGG
Organism: Alosa alosa; assembly: GCF_017589495.1. Taxonomy (NCBI): domain Eukaryota; kingdom Metazoa; phylum Chordata; class Actinopteri; order Clupeiformes; family Clupeidae; genus Alosa; species Alosa alosa. The sequence goes on from NC_063204.1 coordinate 11,654,803, forward strand.
GAGGGCCCCGGGAGGCGGCAGTGGTGGGGGGACGCCAGCGTTAGCAACGGATCCGAGGACAGCAGGAAGGCCAGGAAGAGGTTGGGCAGGATGGACAGAAAGATGAGTAGCCGCTGCTTCTTGCGCCCCAGGGCCAGCACCATCACCTCACCCGTGGGGGGCAGGGAGGGGGGCAGCGGGAGGCTGGAGGGGGCTGGGGACGAGGGGGTGGGGGAGGAGGGGAGGGACGGAGGGGGTGGCGGGCATGGGGACGGGGAGTGCAGTGGCGATGAGGTTGACGCCATGGCTACGGAAGTGGGGCCAGAGGGAGAGAGAGAGAGAGAGGGGGAGAGAGAGGGAGAGAGAGAGAGAAAGGTCTGGCGTGTTTCAGAGTCCAGTAATCCCTTCTAAGGATGTCTCTCTTGCTCCAGCCCTCTCGCTTTTGATGGCTCTTTACAGAGCAAAGAGGGGGAAGGAGAGAAAGAAAGAGAGAGAGAGAGAAAGATAGACTTCAGTCTGTGTCTCTCCCTCTCTCTCTTCCTCTGTCTACCCTCAGAAGAGTCACAGGGAGAGGATCTGAGGAGATGCAAACAAACAAACAAAGTAAACATTTGGTAGGTGGCATCAATTGCATTAGCAAGCAGAAATATTAGACAACAGGTTTCACAATCTTCATCTTATAAGCTTATTGGTGAATTGACTGTCATAAAAGGCAAAGCCATCATTGAAAGCCCACACTCAAAACAATCGCGGGTGTCCACAAGAGTATTCCCCAGAACCGTAACTGCTCTGAATCAATCCTCAAAGCATTCTATTGGCACTACTACTATAGACTACTGCTATTGAACACGAATGTATTGCTGTTAAAACTATGTATTGTTTTTCGGGGCATCGTGTATGGATGCTGCAATCTCTTACAGTTGTGTAATGACAATAAAGATAGTTTAAACTATCTTCTGAAAGAATTTCAACTTCAACAAGGCAAGTGCTGCGTATAATGGAGACGTTATTGCTCTAACGTTAGAGTATATATGGTAGCCTCTATTAGACTCTAATAACATGCACAACCAGCACCGGACCGGAACATACTGTTGACGGAATTCCAGCGTTATATAAGAGGTGATCCTCAGAGGGGAAAAATACTGAGCGCCAATACGCTCAATGCACGGCGAACAGCACACGCAGGAGGCTAACCATGCTCCATGACAAGCAGGCACGGCACAGACAGTTAGGACACAATGTAACATGTAGCCTCTGCGATCGTCCGGTAGATATGGGAGATATTGATGACGTATTCGCTCAACGACAGTGAACATAGCCACCACTACACCTGCACCAAAAACAATCCAAATTCAGACCCTATTTCATCATCTCCGCCCAATATAAAGCACCACCGCATCCACAAACACCAGAATGACACTCAACTTAAAACACAGGGGAACCTACCTTTTTCAGCAGTACCCTACTCCACAGAGACACGTAAAGCATAAATATAAATCCTCTCTGAAACCTTTGTGGCAACGTCGCTTGTCTTTTAAGTTGCTTGAATTAATGATATAGTCCAGGGAGGATTAAGCTGGATATAGGGGGACAGACGAGGGTTACCCTATGTTCCAGATGTCGTATTCCGCATTCACTTCTCACTCCTGCTTCTATGCGCATCCCGTCAGTCGGCTTTGTCCATTATATTCTTCGCCGGGCAGTTCTTTTGACATTCTGTCAAGTGAAAGTGCAGGTTGTTTTTAGCCCATGGAAATAGCCTAGCTAGATTGTTCCAACGAGGTTAACACACAGCAATCTTACATTAGTTTAAGTTAAAACACCTTTCCGTATTCAGAGAGGTTAGTGCCAGACTTGGGCTGTTGCTGATGTCTCACGTTATTGCTCGACAAAACATTTACCTCTGCCGACGAAAAACGAATAATAAATAAATAAATTATAATTCAGCCTTCTCTTAAAGGGGAGGTCTTAGCCAAACTCATTGGGTAAACTTGAGTTTCAGCTAGGACACGATCGGGCATCGGAAGCGGCACTGAATGTTTCGGAAATAAGACCAGTGAACTCGTAAAGACTCGGAGACTTTCGGGTAGAAGTGCTAGCGTCCGCAGCCACCTACTCTGCACGTCTAGATTTCAGCCACATGATGGCGTCAAAGATTAGTCGCTGTCAGGTGTGCGTTTTTAAACACACACACACACACATTATGCAAATCCCCTCCTTGCCCACTAAAGCTAAGGCTACTATGCCATACTGCTGCTGCTGAAACAACTAGGCCTATTACACTAGGCTACTGCTGCTACTACTACTAGGTTTCATCAAGTTTTTAGGCACAAAGATCAGCACGCAAATAACAAAGTCAGTTTAACTAAGCCTCTCCTCCAAATCCATAGACTAGGCAGATTATCTTGATGGTTTCTTTCTCACTGACTACAACCATGTCTTTACCTGTCTCATCTGTTGGCTATTGTCCATAGGGTCAATAGTATTTGAGTCTAATCAAAACCACTTGCTAAGCTTATTAGTAATGATTTGATTAACTAACGTCAAAGGGCAAAGTCACGTGACTTCTAGTTGTAGTCTGTTTATGAAATGAAAGGAGCAATTTCGTTTTTTAAAAAAAGGCAAAATAGTGTGATATTTTCAGTTAGTAGGCTAGATTATTACTTTACACACACTGAAAAATATTGAGGTAAATTGTAGACCCTTCCATTCAACTAAACACAGATGTTGAAGGTCTTGCTTAAGTGGATTTTTTTTTCTAGCCTATGTAATTTGCACTTTCAGAAATAAGAGATGCTGTAGGCCTATTTTCAGTTTTATAGCTGATTGTCTTATTATGACCGCCGCGCAGCGAAGCGGCAGTCATATAGGTTTAGTCAGACTTTTTTCTTTTTTTTTTCTTTTTCGTATGTCCAAATTTCCGTCAAGGATTCCCGGGACACTGAAAGACCGGGGTAGACGAAACTTGGTGGGCATGTAACCCCATATGGATAGCATGGAACCATCGTTTTTCGTTTTGATCTGTAGCCCCCGCTGGACTGCACCCCTAAAAGGAGGGTAGGGCAGACACAGTTTTCTGTGAATATCTCGAGAACCGTAAGGTTTAGGAGGAAAATTTTTTTGTATGTTGATCTCAAGGGGCCATGTCAACCCATTCCATAACCACTCATTTAATGTATAGCCACCTAGTTAAACACAAAAAAAGTAAAAATGAGGTGTTGTAATCGCAGGTATCTGTGACCTAACATAGTCAAAACTGCACAAAATTGGAAGTGTAGGATCATTATGACACCCTCTGAATGCACGCCAAGTTTCGTGGAATTCCGTTCATGGGGGGCCACACAATAAATTAATTTATGTTACTATACATCAACTGGCCTGTAGGTGGCCGGAGACAGTTTTCTGTGAATATCTCGAGAACCGTAGGGCATAGGAGGTCCACCTTTTTTTTGTATGTTGGTCTTAAAGGAGAATTCCGGTGTGATATTGACCTAAAGTGTGTTGAAACATGATATCAAGTGTGAACGTATGTCTCATAGCCAATCTCGGCTTTTCCCCTGCACTCCAAAATCTGGCGCTAGTTAGCCGATGCTACCAACAGCTTTTTCAATGGTGGTGCTTCGGCATCGGGCTAGCCATGCAAATAAATCACTGTTTTACACCATTTACGAGGCTCAGTGTATCTCCACACTTCATTGGTAGACTTCCGAGGGCCCTGACATTTAAAACGAGACATTGAGAACTTTGAAAAAGCACTGGTAGTTTACTTACAAGACGATTTATACAGACAGTATCTTCACAAAGTTTAGCGTTTGCAGCCATATTGAATTTGTCAAATTCCCATCCCATTACCCCTTCCAATTACCACTTATTTCATGTATAGCGCCACCTAGTTAACAATTAAAAAGCAAAAAATTAGGTGTTTTCATCACAATATCTCTGGCTGACATGGTCAAAACTGCACGAAATTGAAAGTGTAGGATCACTATGACACCCTTCGAATGCATGCCAAGTTTTGTGAACTTTCGTTCATGGGGGGCCTTACAATAAAATAATTTATGTGTACATTTAGTGACTGTACACCAACAAGGATTCCCGGGACACTGAAAGACCGGGGTACACGAAACTTGGTGGGCATGTAACCCCACATGGATAGCATGGAACCATCGTTTTTTGTTTTGATCTGTAGCCCCCCCGCTGTACTGGACCCCCCGAAAGGAGGGTAGGGCAGACACAGTTTTCTGTGAATATCTTGAGAACCGTAGGGCCTAGGATGACCAATTTTTTCCGTATGTTTGCCTCTAGGGGTCATGTTAATCCATTCCATGTGCACACATGTGCATAAACAGATACACACGCACACACATACATTCACAGTAATCATACGTATGACACATACTCACACAGTAGACATATGTACGCATGCATGCACATGCACAAACACACATACGCAGGCAAACACACAAGCACGCACACACACACACACATAAACATAAACATGTACACGCACACAATTCAAGAATTTCTCAGAATTATCAACAGGCAAGATGGGGGTGGGGTTGTATAAAATGAATTTTACATGTGAAATCTTTGAACTAATCATGTTTTGGTACTTGTTGTGTAGCAGATACCAGTGAGAATTGAGTGTGGATAATGCAATTTAGTGAGGCAGTTAGAATCATATAGGCCTTTCAGCGTGATTTATTTTTGTGGAAAAAATGTGCTGGACTGGGCAGCGGTCGTATTTTGTACCGCTCTGCGGTACATCTAGTTTTGTTTACAAGTTACAGATGGAGTCTGGGTACTTATTGTACTGTTTAGCCTACATCTTACACACTTCAGGCTGTTGCAGATAGCTCAGGGAAGAGACTGTATGACACTAGGTGGTACAGCCTGAGACATGTACAAAAAAAAATGCTTTCTGCATTTTTGTTTTGCTTTTCCCTCCATTGTACCGAACTCGTACCGAACCGTGATGTCCGAACCGAACTGTGACTTCTGTGTACCATTTCACCCCTAATACAAGTACATACATACAAATACATACTGGTTTAATAATTTGTGCTGGTAGCCTACATTTCTCAGATCAGAACTTAAATCCCCAAAAGTGTTTGTAGCCTATCCTCCACATCAAGAACCCTGTCACAAGTCCAAACTCAGCCTCCACATAACAGCAATGTTTTATTCTTCTGAACATTTTCCATCTTCATCATTTTACTAGCCCGGTTAAAAGGGTTTTTCCCAGGCTATCATTTTACTGCACAAGTGACTTACGCTGCCGTTCAAAAGTTTGGGGTCACTTAGAAATTTCCATTCTACTCCATTATAGACAACGTACCAGCTGAGATCAGTTGCATTGATTTTTAATCAGGGTAGCAGTTTTCAGATTACATTATGTGACATAAGCTTATCAGTAATGATTTGATTAACTACTTCCTGCATCATTGAGACTGCCATTTTGGCCAGATAGGCCGTTCAACTACAGAACAGGAGAGGTGTCTCAAGAACACAGACGGATAATCAGTCGAGTTATTATGTTTATCTAAGAAAGGTTGAAATACGTGGATATTTGAGAAAAACGTATTTACTGACAGCATTTCAACACACAGGACAAGTGCGACAGTAAAAGAATGTCTAGTGAAGCCCATGTAAATGTAAATCAGGTTTATAGGCCAATACTGGCGTAGGCCTATACAAGTTTGGTCTCTGCATTATCCCATCCGTGAAGAATAGGGCTTTGACTTTTGCCCAAAAATCATATTCGAAGTTTGTTTGTTTATTAATATTAAAATTCAAATATGTATTAATATTTTAACCATTAAATGTCTTCAGTAAGACCGATATTGGTATCAAACTTAAGTAAGAATGAACAGGTATGATAAGGGATCAGATTCCAAAAATAATTCAGTGGAAATGCATGGATTCCAGTTGCTGCTACTGGAAGAAACTGGAATCCATGCATTTCCACAGAATTATTTTTGGAATCTGATCCCTTATCATACCTGTTCATTCTTACTAAAATGTTCTCAATTTATCGCGTGACTAAATTCAAGATGGCTGCAAACGCTAAACTTCATTGAAGATACTGTCTGTATAAATCGTCTTGTAAGTAAACTACCAGTGCTTTTTCAAAGTTCTCAATGTCTCGTTTTAAAGGTCAGGGCCCTCGGAAGTCTACCAATGAAGTGTGGAGATACATTGAGCCTCGTAAATGGTGTAAAACAGTGATTTATTTGCATGGCTAGCCCAATGCCGAAGCACCACCATTGAAAAAGCTGTTGGTAGCATCGGCTAACTAGCGCCAGATTTTGGAGTGCAGGGGACAAGCCGAGGTGGGCTATGAGACATACGTTCACACTCGGTATCATGTTTCAACACATTTTAGGTCAATATCACACCGGAATTCTCCTTTAAGTTTAAAATAAAAGTGTCTATTATGTCTATGTGTGAGCTCACTAAGTGCGAACCAGCCAGGATGCTAACGTCACCTACAGGAGCCCAGATGACCAATAATAGCCTTGCTAACAGACTGACACCCATCATCATGAAGTGCTTTGAGCGGTTTGTCATGTCACACATCAAATCCATTCTCCCCCCCACCCTGGACCCCTTCCAGTTTGCATATCGAGCCAAATGGTCCACAGAGGATGCAATCTGCTCTGCCCTCCACCCAGCCCTCACCCACCTGGAAAAAAATCTCATATGTGAGATTGCTGTTTATAGACTTCAGTTCAACACCATAATGCCACAACAACTCATCTGCAAACTTGACAAACTGGGACTCAGTACCTACCTCTGCAACTGGCTACTGGACTTCCTCTGTTAGAGGCCTCAAGTAGTACGTGTTGGCAATAATATCTCAAGCAGCATCACACTGAGCACGGGGGCCCCTCAAGGCTGCGTGCTCAGTCCGCTGCTCTTCACCCTGCTGACGCATGACTGCACTGCAACCTACAGCAACAACCACATAGTGAAATTTGCTGACGACACAACTCTGGTGGGTCTCATCACCAAGGGTGACGAGACTCAATACAGGTTGGAGGTCGACCTTCTGACCACGTGGTGCAGGGACAACAACCTCCTGATGAACGTCAGCAAGACCAAGGAGATTGTTGTTGACTTCTGGAGAGGTCACACCCAACACCTGCCACTGACCATCGACGGTGCTGTGGTGGAGAGAGTGAGCAGCACCAAATTCCTGGGGGTGCACATCAGTGAAGACCTCTCCTGGACCACCAACACTGCATCACTGGAGAAGAAAGCTCAGCGCCGCCTGTACTTCCTGCGGAAACTCAGGTGAGCAAGTGCTCCACCAGCCATCATGACCACATTCTACCGAGGCACCATTGAGAGCATCCTCTCCAGCTGTATCGCTGTGTGGGGCGGAAGCTGCACTGAATACAACAGGAAAGCCCTGCAGCGCATAGTGAACACAGCTGGAAGGATTATTGGTGCTTCACTCCCCTCCCTGAAGGACATTTACACCTCCCACCTCACCAAGTATGACCACACATTATGAGTGATGCAAGTCAACCCGCTCACAATTTGTTTGATCTCCTGCCCTCTGGGAAGAAGTACAGAAGCCTGCGCTCCCGCACCACCAGACTCACCAACAGCTTCATACACCAGGCTGTTAGGATGCTGAACTCTCTCCCCCCTCTACCCTCAGCTACATAACATCCTGGACTTTGGACCCACAATGGCTGCCTTGCACTACTCCACTTGCACTACTCCACTTGTACACTTGCACACTTTGCAACTTGTTGTTGTTGTCCTGAAAACACTTCTGAACACACTTCTGCTGCTCTTACATAACTTGCACCACTATGTCACTTGCATACTTAGGTCAAACAGAACTACCTCAACCATTTATTGGCCTGACTTTTGCACTATTATATTGACTGTCTACTGTATGCACAATTGCACAATTTCAACCCAAATTTTGCTGCTCTTATTTCTTCATTGTATGTGCCTTCTTATTTACTTTTTATATTGTTTACTTGAATGTTATGTTTGTCTGTGGATCCAATTGGTAAAATATGTCTTGTCTTCACCGTGGGATAGTGGGAAACGTTATTTCGATCTCTTTGTATGTCTTGACATGTGAAGAAATTGACAATAAAGCAGACTTTGACTTTGACTAATGAGCTCGCGATTTTACTTCACCAGGCATGAAAAAAACCTCGGAATCTGAATTGAAAACGTTTACAACCAAATACATTTATAGAAATGATCTCCATAGGCTACAGGTTCGAATATTAACAGATCCCTAAAATTCGTTCGAATATCTTTAATTTTTAAAATAATCGAATTATATTCGAATAACGAAGTTCGGAGTCAAAGCCCTACAGAATATCTCATCGTTTTTATACTGTATATCCAAAAGAGAACTGTTTTGATCAACTCTGCCCTCTGCCCCCATCTTGTCGTCTCCCTGCGGCCTGCTCACGGCTTTTATCCTGTGCCTCTCCTGTCTGCTGGTCCTTAACACATATGACACGAACACTGTATAAAACCTAACTGCACCTACACTTTTAATGTAATTGTTTGTAGATAGAAAATAGTTTCATTAAGATAGTATCAGGGTTCTCAGATGAAACTACATTTATCAAACTAAAAATAGGAAATAATAGAATGTAAAAGCAATACCAACCAATTAAAAACAAATTAAAATACTAGCACATATTTAGCCTAGGCTACTTGGGTCTTTTTATGTTTCCACAGGTTTCACTGATGTAGACCAGAGAATGTCTAATAAGGGGAGAACCGCCTAGACAGTAAAAGATATGGAGTCATCACGTAGACGTCAATCGAGGCGGGTAAAGCAAATTTAAACCGTTTCCTGTTGGTCGACGAGGCATAATGACTGAGCTAGGCTTAAGGCTAACAAAATAACAATATAATGGTTGCAGTTATGGCTCATGGGACAATGTAGGCCCCAAAGGCCAAAGGTCACTTACAACTTAATATAGTAAAATATAGCCATGGTAAAATATAGCCGTAGTGAAATTGTATGTTGACTTTAAATGGTTCATTGCTGGTTGCCTTTCCTTCCACTTACAGTGGTGTAGACTTAATGCAAATAGTTTGAGAATAATGGCTATGATCTTTGTCTGTAAAAGAAAAATTTTAGTTATTCTCACTGCTTGAAATGAGAAGTATAGCCTAACCATGTTAGATCTGTTGCATGAATGGCAGAGATAACTCAAATTCCCTTTCTACAGTCATCTAAACAAGGCAATCAAATTCAAGGACCAGCATAGATAACTTTTTTTAATTCTTGGAAAATCTTCTCTGGTGCCCACTGAGCATTTCTCAATTTTGGATTAAAAAGCAAAGTAACTTCAGTTACTGAGAATTGTACCGAGTAAAATATTACTGAAATTGTATTGGCAATGCCTTACATTACTGCATTACAGCAAAAAGCCTGTAATTACATTACTTTTTTAATGCATTACTCCCAACACTGAGGCTTAGCTACATCAGACCCTTTTGTGCATACCGGTAATATAAAAACACAGGATCTGTGCCAAACTAATTTCAAAAGGGCACAATAATTTATTCAAGAAATAATGAGAATGGATACCTAGGCTATGGAGTTCATCTCCTTTGAAATGACAATCGATTTTACCTCACCACAATGTAAAGGTTTATTTAAATAGAGAATTACCTTGCTAACTAACCTTGGTAACTAACCAAGGTCCACTTTACTAGCCTTAGTGGGTAAGTAAGTAGCAGGTAAGTAGCAATGTATGAAGAGGTGACATGAGCTATGAAAGAACAAACACGTTTATAAATGAAGGTTGTAAAATAACACTTTTTCAACAAGCTAGACGTCAGTTAGCAACTTACATTTACCCATGCACGTCAGCAGCAAACCGAATTTAGCCTACTGGAGCATTTACCTAGCGCCCCCCCCCCAAAACTGATATTTCTGTCTCTTTGGGGGGTACTGGGTCTTCATTGGGGGGTATACTGTAGTACCCCCAAATATGGTTGATTACGAAGATACTTCATGAGAGGCCATTTCCTGTCCCTGGAAATTTATGCAAATAGGGTAGCAGTACACGCCCCAGCACATTTATGCAGTGATCGGGCTCTCTTTTTAACATTGAGGTCTATGGCAGAATCCAAGAATTTCCCAGAATTTGTCAAAGCCTTATTTTTCTGAGCAATGGATGCACAAAATTCGGACACGGTATCATGATCTCCAAACCCTCCTCCCTATTTCGGTAGAATGTCGTGATAGTATGACCCTCCAGTCGGGGGAAAATCAACATTAATGAAGGTGTACACCAAGTTTATTTTGTAATCCGGTGTTATACGGTAACTGGCTTTTATGTTAACTGGCTGGACTGTTTACTTTGCCTCTGGAGTTAACATAACCGCCCCCTTCTCTTGCAGGTGTGTTCAGCTGATGATTTAGCCTCCGATACCTGGCCGCAGATTCGTCTGTTTAACTGAAGTTCAAATAGACATGTTTCTCCACTTTGTTGTTTAATAAAGCTTTACAACACGATGTGTCGGCGTTGGAAGTGTCAGGTTGTCTGTAGTAGGCTAGGCTACATGCGCTGGACCATGAATAGCCTATGCCACCAAATAAATAAAACTAAATAAACTCCACGTGGGTCTCGAACCACTACTAAATTAAACTGCTTGCATGATAACCTGACATTTACCTGCTTGCGCCACTAACCAAGCTGACACAACTTAGAGAAATTGGCCATACTTACTTACTAGGCCTACAAGTAAAATAGGTCATCTAGTATGTTATTGTGTTTGTAGCAGGTTAACACAGTGGATCATGGTAACTGGCTACTGTGTTATCTTGCTGCATTGCCCAAGCCATTTAGACCTTCAAAGTATAGCCTAGGCTTAATTACGTTTCACTGACTGCTGGTCAGGCTGCCCGCGGCCACCTAGTCTATCTTCAGCCTAAATTGAGGAAGCATTGCTGGTCTAAAAATGTATAAATTAAAAAAACTGTGAATGGCGAGGATTGAACCCGTAAGCTAGACTAAAAAGAGCCTCATCAACGAATCAACCTATTGCGCCACATAGCCTACATTTTATCACTTGGTGAGAAATACATTATTAAAATATATATAAATCCAATACACCTCAAACCTATGTTAACATGTCAAAACACGAACGTAAATAGCTAGGCCTACGTGTATCTTGTGATATTTGATATTAGCCTACATCTCTTTTGTGATATGTAAAATGTTGTGTAAAATAAAGACACATTAGACTTCTGCACATTGTGCGTTTCAATGCGTGTTTCACGTTCGTTGTGATATGCATCAGGTTAATATGCAGATTATAGTTCTAGTTTTGTCATTCGAGTTCGAATCTTTTTTATTTATTTTATTTATTTGCTGGCATTCATAATAAGACACTTCACGTAGAGGCGGCCTGGCAGCAATCAGTGAAACGTTTGTAAACTTAACCATGATATGCTACTTTGAAGGCTTAAGTAAACAGCTTGGGCAACATTGCAAGATAGTAGCCAGTCACCATAATCCGCTGTGTTAACCTGCTAAACACAATAACATAGTTGACCTCATTTACTAGTAGGCCTAGTACATATTACCAATTTCACGGGAAGTGTCAACTGGTTAGTGGCGCAAGCAGGTTGGTGTCAGGTTAACATGCAAGCAGTTTAATTTAGTAGTTGTTCGAGACCCACGTGGAATTTATTTGGTGGCATATTCATGGTCCAGCAGAACCGAGGCGTTCAAACGTAAATCATACGTCAGTGACACGCCCCTGTGCAGGCGGGAACTGAACCAGATCCCGTCTCTGACTGAACTCCACTTTGCCCTCATATACATGAACTAGGACGACCCATCTTGCTAAGCATTCATTATCTTTGGTACCCCCTGTAATCCGAACTATGGCCGCATATATTCTGCGTCATATCTCTTGCGAACTCTGCAAGCCCCCACCCCTCCATTCGACAATCAAACGGAGATTCTGTAATGTGCGTGTAGGCCTATGTCGTTCACACATAGGTCAGTATAAGGTCCGCAGGTTAGCATCACATCTGAATCACCCGAAGGGTCGGACATCCGTTTGACAAACCTCCCCAATAGGACTACCCCCTACTCGGAGGTTATGTCTGAAAATGGTTAGTGAGGTGAAGCACACACTAATCCCGGAGCAGCTGCCTTGCTACAATGGCGCTCTGGGAGCAGTGAGGGGTTAGGTGCCTTGCTCAAGGGCACTTAAGCCGTGGAAGTGGGCATGGGAGAGCAGTCTTCCACTTCCCCCATAAAGTGCTTTTATTATTTAGATGACCTGATCCATGGGTTTAAATTTACACCATAGCGATTAGACTCAATCACATAGCAAAGACAAGGAAGCAATAAGATGAGATGTGACAGGTAGCCTAACACTTGGTTGCAGTCAGTGAGAAATATAAAGTTTATGCATTCATGTTGCACCACAAATATTTAATGTAGCATCTGTGTTTGAACTGATGTGAGTGTTTTTACTCATTACAAATGACTCTAATAGGAATAATAATATTAATAATAATATTAATAATATAATAATAATAATAATAATAATAATAATAATAATAATAAATCCACTGCAATATCTGAAAGAGTCCATTACGACAGTCAGGGGTTGTGATTCTACATGCATATGCTGCCTGGTCACTCTGTGTTGAGCAAGAGCTCCAGGGAGCTGAAACGCTGTCTTACCTAACCTTGTGGGCAAAATTACAGTCCCCAGACCACAGATTGCCCCACTGAGATAGTAGGCTCCTCAGGCATTTCAACACACAGAAATTTGAGAACATACACATTTCAACACTCCACATCAGGCAAGGCTCAATTAATTGCTGTTACCGTCATCCTATTCTGTGTGTTTACCAGCACAATGGAAAAATTTACTCCGACTTAGGCTATAGTAGGACTACCTTTGGCCCCTCTCTCTCTCACTCACTCTCTCTCGGAGATATAACTTTAGTCTAATTCGAATTTGAGTAGTGGTGGAATATACTTGTTACCTACTGAAAATGAACCTATGATGCATGTATGTGTGTGTCTGTATCTGTTTGTCTGCCTGTCTGTGTTGGAGGTTGGGACATATAAATGATTTGTAAACCACTTGTGTAAATTTTTCAGATCAGAACTTAAATCTCCAAAAGTGTTTGTATAGCCTCCATATCAAGAACCCTGTCATACAGTAAGTCCAAACTCAGCCTCCACATCATAACAGCAATGTTTCATTCTTCTGAACATTTTCCATCTCCATCATTTTACTGCACAAGTGACTTACGCTGCCGTTCAAAAGTTTGGGGTCACTTAGAAATTTCCATTCTACTCTATTAAAAACTAAAATGATTTCAACTTTTAAACTTTTTGACTTTTAAAATGATATCAAATTAGTAAACAATGGAACATTGGATGAATGGTTGCTGATAATCGGCAATGTAGATATTGCATTAAAGGTCAGCCATTTCTTTCTACAACAGTCATTTACAACATTAATGATGAAAACAATGACTTTTTTAAGTGACTCCAAACTTTTGAACGGTAGTGTATTTTATGCAGCTATGCTTTTATCCTAATGTCTATTTATGCTGTTAATATCTTCTCCACCCAACTGAACTACTGCCCACCCACCTATGTATTGCCCTTATGTGACTCTTTTATTTAGTACACTTCTGTCTCATGTGTCTAACTTATGGTGTGTGTGGTTGTTGTTATTCGCTGCGAAGTCTTGTGTATATGTGTCAGGTGTCTGTGGGGCCAAAGATTAATAATTTCCATGTGATAAATTAATAGGAACAAAATTAATGGTGCAGTAAAACACACACTTGGACAAAGGGAAGACATCAAATGATATTGTATACTGACAACATGGCCAAGCTTTTTGACTGTTTTTTTTTACTCTGAAATATTGACTTTACATTTTCATGACACTGACAAGTTATTTACTTCAGAGACAAGTTGCTTGCTTTTGCAGGAAATCTATGTATGTGTAGTACTATTTATGCTAATTGTTCTTAGAAATAGACTCACTGTTTTAAAAATGCTGAATATGAATTCAAGAAATGTACCAAAGCAACAGAGAGAAAGTCAGATTTCTCTCTCCCCTCTATCTTTCTCTCTCCCTGTCTTCCTCTCCTCATTCTTGTGTGCTATCAGTGTGGCACTGTGTTCTCGGTGAAAGCCACAGGAAGGCCATGCTCTCCTCTGCCTCTGCCTGATGCTATCTGCAGCCCTCTGTCCCCTGTGTGTGTTGAAATCATACTCGTCCCAGCCAGGGTGACATGACGCACCCTACACACTTTCCACTCCCACACACACACACACAGACACATGCACACACCCCAGCTATCTACCTCAACTGACAGTCTGTGTGTGGGAATCGGGGGGCGGCGGTGTTTAAAAAGAGAATGGGAGAGTTTTTAAAAATAATAATAACATTTCCATGTCCCTGTGGATGTGCATTTTTTTGGACCTTACTATGTGAAGCTAAGAACTGATTGCTAGAGCTGTCATGTGGCAAACATAAAGGCATTCAAATAAAGGATCCTGGTTAGCAGGCTAATGGTGAGATGTGTCTGCAGAGATGTCCCTGAGGCACTGATGATTAATGCCAACCAACCACATGTGGAGCGGGGCAGACATGAAGACCCAGTGGGAGGATGTGTGGGTTGGAATGTGATAGTGAGTGAAAGAGGAAGTGTCTAACCAGTGAATGTTTTTCGGACATGGTCTGCGTCCAACTTACGTATTTCAGCAGTTAATGGCAAGCAAAAAGTAATTTGAAATGACACCTCTGTATACCCTCAGCAGTAAAAAGATAACCAGGAAGTTGACGTCGGATGTTAACCAGATATGTTAGCATTGACTTTGTGCCTCTTTTTATCTTTAAACAGCTGTCTGTCAATAGATAGTTTGTTTACATGTGTTGTTTGTCTTTGTTGGCAAGATCACACTGCTCAAAACAATCTTGCACAATATGAAATATCAGAGTTTGCAGCTTCCACTCTCAAAGGCTTTAAAAACAAAACAAAAAAATCTCCTCAAAATGAAAGATTAATGACAATGAAAACTTTGGAGGTAGCAATGTTTTTTGCTTTTTTTTTAGCTTTAATGGGAACACCTGTTTTGTCCCATGTCTAATACTGTAGATGCATTCAACTCACTACATCATATCTAAATAAAACATGTTTCATAGAATACATCCTAGTTTCCTAAGCAGCACTAACAGTTGAACAAACTAACAAACTGTTGTGTTCTGCCTGTGATTTAGGCTTAAGCATGGTGTATAGGAAGAAACAGTACTTTATGTAGGAATGGTGGTGTACTTTTTCATATTTCAGATACGCTAAATACCAAGCACTATAAAGCACAAACACCAGTACATAGGCTCGCTCATTAACATGAAACTTTTTTATTCACACATTCTAGTTTACATACAAATATTAATCAATGCATTTTACTGAACTATTTTTTTGAACAGATCGTCTTGTGAAAACTGCTGTAGGCCTACTGAGACCAACAGTAACTTGCTTTTCTTCCACGGCCGCTAATGTCTAATAGTTTTGGAGAGTAACTACTGACCACAAAGAGCTCACTTTCGCAGTCAGAGGTCGTTTTTAGTCGTGTTGTTTATTGACTGTAAAAAGGTTTTTTGAAGGGGTTGTGTACTGTTTTGTGAGGTGGCTCGGCGGGCCTCAGGTACCCCACTGGTGTTCAGTGTCTGCTCTTGCCCAGTGCATGTGTGACTTGTGGAGGAGTTGACATGTCTTAGATTAGGCCTGCAGGTAGGTAGTTAGGTAGCGTTAGGGACGCATGTGTTTGTGTGCGTGCGTGTGTGTGAGAGAGAGAGAGAGAGTGTGTGTGTGTGTGTGTGTGTGTGTGTCTATCTGCGTGTGTGTTCTCGGGTCCTCATGTGGTGGTGATGGTCAGCAGCTCTCCTCCTCAGCTTTGGAGCGCAGTGGCCGCTGGGCCAGGAAGTGCCTGAGCGTGTCCAGCTCGTGGGTCAGCTGCTCAATGAGCAGCTGGAGCCGCTGGTTCTCCTGCTGCAGCTGCAGCGCCCTCTGCTGGGTCAGCTGGATGCGGCGCCGTGCCTTATCCCGGCTCTTCCGCACGGCCACGTTGTTGCGCTCGCGACGCAGACGGTACTCCATGCTGTCCTTGTTCATGCCCTTCTTGGCCACCTGCTGACGATGATGAAGACCCGGGGGAGGGGGAGGAGGAGGAGGCAGGAGGAAGGAGGGGAAGTCCTGACAGAAAGACGCCAAACAGGGCAGCACATCGTCAGAGGAGACGGACGCTACGCTGAGCCTCAGCTGAAGGAGCCAAAGCCAGAGGACAACGGCTAATGTTACAGCAGCAGTCTGAAGCTGAGCAGGACAGAGTCCAGCCGGGCTCCTAGCACCTCATCATCTCTAACAGGTTCTAAGCTCTCAGTGGTTCTGGATGGTGGCCAAAAGAAATAAATGCTGAATAAATGTAAAAATATAACCGATTACTTTAATGTGTTAAGACTTAGACACACAGAGAAAGGGTCTGAAAGGAGATGTACTTAGGCACCCATACTCAGAGCAAAGTACTTATCCAGCTTATATCATGGGAACTCTAAGTGACACATCTCTCTCTCTAACACAGATAAAACACACCCACCCACCACTTACATACTCACTCAGTACTAAACCCAAACGCGGCAGCATTGTTGTTGTTGTCAGCCTACCTGCTGTCCCATATGGTTCTGTTGGCTCTGGTGATCTCCCGTGCTGGTGGAGCAGGCGGGCGCTGCCATGTATGCCATGCCGGGCCCCTGGGCCCCCACAGGCTGGCAGTAGAGCCCCCCGGCCTCCTGGCTCATTTGGCTGTGGCTGGCCGAGGAGGGGACGCTCTCGGGGGTCACCCCCATGTGCCCCCCCATGGCCGTGGAGGGCCCGGCGTGGCTGAGGACGGAGTAGGAGAGGGAGGCGGGCGACGTGTAGCCCCCCTGGATGACCGAGCACTGGGGCCCCGACAGGTGGGGCTGCTTCTGGTACATCCTGACACAGCCTGCTGGGGCTTGGGCTGGGGTTGGTTCTGCTGTCAGAAGGGAGGTCGTCAGCCAGCGCTGCTAGACGGCGGATGGGTCAGCGGTGCCTGCGGAAGCTGCAGTCAGAATGCCACACCGAAGCTTAAACGACGATGCCTCCTCACGGCAATGTGTTAAATGATGTCTCATCACAGTGTTTACACAGACTGATCTCAGTTCTCGACAGATAATATTTTCTTTAACAGTTTTCTCCAGAAGACTAAGTATTTTAGCAACGTTGAGAGTGAGGGCAAGTTCTCTGTGTGGGCAGCAGGCCAGCCAGCGAGTGCTGCGTGAATGATGATGAATAACTTACCCTGGGTGTTCTTGGGCAGGTTCCTCTATCTGTCTGTCTCTCGCGCTCTCTTTCCACGTCTGAGCTCCAATGCCGTTATGAGCCAGGTACTCAACTGATCATGACACCATCACTTCCTCTGACACAACCTCCACCCCTCTCTCTTTCTCTTTTCACCCATCTCTTAGTTGTTGTTTTAATATACATTTATCAACATACTAAAGGGGGCTTCTGACTCAAATTCAGACCTCACTTGCACATGCACTTACACACACATAAGCATGCACACACACTCAGAAAGTGAGAGAGAGAGAGAGAGAGAGAGAGAGCACAACAGAGTTTTGGTTTAAGTGAAAGTGTAGATCATTTATCTCAATCATTCAAAACATGTTTATTATGGCCTACAGATGTAGCAGAGTCTTATTTTCCCTTATTAGCTGAGCTACCACACAAATCCATGTACAGTAAGCTCTCCAGACCCAGACGTCAATCTCTTACTGTAAGAAGATTGCCAGTGACATAAGCAGCTAGTTCCTTAGTTTATGGGATTACAGTTATATTATATGGGTACACATTTTAATAGTTGCTTTAACAAAATAACAAAAGAGGTACTACTGCATCAGGAATGGTCCCTAGATTAAATTCATATTATTTTACCAGAACATAAGGGTCTACCCTGCCCATAAGGTCCACTTTGAGGGAACATATCCTGAGAAAGATGAATCTTTCATACTTTACTGAGCACAGGGACATGGGACCTAGTTCACATCAGATCTGCTAATTAAATATTTAGCATCACAGGCCCAAGATGATCAAACTACTGATAACGATGCAAGGGACCTTCAGTTTTACACCATTTAAGTTTAAATCATAATAGCTGTTGGTATTGGAAATGCACATATGCCCATTAAAGTTCAATGAAATTGAATAATACAGTGCCTATAAAGTCTTCATATGTTTAAGTTGACTAAAAAGAGGAAAAAAACAATCATCTTTTGGAAATGGATCTTAATGCCTTAATTTAAAAAAATGAGGAAGAATCCAACCTTTAAGGACACCAATTTTCTTTGTGCATGAATAATGTATCGTAAATAAATAAATGTTCTTCATTAAAATACAGGGTGCATAAGTATTCATACCCCCAAACCTATGTTTAATTCCCATAGAGGCAGGCAGATTTTTATTTTTAAAGGCCAGTTATTTCATGGATCCAGGGTACTATACACCCTGATAAAGTTCCCTTGGCTCTCTAGGTATGTTGAAGGGTATGTGATGATGTGGGGTTATTTTAATTCCAAAGGCCAATGGAACTTTATCAGGATGTATAGAACCCTTGATCCATGAAATAACTGGCCTTTAAAAATAAAAATCTGCCTGCTTCTATAGGAATTTAACATGGGGTATGTAAAAAAAGGCTATGTGAAATAACATAACAGGCTACTTGTTGATACAACCTCCTAACTTTATTTATTTAATCAAAATGTGCCTGAATAGCAGGCAATTTTTCAAATAAATAAAGAGTTAAGATATAGCAGCTGTTTTGTTTTTCTGTTGATGTAAGCTGATGGCAGAACCTATATCACGAGAATACATTTAGCTAAAATCGTCAAATAATTTCCTCCGAAATCTGCAGATGGTGTTGACATACTGTATGTGTGTAACACAGGAGATAATGATTTGAAATATTCAAAATGTATACAAACATTTCAGAGCTTATCTGACACAGTATTTCGCAAAGGTGAAATGAGCCAAGAGGTCCTTCAGAGTGACAGCTGCCTTCAATGGTACCATGGTAATGTTATAATATGTTCAGGAAAAGGTGTCTTTTTTTAAACAAAATCCCCATGAATCGAGTTTTAAAAATGAAGGATTTAAGTCCTCTCCATGGACACACTGTTTTAGTAGTAGTAGGAAGTCATTAGGTGTCACAATGTTGACTAAGTAATGACAAATTGAAATTGAGGAAGATAATTGTATTAAATACATTGCTAATCCTTCATTTACAATAAGAAGTAAAATAATTATTACCTCTAATAGCAGTCACAATTTTTATTTGCTAGACATGTTTTGTCCCATTTCCCAGGAATCAGTGAAAGGCTGATGTACCAACAAGGGGGGCGGGGTGATCTGATCAAGGCTTTTGCAAGAGGATATGGACCAGGGAAATTGCCAAATTATCAGTGAGTGGCAACACTTTTATGATGCTCTATCGACAAAACATGCCTTAATTAATGAGTGTAATCATTTGATAGAAGCCATAAATGTTCAGTGGAAATCTAACTGGCTAACACTTCCCTTGTTTCTGACAAGACAGCTGCATGGTTATTAAAGGTCGGTGTACAACAAGCACTGTCTATAAGGTTGCAATTTAGGAGCTTTAACAGAAACTACAACCAACAAATGTAAAGCTTTGAGTTGGTGCTCTGAACTACATTCAAAAGGATTCTGACTTACTTTCCCTACAAGGCCACAGAGTTGAGCCAGTGTGCTGCACCAGTGTGTGCCCTGCCCCCTGGAGGCTGGCTGGTGTAACTGCATTGACTGAGAGGGCACTCGCTCAGATATGGCTGCATTGGGTAATAAAAACAGCCAGTGGGAAGCATGCAATCGGTGCCCTGAAAACAGTTAAGGGGGTGAGAAACTGCCCCTCAAGAGGAAGCTATTACACACAGAGCAGTTGGTTTTTTTCTGTCCTACCAGTCTGTCCTGGGTCAATTGATTGCAAGGATTTAAAATAAACCTGACCTGATTGAGCTGTTTCGAAACTTCAAGGCACGTTTTAACAAAATATCCATGAATAATTTTTTGTGTGTGTGTGTGTGTGGGATCTTTTGAGCAAAATGGTCAGTGAGTATTAAAGTGCTTTTCAGACGGGAATTGGCAAAACCGGCTGTAATTGTATGTGACTGATGCCTAAGGTGATACATCACATCATCAGTTCTACTGACATAATTACTGTCCACAACCATGCAATTGTATAATCCTAATAGTATCATACACACCTTCTACAGTTAATATTAACTAACCACATATCACATATAATACAGTAATTGCTTTATTTGATCAATATTGATTTTGATTTTACAGCTTTTCTAAAACATACCTACGACACAAACCATCTATGGATACAAAAAGTAATCATTTAGAATTATAGTATAGATTTTACAGCAGCCCATACATGGCTACAGTGCTGAATATTATATACAGTATGTGAATTAGAGCAAATTAAAACATACATATGTAAAAATGCAGAGCTGGCCTCTAAGCCCTGTAAAGGTGGCTGTAGTATCGTCGGTGCTGTGTGTGGTGTTAGAGTTACGGTCTCAGAGACACCTGGGCCCGGTTCAGAATATCCGTCTCAATCTGGGGGAAGTCAGGGTGCTCCTCCAAAACCTAAACCAGACAGGAATTCAATTCAACTCAACTTTATTGTCAAATGTGCTGGAGATGGTGTCACACAGTGAAATTCTGTGAATCCTTAAGGTGGCAGTGGCTCATTTTTGATGTAGGATCAAGTGCCCCTGTAGGGCTGTGAATGTGACTGTGAAGGTGAAGACATAGTGAAGCTTATCAGTCTTTCAGAG
Source organism: Alosa alosa (assembly GCF_017589495.1). NCBI lineage: Eukaryota > Metazoa > Chordata > Actinopteri > Clupeiformes > Clupeidae > Alosa > Alosa alosa. The sequence goes on from NC_063204.1 coordinate 11,675,722, forward strand.
TGCCTTTGTATTCACTAGACCTCTAGTTTACGTTCACGTATGGTTCAAGAGAAAATCTTTCATCATAGATTCAGCATGATTATCGCTGTTAGGTTCAAACCATAGACTGTATAAAATAGGTTTAAAGTCACATATATTTTTAATGACAAAGAGTGCATATTCTATCTTATAGGGCCCTATTATGACAGTCTAAAGCGCATGGTCACTGGCGAATAGCTTAAACTAATTTCGGGGTTTGTCCAGTCCATATTGGGTGTGGTTTAGTTATGAAACATTATGAAAGAAGGTGGGCCTTATGTTTCTTAATCAGTCATGGGTGTGTTTTGGGTGTAACATCATTTAAACCAATGAGAATGACATCTGTCATTCCCTTTAACTGCGTGGAGCGCAACTTCAAACTGTGCATCGGTAATTTGACAGTCAGTGGTGCGTTTGAAGGAATCTGCTTGCACGCGAGACTGTATGGAACAGTTATTCCACTAAACCATGTTTTACTAAAACCTAGCATAGTATAGCCTTCACGCATTTGCACTCTATTATTTGGTTGGAAAAAGCAACACTTACTAATGTTCGAATGACTGAATAAAACAACGTTTATCCTGCAGAGGAGTCGCTTATGTCTCGTGACAGTGCGTCTTCAGCTGTGCTCTCGCCTAATCCCTTTTAACCGTTTAACTCATTGTGAGATGTATTTCGTAATATCTTTATTCTAATTATGTTTCCCATTGTAGCCTAATCATGTAATTTGCATGGATGTTTTGCATGGATGTGCGCTGGTGCGCGTTCATGGATGATAGAAGGATGGTGCGTTGTGCACCCGCCCATATGACTGTTGATCATGCGCTCTAAAAATAACATATAAACAACTGGCCATGGACTTCTGACCAGGTTTCTCTAGGTCAGTGGCGCAATGCGTTTTAGGTTGTGTACGATAGCGATTTTAGACAAAACGCCAGATCCCCTCCTTAGGTTGTTAATTGCCACACCCCCTGAGACATGTAAAATACGAATTTAACTTTGCGTCGGGAAAATAACTAGCTTTCCACCATGCACCAGGTTGCAAAATAGGCCCCATAATGTGCAACTGGGTGCTGCTATTTGTCAGAGAGCAACCAGTTATCAGATGAAGGAAGGGCGGAGCGAGAGATAACATATGTTGTTTCTTTTTCTCTCTCTCTCTCTGAACTGAGGCAGCAACGTTCATATGTTGTAACATCACCTCAAGAAGTGGTTCATGGTTGGCTGTTATCTCCTGTGCTTTTTCTTCAGAAAATTACACCCTATGTTAGTGGTTCTCAAACTGGAGAACACCCGAACACGTCACAAGGGGAGCGAGACAGTTCACTCACAAATTGGAATAATATTTCTGTGGGGCGCCGTGCCATGCCTTGGACTTTGCAGCAAAATGCAAGGGGCATGAATCAGCCTATATTTTCACGAACAATAACAGACACCACTCTTCAGCTTGGTCAAAACTAAAATTAGGTGCATTATCGTTCGTTCAGTCTTCTTTGCCTATTGCGTAAAAGCCTCTTGTTATATTCATTTCACATTCTTACGACATAGCCACAACACAACACCAGTACATAGTCCTGCCAAGGGAAATTACTGCGATTCTGCTAGTCGCAGTATACATTCCGCCTACCAACACAGAGGTGTGAGAGCAACATCCCTCTGCTCAACAATCTGAACCACTTCTTTGCTCGCTTTGAAGCAAAACAGCTCAGACCCTCCCCCTCCAACGAGCAGCCCCTGTGCCTCTCTGCCGACAGCGTGAAGAGGACACTTGCTGCTATCAACACCCGAAAGGCAGCAGGCCCAGACAACATCCCAGGTCGTGCGCTGAAGGACTGCGCTGAGGATGCTTAAGGATGTCTTCACAGACATCTTTAACACTTCCCTGAAGCAAGCCATCATCCCATCATGTTTCAAAGCTGCCACCATCATACCTGTGCCGAAGAAAACTGTTCCATCCTGCTTCAATGACTACCACCCCGTGGCACTGACACCCATCATCATGAAGTGCATTGAGCGGCTTGTCATACACACATCAAATCCATTCTCCCCCCCACCCTGGACCCCTTCCAATTTGCATACCGAGCCAAACGGTCCACAGAGGATGCAATCTGCTCTGCCCTCCACCCAGCCCTCACCCACCTGGAAAAAAGAGACTCATGTGAAATTGCTGTTTATAGACTTCAGTTCTGCATTCAACACCATAATACCACAACAACTCATCTGCAAACTTGACAAACTGGGACTCAGTACCTACCTCTGCAACTGGCTACTGGACTTCCTCTGTCAGAGGCCTCAAGTAGTACGTGTAGTACAATAATATCTCAAGCAGCATCACACTGAGCACGGGGGCCCCTCAAGGCTGCATGCTCAGTCCGCTGCTCTTCACCCTGCTGACGCATGACTGCACTGCAACCTACAGCAACAACCACATAGTGAAATTTGCTGACAACACAACTCTGGTGGGTCTCATCACCAAGGGCGACGAGACTCAATACAGGTTGGAGGTCGACCTTCTGACCACGTGGTGCAGGGACAACAACCTACTGATGAACGTCAGCAAGACCAAGGAGATTGTTGTTGACTTCCGGAGACCATTGACGGTGCTGTGGTGGAGAGAGTGAGCAGCACCAAATTCCTGGGGGTGCACATCAGTGAAGACCTCTCCTGGACCACCAACACTGCATCACTGGAGAAGAAAGCTCAGCGCCGCCTGTACTTCCCAAGGAAACTCAGGCGAGCAAGTGCTCCACCAGCCATCATGACCACATTCTACCGAGGCACCATTGAGAGCATCCTCTCCAGCTGTATCGCTGTGTGGGGCGGAAGCTGCACTGAATACAACAGGAAAGCCCTGCAGCGCATAGTGAACACAGCTGGAAGGATTATTGGTGCTTCACTCCCTCCCTGAAGGACATTTACATCTCCCACCTCACCCATGAAGGCGACCACAATTGTGAGTAATGCAAGTCACCCCGCCACAATTTGTTTGATCAACTGCCCTCTGGGAAGAGGTACAGAAGCCTGCGCCTCCCGCACCACCAGACTCACCAACAGCTTCATACACCAGGCTGTTGGGATGCTGAACTCTTTCCCCCCTCTCCCCTCCACCCTCAGCTACATAACATCCTGGACTTTGGACCCACAATGGGCCTTGCACTACTCCCACTTGCACTACTCCACTTGTACACTTGCACACTTTGCAACTTGTTGTTGTTGTCCTGTTGTCCTGAAAACACTTCTGAACACACTTCTGCTGCTCTTACATAACTTGCACCACTATGCCACTTAGGTCAAACAGAACTACCTCAGCCATTTATTGGCCTGACTTTTGCACTATTATATTGACTGTCTACTGTATGCACAATTGCACATTTTCAACTCAAATTTTGCTGCTCTTATTTTCTTCATTGTATGTGCCTTCTTATTTTTACTTTTGATATTGTTGACTTGAATGTTCTATTTGTCTGTGGACCTAATTGGTAAAATATGTCTTGTCTCCACCGTGGGATAGTGGGAAACGTAATTTCAATCTCTTTGTATGTCTTGACATGTGAAGAAATTGACAATAAAGCAGACTTTGACTTTGACTTTGACTTTAGTCCTAGCCTTGGCACAGACAAGCACAAGTTTAACTAGAGAGGAAAATGCGGATTTCACTTTCCCAAGTAAAAAGAACTCTGCAAATACTATAACGACTTGAGTTATTTTCACTATTAAGGCTATGTTTACATTGGAATTGACGTCCACGGTGTTATGGATCCATTTGTCTGAAACGCACCGTAGCCTTCAAGAAATACAGGAACAGCTTATTAAGCTGAAGAGTGACAGCAGATTGAAACGCCTCAACCCTCTACATAGTGTGCAAGAAAATCCCCAAACTCTCAGATGTGCAATAAAACTTATTTCGGTAGACTAGGTCAGTCACTTGTGCAGCACAGGCTTTTCCAAAATGACGGTGCTTAAAATGCAACACAAACGTGTTGTGTAGAGACGAGACTTTAACAGCTTTGAAAATATTTAACATTGACATTTAACATTGACTAGGTATCATTGACTAGGTTTCCATGCACACCATTCCATACCAATATTCTGATTCCACATAAGTCATGTAAACACCTTATGTGGAATTATGTGCTATTATAAGAATAAAATGCAAAAAAAATAGGTGAATTTTGCGGTCATGAATGAAATTCAGGGACAGAGACCGTGAAGACATCATGACGCAGACACTGGCCTACTTCTACTGCTTCATGCACTGTAGAACAGTTTGGTGGGGCCCGGGTTGGAAAATTTTGAGAACCCCTGCCCCATGCAATACACTTTACAGTAAATGGCCTTCAACATAGAGTTGCATATAGGGGGCTACAGGGTTGCATATAGGGGGCTACTGGCTGTAAATGTAAAATTACTTCACTTCTAAAACTATTTTATGCTTCTAAACCCATTTTATGCTGAGCACAAATTCATTGCAGCAGTAACAATAAGCATATTCACTGACATTAATACTGCTAAAAAACAGAACAATAAATGGACAGTGCCTGATGTTGAGATATGCTTTAGTGTGACCTGTGTGCATGTGACAGTAGTAACCTACCTTGTGGCAAACGTCTATGGCCTCAGTGTAGTTTTTATACTTGAGGTAATTGAAAGCCAGCCGATAGCCTGTTGAGTGGGAGAGCGCTGGTGAGATCACTGTGTGCATGCAAACACTTCTCCAGAGAAGAATATAACAGTGTAAAGTGATGGGACATACTCATGTACACTACATAACATACTCATATACACTACATAACATAACATACTCATATACACTACATAACAAATCATAACATACTCATATACTCTACATAACATACTCATGTACACTATATAATATACTCATATACACTACATGACATACTCATGTACACTATATAATATACTCATATACACTACATAACATACTCATGTATACACTACATAACATACTCATATACACTACATAACATACTCATATATACTACATAGCATACTCATGTATACTACATAACACTCATATACACTACATAACATAATCATGTATCCTACATAACATACTCATATACACTATATAACATACTCATATACACTATATAATATACTCATGTACACTACATAGTATACTCATGTACACTACATAACACTTTCCAAGACCACATCAAACTAGGCCTAGGTGAATTCACAACTGCACTCAGTGGAGATTTTTTAGTTTTGCAAAACGGCAGCTGAGGGACACTTGGGGCAGCCGTGGCCTACTGGTTAGCGCTTCGGACCAGTAGGCACGGCTGAAGTGCCCTTAAGCAAGGCACCTAACCCCGAGCGCCGCTGTTGTTGCAGGCAGCTCACTGCGCCGGGGATGTGTGCTTCACCTCACTGTGTGCTGAGTGTGTTTCACTAATTCACGGATTGGGATAAATGCAGAGACCAAATTTCCTTCACAGGATCAAAAGAGTATATATAATTATACTTACTTATACTTGTTAAGCTCACCTTGTCAAGTTTTAACCCACCGTTGGCTGAAAATAAAATAGCATAAAGAGAGGCCACTATGCTTTGCCTTTCATTCTCACTTTCTCTCTGTATATTTCACCCTTGCATGAAATAGATTTTCGGGAGATTCTAATGCACATGCTCCAGGGAGCTTTCCAGAGAAGTTGGATGTCTGCTCGTTTTTGCATAGTTTTAATTAAAAAATCGTCCCGGCGTACTTTGATGTGAAAATGTGTGGTTGCTACACAAAATGCACACAGGTTGGGTGGTCTGCATCTATGGTGTGGTTGCCCCTGTACTTACCTATGGTGGGGTTGACTCTATAGCTGTACCTCCAGGCCTCGGCATAGTATACAGCAGCATCTCTGTATGAGTGCTCACTCTCATAGATGTAGCCAAGGTACTCTAGCGCTTTCCAGCAGGACTGAGAGAAGGATAACACACACACACACACACACACACACACACACACACACACACATATATAAATACACACATACACACAAACACTAGTGTTAATTTTGTCACCTATTTTTAATTTAGTCTTAGTCTTAGTCTTGTGACGAAATGTCCTTTTTAGTCTTTGTCATATTTAGTCATTCAAATATCATTTTTGTTAGTCAAGTTTTAGTCAACTAAAAGTCTCGTAATTTTAGTCTAGTTTTAGTCAAAAGAAAACTAAAGCTATCTTAGTCAGTTTTAGTCAAAACATTTCAGTCTTTTTTTTATAACAAATTATTTCAGTCAGTCAGTATATTTACATGCACAGGTAAGTCGAGCTACAGTTATAGCTCGGCTGGGATTTGACCATAGACAGTAAAGATTTGACTGGACCACTGTCATGATCTTCGTGAGACCAGTGTTTCACAAAGTGTGGTCAGGGGGGCCACTGGTGGTCATAAGTTATCCCAAGTGGTCCACCAAGCAGACCTGGTAAAATATAATATAGATGAGTTGTTTTGCAATATTGAACCAACTTGTATGTAAATTCAAACAGTTCTACAACACTGTCTATGTCAGATATGCCAGTTTAAATCATATGAATCCTCTGACACAATTAAGCAAAGTGCAAAGACAATAAGCAAGGTGGTTCAGTGAGTATTGTGTAGACTAATATACTGCTAGGTCTATTTTTAATTGTTTTTAGCTAGGTAGTCCCGTATGCGTTTTTTTTATTGATTAGTTAAGTGGTCCTTCATCTGAAAAAAGTTTGAGAAACACTGTCTTAGACTCAAGTATGAATGTTTACTCCGCCACGCTTAGATGGCAATATGCTTAAACTCTCTATCTTAGCTAACTTGCTAGCTTAACTTTCCATATTAAAGCTTACTTGCTAGCAAACTTTGCATCATCAGTGTAACTAGTTAAATAGTTGACATTACTTTTATGGAAAATTTCGTGATGGACATTCTGGGGGATGTTAATCTGTATATGTATGAGATAAGCTTCAACTTCTGGGTATGTAGCATTGTGGCCTAATGCCTGGGTAGTTAGCTTGCTAACTCTGGCAGAAATCTCCGGTGTTCTTGTTCCATGTAGTTTTATTTACAGGGTTGCAGCAGAGAATGTCTAGTTGCAGCAACAGCACGTAGACTAGCCTTACAGGAAAGTTGCGCATAACCATGAACTCATTCGAATATTTTGAAAAACGTAACAGCTATTCAGGCTTCTCATTTTTTAGATTTAAAAATGAAGAGAGATTTTATCTTAGTTTTATTTCATGCAAAACATTTTAGTCTCGTTTTTTTTCGTCAACAATAATGCATCTTAAGATAGTCTTAGTAAGTGTTTCAGGACATTAGTGCAGTCTTGTCATCGTCTCGTCTTAGTCATGGAAAAAAGGTTGATGGCAACATTTTTTCTCTAGTCTCGTCTGACGAAATTAACACTAACAAACACACACACACATTTTATAAATACACACATACACACAAACACACATACACATAAATACACACACACACACACGCACACACATTCATAAACATACACAAAAACACAGGCGCACACTAACACACACACACACACACACACACACACACAAACATAAATACACACACACACACATTCATAAATACACACATACACACACCTGCGCACACACACACACACACACACACACACACACACACACACACACACACACACATACACACACACACACACACACACACACACACACACTCAAACATAAATACACATACACATTCATAAACTCACAAATACACACAGAGGCACACACACTCAAACACAAACACACATATTTAATAAGGCCCCCTGCATGCCCCTCCATGTGCATGATATGCTGCATGCTCCAGCCTCAGCATGCGAACAGTGTTGATGCATGAGCACGCCTGCCTGGTGAGCATCTGACCTTGTTGTGGATGAGGCAGTGCTTGGCCAGCTTGGTGGCGATGTCGTACTTCCCCGACTTGATGTACATGTCGGTCAGCAGTAGCTGGCCAGCCCAGGTCCTCCATTCTCTCGCCCACTCCACCCGAGAGGCAGCTGGTTCGAGCCGGGGAGCCTGGTTCTGCAGCATGAAGGCCTGGCTCAGCCCCAGCAGAGCAGACACGCTCTCTCTGTCAGACTGCACCCACAAAACAAACAAACAAACAAATAAATAAATAAACAAACCAACACAAACAAATCGCGAGGAGAAGTCAACAAGATGCTCAGTGTTAGCATCATATTCACCACATTGAAAAGTTGAGGTATTAGGCATATTCGATCTACGTGATAAGTAAGGGATAATGGATGACACGGTGTTCACAGAAGTTAATGCACGGTCGAGGTTGTAAAACGGCCCCGACGCGAAGCGGAGGAGTTTAAACCTCGTAGTAGTGCATTAACTTGATTATTATTACTTCAGGTAATAACGTTCGCAGCGGCCATTTTGTTGATATAGAAAATGCATAGGTAGGTCTATTCAATGCAGCTGTCAATTGACAAGCACGACAGCGCTGGCATTATCGCTTGTACAAAATGTAACGTGATGGTAGGCCTATGTTGTGCAATAGGCTGCAGGCCGTTCTAACAACAGCAAAGAGCCCTAGAGTCACCCACTGTCAGAAACATACCTGTCAACTTCTTTCCAGCTGTCTTCCTGTTTTAATATTTTCCCGTAAAATATCCCATATTTTATTACTCTCATAACATTAGCCCCAGACTTGTCCGTCTCTGTACTGTTGTCCTGTTGCTACTATGCCCTTCAAGCAGAAAGATGTTTTAAAGCATCGTTTTGCTTGCCCTGGCTTTTAGAAAGTGATCAGAACAGTGTGGGAGGGAAACCGCGATAGGCGCCAATCTTTAACAAAGTCTCATTAGACCTAGCTTCGTTTAGTTAGTCCAGCAGTTTTGTAGTGCGAATTCTTGCTCTCATTAGAGGAATAGCAAAAGAAAGACGAATGTTAAAATTTCCCTGTATTTTGGGTGAGTAACCCGGTAAATCTCCCTTATTTTCAATGCTCAACGTTGACAGCTATGGTCAGGGATGGATTACTGCACGGGCCTACCGGGCCCAGGCCCAGGGGCCCAAGGGGTCAGGGGGCCCTGAAGCCCAAGCCTTTGCATGGAATTATTGCCTCAATATCAACAAATCAGGATGTAGGCTATGAATCTGATTGAATTTAGTATTGGCTATCCCCAAAATGCACCAGAATACAGGAAATCACATCAAACAAATCAAACAACACATCAAACAAACCCCCCCCTCCCATATATACGACAATTAGTGGGGGGCCCTTAATACATCTGGGCCCAGGGGCCCGAAAGTTCATAATCCGCCCATGGCTATGGTCAGAAAAACGAGAAGAGAATGAGACTGAGGAGTTGAGTCAGTGCAGGAGAGACTTGTGGCTAGATAGGATAAATAGGCTAAACATACAGCCAACTCCTCACATCCTTCGCCATTATTATATCTGTATTATTAATAGCCTACTATATTATATTGTCCTCTGTGGGCTTAAGTTAAATAAGTTTTAGACAGTAGGCCTACAGACAGCAGACTCTGTAGGCGCCTACCGTAGATTACCTTGGATAGCATTGCTAAGTAGGCAATGTTAGCCAACGTTTTGCAGTGGCCTAATATATTTATTGATGGTGCGCCCTTCTCAGCTCGTCTTAGGCTATGCAGTGTATGCACGGCAAGTGGCAAATAGGAGCAAACTCAGTGGAGAAAGATATCAGTAGATAATTCTGATTTGTATAGTGTTTTGTTCACTTGGATTTTTGGAAATGTTAGCCTTTTTCTGCATCCAGACCATACAGTTGCATAGATATCAGACTAGAACAGTCACTAACCCCACTTTAAACTACTTTTAGCAAAGTCCTTGGCTGCAGGTTGTGAGCAACAGGGAAACGCAAGATACAATTTCAGTCCAATGAGATGCAGCTTTATTCTCTGCGATCATGCATGTTTAAACGATGTCGTGGAACAAATATAAGTTCGCCCGACCCTTCATTTCGAGCGCCTTCAACGCGATGTGCGATATATGAAACAAGACAGTTATGCTATAAATATCGAATTGAAGTTACAGCAGAAATAATGATGGATCTTTACTTAATGCTATTGAGTCTATTTAGATATGGGTCCACAACCATTAAGTTAATCTACTCTTGATATGCCTCTTGATATAACTCTGAACTCACACTATACTGACTTTGCACTCATTCACTCCTCAGCACTCATGCCCCCCCCCCCCCCCCCCCCCAAAACACACACCTACAAGACTTTTAGCACTTTTACATCCTCACCCTATGCTATAGACCTTTTATTATTTTCTTATTTCATCACACGCCAAAACACACACACACACACACACTCACACACATATCTGACTTTTCTCCAACTTTTTGCACATTCCATAGAACTTTTATTTATTATTTTTGATTTCTCCTCCATCTACCCATGTCCTTGATTACCTGAAGGCCTACATTTCCCCCCCCCCTCTCTCTCCCCTCATACACAGCACATTATTTCATCAGGAAGCTTCTCCAACACACATCCTTAACATACTTACAGCACACGGTGCTCTGCAATGTAAGTCCTTCACCATACTTACGGTACACTGCCCCCCCCCCCACCCCTCCCTTACATACACAGTGCACATTATTTCATCCAGGAAGCTTCTCCAACACATCCCCAACATACTTACAGCACACTGTTGGCCCCAATACACAGCACATTGTCTCATGAGGAGGCTTCTCCACACACATATTGCATTAATGCCCTCTCCCCATACACAGCACACTATCACATCTCCCCTGTCATTCCCCCCAACACACACACCAAGACCCCGGGCAGTTGGAGTTTAGCCCCTTGAGCGATGGATCTGCTTTGTTGTTTTTGGTAGGGATTTTTTCCTTTTGCCCCCTGTTGCCCCCCCCCCAATTCCAATCCCTCCTCACCTTTCTTATGCAGCCCCTTGCCACTTAATCTACTAAACCCCCCTCTTTCTACTTTTTATCCCCACTTTGCACAAATAGGCTTGACACCAGACATACTCCCTTTCACTGCATTTCTTGCTTCCAGCAACTATATGCATGTGACAATAAACTTCCTTGTATCCTGTATCCTTGTATATTGGCGAGATGAAGCCTGTAGGCTACTATTGCCTGCTCAGCTTAAATCTGGCCTTACAGGCGATTGTCACATAGAATAGCCTATAGAACTGGAATGTCATATCAACAATATGGCCGCGGTGGTGTTTGCGAATAAGCCCTATTACATTAAAAGCAAACAGCATTTCAGTTAATTGTTTCACATTCACACCTAGATTCACAGAAAGAGCCCTTAGTACACTGATGCTTAATGGTTGATGGTTTTAATGCTTAAGATGCCACTTTATATTGCCTAAGCATGGTAGTGTATGCGTATTATTTTTCAGAGTGTTTTAGCCTGGTGTCAGTGCACCCACATGTTAGTGTGGCAGTGCCGTTCTCACCTTGCCGGCCATCATGTCGCTGAAGGCAGTGGCGGCGCTCTGGACGAGAGGCTCCTCCTTGGTGTGGAGGCGCAGCAGGTTGAAGAGCAGGTGGCCGCGCTGCACGCCGGCCTTGGAGCGTGGACACAGCTCCTTCAGCAGGCTCTGGGCGGTGGTCAGGCCCACCTGGGTCCCCTCGTCCCCCTTGCTCTCTGCTGGGCCGTCGCTGGGGGCACTCCTGGGGAACACAGAACAGCTGGAGCATGAGTCACAGAGAGACACAGCCACTGGACTAAACTACAGAGACACAACCACTGGACTTCACTACAGAGACACAGCCACTGGACTACAAAGAGACACAGCCACTGGACTTCACTACAGAGACACAGCCACTGGACTAAACTACAGGGAGACAGCCACTGGACTTCACTACAGAGACACAGCCACTGGACTACAGAGAGACACAGCCACTGGACTTCACTACAGAGACACAGCCACTGGACTAAACTACAGAGACACAACCACTGGACTTCACTACAGAGACACAGCCACTGGACTACAGAGAGACAGCCACTGGACTTCACTACAGAGACACAGCCACTGGACTAAACTACAGGGAGACAGCCACTGGACTTCACTACAGAGACACAGCCACTGGACTAAACAGCAGAGAGACACAGCCACTGGACTAAACTACAGGGACACAGCCACTGGACTAAACTACAGAGACACAGCCACTGGACTAAACTACAGAGACACAGCCACTGGACTTCACTACAGAGACACAGCCACTGGACTTCACCAGAGAGACACAGCCACTGGACTACAGGCTGAGCACAACAGGCTGCGGGTAGTGGGTGTGTGTCTGTCTGTGTGTTTGTGTGTGTGTGTGTGTGTGTGTGTGTGTGTGTTTGTCCAGCCTCACCCCTCATCCTCTGTGCTGGGCTGGAACATCTGTCCGGCGAATGTCTCCTTGTCTGGGTTCAGACAGATCTGGACCATCAGGTCCAAGGCCTTTTCGCCCCACTCAGAGTCCTGCCGGGACTTATTCAGGTGCATCAGTGCATCGGTCACCTGGTTCCTGTGCCTATACACACACACACACACACACACACACCACACACATACCGCACAGACACACACACACACACACACACACACACACACACACACACACACAAACAAAACAAATAGATGTACAGTATGCACAAGCAATTGACACAAGCATGACATAGACACACATATACCCATATTTTCCACATACACACACACACATTTACATGATGTATGATTTACAGATAAGCAAGCGTGCTTCCAGATCAAAGCAGATGCAGAACAAAGCACAAAGCAGATGTGTTTTCCAGAGATTCCTGCGGTCCACAGACTGTGGAGACTGTCTCTCACCACAGGTAGAGCCCTCTGCAGTAGTTGTAGCCAGCGTCATAAGGAGCCTTGCAGGAGAAGCGCTCACACACCCTGAAAAACGGCACAATGTCCTCCAGCTTCCCAACTCTCCTCAGGAGCTCTACAAACTTGGCCATGACCCGGAAGTTATCTGTAGAACATGAAATACTCTATGATCATACTTGCTGAACTTTGGGGATACTTAGGTCCTAGCAACTGAAATGACCCATTGATGAACATACAAAGTGTTTGTCTCTGTGTGTGTGTGTGTGTGTGTGTGTGTGTGTGTGTGTGTGTGTGTGTGTGTGTGTGTGCATATGTGTGGGGTGTGTGTGTGTGTGTGTGTGTGTGCATATGTGTGCATAATGTGTGTGTGTGTGTGTGTGCATATGTGTGTGTGCATGTGTGTGTATGTGTATGTGTGTGTGTGTGCGTGTGTGTGTGTAAGAGAGAGAGAGAGAGAGAGAGAGAGAGAGAGAGAGAGAGAGCACTGAGAGACCTGGGAGGTGCCGGGCCAGGTCTGCATACACCTTCACAGCTTCCTCATGCTTCGCCTGGCGGAACAATACGTCTCCCAGGAGCTGCGCAGAGAACCACACCAACACACATGCTCAGCTAAGGTTGAACACACACATGCTGAACCACACACCGACACACACACGCTCAGCTAAGGTTGAATACACACATGCTGAACCACACCAACACACACACTCAGCTAAGGTTGAACACACACATGCTGAACCACACCAACACACGCTCAGCTAAGGTTAAATACACACATGCTGAACCACACCAACACACACGCTCAGCTAAGGTTGAACACACATACTGAACCACAAGACTTATGAGTTTATGTACACTATGGGTACACCCAGGACGACCTCCAGCATCTGAACTAAAGGAGTTACAGTAAAATGATGCCATTGCATATACAGTACATTTGTGTGTAATCTGTGTACATGTCAAGTGCAACTCTCTAACACTCTGTGGGGACTGTCTGTCCAGTGTTACAGTGTTGTCCATGTAGGGCCTAGCTGTGAGGAGTAAAGGGCGGTAGGCACCATGGTGGCATCCGGGTGGTTGGGCTGGGACGTCACTGCTGCCTCACAGTGGTCCCTGCACTGGTCCAGTTTGTTGTGCTTCAGATACAGCTGAGCCATCTCCAGTGAAATCTGCACACACAACACACACATACACAAAGCTCTGGGTCAGTACTTGATCCAAAGCAGCGTGTTTGTGTTTGTGTGTGTGGTGTGTGTGTGTGTGTGTGTGTGTGTGTGTGTGTGTGTGTGCATTATTGCATGTGTGTGTGTGTGTGTGCATTATTACATGTGTGTGTGTGTGTGTGTGTGTGTGTGTGTGTGTGTGTGTGTGTGTGTGTACTGTATGTGTGTGCATTATTGCATGTGTGTGTGACTGACGTTGGCGTCTGCAGGTGTGTGGTGCAGGGCCTCCGTATAGCACAGGATGGCCTCCTCCAGGTGTGGCCTGATGCGGGCCAGGGCACAGAAGAGCCAGGAGGCCACGGCTGCCTGCTGCACCAGCTGCTCCGGCTGCTCCACGGACACACGGCGCAACACCTTCCTCTGGAGGGACAGAGCCTGGGGACACACACAGAACACCTTAACACACACACACACACACACACACACACACACACACACACACACACACACACACACACACACACACACACACACAAGCCTCCTCTGCAAAAATGATTAAGAATGGATTTCAAACAGAGTTGTGTGTTCAGATATGAATCTCATATGATACTCTCTCACTTATCATAACTGTATTACCGTATGGGGCCAAGCCTCCCAGACAACCGTCAAACCAGTCACATCATTATACAAACAGGCACTGAAAATAATGGACCAGAAACCAATAACATCACATCACTGTTTAATTTTACTTAATTTTGCTGCCGCTAAGGTGCGTCTAGATTTCTAGGCTATAAGTTTTCTTTTCTTAAAATAATTTTTAAATGCGCAAATAATCTGGCGCCCTCTGTACTTTGTCTATTTGTCATGAAAACAAAGGCAAGGAGCGCGGCCACAAGAGGAGCAGTGGGTGGTAACTGCACAGTAGAGGGGCGCAAAACTTCTTTCGGCCAGTCATGTTTTTCAGTAATAGGAACCCGCTTTTAGAATGAAACACAAACAGAACATTTAGCAGTAAAGTAAAACATTGGCTGAAAGTAAATCAGGGATGTGACCACTAAGACACGACGTTTCGCACACACACACACACCCTCTATTGTCTGTGTTTTACTGTACTGTCTGTGTAGATGCCTGGCTGTTCGTGAGATAGGTGAGTTTATGGGCGGTTGGGTATCTGGGGGTTGTGTAGCACGTGATGTGATGTTTTGCGCCTGTGTTATTGTATGTTGTGTGTGACTCGCTGTTCAGATAGGTGAGAGTTTATGGGTGCTAGGAATCTGGGGGGGTTGTATTGTATGTGATTTGCTGTCTGTGTTATTGTATTTGTGTATGTTGTGACTGGCTGTCCGTATAAGTGAGAGTCTGCGGGTGTCTGGGGGTTGTGTTACGTGACTTGCTGATTGTGATGTTCCTATATGTTGTGGTTGTCCTGATGTGCATGATTAGGGTATGAACACTAACATTACCCTTCATGTTTTGTTGGTCTCTATGTGTATAGAGGTGTATGCACACGTATACTACACTTTTTAGACTACTTTTAGACTACAATATGTTTTTAGAAAGGTCTGACCAGGGACTGGGATTGCAAATTAGCCAACTGGCTAGAAACCTTTTATGTAACACATCTACAGACATTGTTATAGCATTGACTGTGATAGCTATGTATGTAATAATGTGCGCTGCATTGTCCGTGACAAATAAACTAATAAATAATAAAAAAATAAAATAAAATATCCAGACTTTATTGCATGTCTGAAAAGAGGGATCACACTGGCCAGCGGCAAGCGTAATGCAACACTCAGACCACAATAAGTTCTATCTCGTTCCTAAGTAACACAAACGCTTTGCCTAAACTGACAACTGAACATGCTCGCGTTGCGCTTTGAAAGTTGAACCAAGTTCAACGGTAGCGTTACGCAAGCGCTGCCACTGTTCCGCTAGCGCTGCCACTGTTCGCTAAGCGCCTGCCGCTTAGTTGCCACCGCTTAGCGCCACACAATTCGCTTAGCGCTGCCACTGTTCCGCTAGCGCCACTGTTCCGCTGTTCCGAAGCATAGAGAACAATAGGAAACCTGCCGCTTGCCACTGGCCAGTGTGATCCCCGCCTAAGGGAGGGAGGATATGGACCCTTTCAAGAGAGTTCCATTATCAGCATCATAGTTGGCCCCACAAGACTTCCTTTTAAACATTCCATATGTTATCTTAATGCAGAGGAAGTAGATTGGGGCCCAAATAGAACGTTCAAACATTGTTTTTGTTTACCTTGTTGAAAGGGTCCATAGAGTGAGGGGGATGAGGTAGAGGAGGATAGTGAAAGGGATGGGGGATGGAAGGAGAGACAGACAATGACAGAGAGAGAGAGAGGGAGGGGGGTAAACTAGGAGGGAGGGAGGGAGAGAAAGAGGGAGAGCATAGGGAGAAGTAGAGAAAGGGCAGATAGGAGAGATGAGGCAGGGAGGGAGGGGGGAGAGAGGGACACCATGAGCAAGACAGGAGAGAGGAGATAGAGGAGACAGGAAGTGAAAAGAGAGAGAAAGAAAGAAAGAGAGATAGAGAAGAGAGAAAGGAGAGGGAGAGAAAGTGACAGATATGGACAGAAAGGCAAGTTACTAGTCCCATCTCAGTTTGGCTGTGCAGTTGCTCTAACTGTTGTGGTGAGTTTAGCAGTGGGGTTTGGTGAGGTGATTGTGAGAGGTTGGAGCAGAGGTGAGTCACCTTCTTTAATGTTTCCTCTGGAGAGACATTTATTTCCTCTTGGATTCGCGCCAAAACCTTCAGGTACCCCACATAACTCAACATGGTGGCCAACTCACTCGCTGCGGAAAGAGAGAGTGAGAGAGAGAAGCATCAGTCACCTCTTTTATGAGATCACTTTCAAGGACACCAGGAAGAAAAGGTCTCAAAATGTATCTGTGTAGTTTTTCAAGGAAAACCAATACCTGTCTCTGTTTGAGCTCACAGAGGATTTACAGTATTTACAGATTTATAGTTTTGATATTCAAGATTACTTTATTATGTATATCTCATAATACTTGTATCATATTTGTATCATGGGTTTTGTCTCTGCAACACTGCAGCAATATATAATAATAATAAAATAGTATGTGTTAAGGATGAATGAATCCTTATGAATCCCAACTAAGTGTTAAGTAGTTGGGATTCATAATGCATACCGTGTGAAGGGACCTTGCTACAGGCCTTCATGGCTCAATGGTTATTAAAGCTTATGACTGTCCCATCTTATAGGGATGTACAGTATGTATTTGTATATGTACTTGTGTATGTATGTAGGTATGTATATGGCATATGCACATGTATGGTGTGCGTCTGTGTGTACAGTCTGTGTGTACCGGCATATATGTGTGTATGTGTGTGTGTGTGTGTGTGTGTGTGTGTCTGTGTGTGTGTGTGTGTGTGTGTATGTGTATGTATGTATGTATGTATATATGTATATATGTATATGTATGGTGTATGTCTGTGTGTGTGTGTGTGTGTGTGTGTGTGTGTGTGTGTGTGTGTGTATGTGTGTGTACGTGTGTGTGTGTATGTATGTATGTGTACATATGTATGGTGTATGTGTGTGTGTGTGTATGTATGTATGTGTACATATGTATGGTGTATGTCTGTGTGTGTGTGTGTCTGTGTGTACGGTATGTATGTATGTATGTATGTATGTATGTATGTATATATGTATATATGTATATATGTATATATGTATATATGTATATATGTACATATGTATGGTGTGTGTGTGTGTGTATGTATGTATATATGTACATGTATGGTGTATGTGTGTGTGTGTGTATGTATGTATGTGTACATATGTATGGTGTATGTGTGTGTGTGTGTATGTATGTATATATGTACATATGTATGGTGTGTGTGTGTGTGTATGTATGTATGTGTACATATGTATGGTGTATGTCTGTGTGTGTGTGTGTATGTGTATGTATGTATGTGTACATATGTATGGTGTGTGTGTGTGTGTATGTATGTATGTATGTATGTATGTGTACATATGTATGGTGTGTGTGTGTGTGTCTGTGTGTACGGTATGTATGTATGTATGTATGTATGTATGTATGTATATATGTACATATGTATGGTGTATGTCTGTGTGTGTGTGTGTGTGTGTACCTGTATGTATGTATGTATGTATGTATATATATATATATATGTATATATATATATATGTATATATGTACATATGTATGGTGTGTGTGTGTGTGTATGTATGTATGTATGTATATATGTATATATGTATATATGTATATATGTATATATGTATATATGTATATATGTACATATGTATGGTGTGTGTGTGTGTGTATGTATGTATGTGTACATATGTATGGTGTATGTCTGTGTGTGTGTGTGTATGTATGTATATATGTACATATGTATGGTGTATGTGTGTGTGTGTGTGTCTGTGTGTACCGGTATGTATGTATGTATGTGTACATATGTATGGTGTGTGTGTGTGTGTATGTATGTATGTGTACATATGTATGGTGTATGTCTGTGTGTGTGTGTGTCTGTGTGTACGGTATGTATGTATGTATGTATGTGTACATATGTATGGTGTATGTCTGTGTGTGTGTGTGTATGTATGTATGTATATATGTACATATGTATGGTGTATGTGTGTGTGTGTATGTATGTATGTATGTATGTATGTATGTATGTATGTATATATATATATATATATGTATATATGTATATATGTATATATATATATATATATATATGTATATATGTATATATGTATATATGTATATATGTATATATGTATATATGTATATATGTATATATGTATATACACCCTCACACAGAGGGACTCACAGAACCTCTCACACATCTCAATCCCTCATTCGTTTTTCTATTACACACATTCGCACAATGGTTTTCGTGGAATAGGGGGCCAGGAGCAGGCTTCACACATCTCAGTCCTCATGTGTTCCTATTACATACACTTGCACGCTGGTTTGAGCAGAATTCAAGGGTAGGTTTTTTTTTTTTTTTTTTCAAGAGTGCTGGGCTTAGAAGTAATCAGAAAAGGAGAAAAGGCTGTACTTTGAAGAGCACACTGAAGGAGGCTCTACAGAGGAGGCAAGGAAGTCAATGATGTTAATAAATGCAAAATGTGGCTTTTTCTCCTTTTCTGACACTGGTTTTAGCAACAATGTCTTCCTTGATCTTTATATCTTATAACTATACTGTATCTAATACAGTGTGTTTTATGCACTATGCACTGGAATAAAATGCAATTTCATTCTGACAGAAGCACAGAAACATGACTAATACATAAAGCTGAGGTTAGCGTGTAGCATCAGCAGTGAAATCAGGGTCTGTGAGGTCTAGATAGACAATCAGCACGGATTCCTGTCTGCCTGAGCTGTACTGTACCTTGTCATATTGGTGGGTTTTCACATATGCCTGGCCAATCTTCTGGGCAAACGTTGGGTCTTTAGGGGCTTTTTCTGTTGCCTCCAGGTAGACTGTGATGGCCTTCTCTGGCTTTGGGTATTTAACACATCAGCAATATACAAGTTATGGTTCAAGCCATCATCAACAAGTCCTTTCTATGTACAAGCAAAACACCATTATACAGGAGGCCATCAATTCATATAGACAAAGATTTTAATGCAACTGGAAAGAATCTAAGAGATTAATGGTTGATATATTTTTAATTATTTGGTCCAATAACATCCAGCAAAAGCACTAAAATAATTCCAACACACAAAAAAACATAACTGAACACGACACACTTCCATTTTCAGCATACCTCTTGAATTTTCATGTAGGCGTCACCTAAGAGAACACTCGTGTGAGCATTAGGTATCACTTCACAGAGCTCCCTAAAGGAACAACATTATGCCACTGGTTATGTTGTGTCTTGAATTGATTTAATATGTCCAACAGTAAAACAGAATGGTGTGAGTAAATACAGTACTGTTCTTGAGTGAATACATCTGGTCTTGGGATATTGCTTAAGTTTAGGTTTAGGATTAAGTTTTTGGTTAAACGAACACAGATGTGGGTTACACCAGTTAGCCTATAGCTTCCTTTCAGCTACAGGTTAGCTATGGACTAACTGGTCTAAAGTAACCCACTTCCAGTTAATTACGTTAAGCTAGGCAAACAATGCCAGGATAGGATATTGCACGTGCAAATAAGTGAAGGGTATGTATCCTCTTATCTAACTCTGAGGTAGACGGATATATGCTAATTTCCCAAAATGTCGCTGTGTTCCTTTAAGTTTGAAAATCACTAGGGTGACTCTGCAACCAAAGATTTTTATTCTCACCACAGTAATCTGCACAAGGCTCACCTGTAGCAGGCGATGTAGAGGTTTTTATTCCTCTTCCTGTCCAGGTAGATGGCCGCCATCTTCTCTTTGGCCTTGATGTAGTTGGGCTGACTGGGCTCGACGCTACGCAGCATGCTGATGGCTGTGTCCACCAGGTTCTTGGCCAACGCCAGGTCCACATTGGCCACGAGCACACGGCTCTCCTCCGGGGTGTCAGCGAAGCTAAGGATGGCGTCCTGCATCACCTTGGTGGCTTCGTGCTGCCCAAGAGAATAGCCAGGTGAGGTTACTATGGAGATCACTCCTGTTCGTGTAGGGTCACACACTACAGAAGTGCCTTAATTTGTATGAGGGCAGCAGTGGTCTACTGGTTAGCGCCTCGGACTTGTACCCGGAGGGTTACCGGTTCAAACCCCGACCAGTAGGATCGGCTGAAGTGCCCTTGAGCAAGGCACCTAACCCCTCACTGCTCCCTGAGCGCTGCTGTAGCAGGCAGCTCACTGCGTCGGGATTAGTGTGTGCTTCACCTCACTGTGTGTTCAATGTGTGCTGAGTGTGTTTCACCAATTCACGGATTGGGATAAATGCAGAGACCAAATTTCCCTCACGGGATCAAAAGAGTATATATACTTATACTTACTTATGTTTTTTCATTGATGACCAAGAGGCCTATTTTCATGAGCACCCTGTAGCTTTACTGCAACAAATATTTCTGACCCAGGGAAGTGTTCCCCTTTATTTTTCTTCAGGATTACACTTAGTTTTCATGACCAAAGATCGGAGAGCAGATTTAGGACAGAGCATCTCTGGAACTTTTGGTCATTACCATTCCAAGAATCAAAAATCTGGACCAAAGGTTGATAAGCAATGGCATCAACGTGCTTTCTGCATAGAAGACCGTTATTGTTTTGTCAGGTGGGCAAGCAAGTCAAGTTACATGATTACTGTCATTTTATCATACAGTCACACATGCATGTATCCTACACAAAGCTTAAAGCAGTGAACATTTCTGTGCCTAAAATGATCAGAAATTCTCTTAGCCATAATATATCCATTTCCTTATGTTGAACAAATTCTAGAACAGTGTCTGAGACCTTTAAGCCCTGCCCAATTACTAAAGAATGAAGGATATTCTCGGTTCAACACCTGGGTGGCTTTGCGGCTAGTGTTTTTTTAGCCTGAATGTTAATCCTCATATTATAAGTCGCTGGTAAATGAAAGAAACTAAATGTATATGAATGCACTTTGCCATCTTGAGGCCTACACAGCAGAATAACAGCAGGATTTCGAGGCTGAAAGCGGGTGTGTGTGTCCTATGCTCTATTTATTCTCCGTTGAGCCTGAGCGTGTTGGTGAAAGCGTGTGTGTCCTGTGCGCGTGTGTAGCACTGAGCCTAAGTGTGTGTGTGTGGACGTGTGTGTGTGTGTGTGTGTGGTGTGTGTGTGTGTGTGTGGTGTGTGTGTGTGTATGTGCATGCATGTGTGTCTTGTGCGTGTGTGTACCACTGAGCCTAAGTGTTTGTGTGGATGCGTGTGTGTGTGTGTGTGTGTGTGTGTGTGTGTGTGTGTGTGTGTCCTGTGCGCGTGTGTACCATAGAGCCTACGTGTGTGTGTGTGTGGACGTGTGTGTGGGTGTGTGTGTGTGTCCTGCACGCTACCTCTTCTCCGTTGAGCCGGAGTGTGTGAGCAAGCTCCAGGAACACAGAGGCCCTCTCACTGCTGGTGAAGGAGTCCTGTCTCCCTGGGATGGGCCTCCGGATGCCGGGCAGACTCATCAGGAGCCGCAGGGAGCGGATGGCCTCCTCCAAGTCCCCCATCTCACGCTGACAACGCGCTTTCAGCAGGTGGTACCCCGGCAGCTCACGCACCTAAGGCACATGTGTGTGTGTGTGTGTGTGTGTGTGTGAGAAAGAGAGAGAGAGAGAGAGAGAGAGAGAGAGAGAGAAAGAGAGAGACAGAAAGAGAAAGGGAGAAGATGATTTTATAGAAGAGAAAAGAGAAAGAGAAAAAGACAAGAAAGACATAAGCATACACATATAACATAAACACATAAAAACAAGCACACTAGACAGAAAGTAAGGCATAAAGGTATAAAGGATGCTGTATGAGGCAGAATCTATAAATAAAGTGCTGAGCAGGCTGCAGGCTGTGCTGCCTCAGCACTCAGCAGCGGCATGTGGTCTGTCTGACCTGGAAGTTGTGTGAGACGCCACACTCCAGACTGCTGAGGCACTGCTTGTAGTCGCGCGCCGCCAGGTGGATACGGGCCTGGAGCACGTGGGCCGGGGCCAGAGTGGGCTCCCGCTCCAGACACTGGCTCAGGTACGTCTGCGCCACCTTACAGTCACCTGCAGGATCACACACAAACACACACGGACCATGCACACACACGGACCCCGCACACACACATACACACACACACGGAGCATACACACACACACACACACACACACACACACACACACACACACACACACACACACACAGACTTAGAGTTGATGTAGAGATTATAAATACAGTATGTGTCCCACTACAGACACTGGCTCATGAACGCCTGCGCCACCTTACAGTCACCTGCAGGATCACACATACACACACACACACACACACACAGACACACACATATACACATGGACCATGAGCACACACACATACACTTACTGTTTATGTCCCTCATGCTTACCTTTTTTTTGTAAACAATGACAATGAGACTTTTATCATTGTGAAATTGAGAAAGAGTGAATGAACAGTGAAATTGCTTAAAAAAAAGAAAATGTCAGCGCCTTTAGATCTGATTATGCCTGATTATGAGTGGTTGAAAACCTTTTGAAAAGCGCACCGGCTGCTGGCCTCACCTGACAGGAACTTGACGAAGGCCGTGAGGTAGGAGCAGGTGAGTATTCCCGGAGCGGCCCTCAGAACCACGTCCAAGATCATGACACAGTGCTTCAGGCCAAAGGGCAGAGGCTGGCCCTGGGCATGGACCTCCGTCTGGGGAGGCAAGGGCACTTCAGTAAACACACTAAAGCACATGCGCACACACACAAACACATGCCATTCTCCTTATAACACTTCTACTAAAAAGCCACGTTCAGACCTGAGGAGACGAGCGATGAGAGACCACAGAATGTTCAGGAAATCAGGTTTATAGGCCAAGTAAACTCGTTATTCACCCGCGGAAAGTTTAATTTGGTATTTTGCACGTTTATTTTTTAAGCATTGCGCCCAGGGGTGTGGCAATTAACAACCTAGGGAGGGGCTTGGCGCGTTGTCTAAAAATCGCTATCATACACCACCTAAACCTGGTCAGAAGTCACTGGCGAGTTGTTCATATGCTATTTTAAGAGCGCATGTCAACAGTCATATTGGCAGGTGATCGGTGGCAGATGGTAATGACGGTTAAAAGGGATTAGGGGAGAGGCGAGAGACACGTATGGAGCACAGCTGAAGACGCACTGTCACGAGATATAAGCAACTCCTCTGCAGGATAAATGTTGTTTTATTCAGTCATTTGAGCAATATTAGGGTAAGTGTTGCTTTTTCCAGCCTATGTTTTCGGTGATAACCCATTGTCAGTCAATAGTGAAAGTAACTGCATATAACTGTCTTGTCATTGACTGACTCCTTGGTGAAGTTAGTTTCACTTTGCCAATGAGTTCAAATAATAGACGAGTGCAAATGTGTGAAGGCTATGCTAGGTTTTAGTAAAGCATGGTTTAAGAATGACTATTCCATACGGTCTCGCAAAGCAGCCTCCTTCAAATGCGTTGAATGCCAAAATACCGATGCATTTATTTGACATATCGCTACCAAGCCGTTAAAGGAATGACAGATGTCATTCTCATTGGTTTAAAATGATGTTACGCCCCAAACACACCCATATGACTGATTAAAAACCTAGGAACACCTTGTTGCGCCATGTGCTCCACGTTTGATAAACGAAACCCTCCCAATGTGAACTGGACATCCTACTAAATTTGAATAGACTTTTGACGAAAGGACGATGCACTTTAGAATGTCATGATAGGGCCCACAGTCAGTTGACTCAATCAGATGTATGCAGCACAGGTGAGTGTGTACCTGGTGTAAGAGGTTTCCAGCGCCCTCACCTGGATGTAGGAGAGGTGCAGCAGCACCACTTGGAAGAGGAAGTTGGGGTCGAGCCTGTACAGGTAGTCTGGGCCCAGGGGGACGCCCCTCAGTTGGAGCAAGTGGAGCTCCACAGCTTCCTTCAGCAGACTGGTCACACTTTCCTGCTCACCGCCATTCCTGTTTAATGAGAGCGCTCGCAGGAACGACACGTCCTAACACACACACCACACACACACGCACGCGAGCACACACACACACACACACACACACACACACACACACACACACACACACACACACAGACACAGACACAGACACACACACACACACACACACACACACACACACACACACACACACACAGACACAGACACAGACACACACACACACACACACACACACACACACACACACACACACACACACTAACATTGACACAGTGCTAAATGTAAGTGTGTGTATGTCTGTGCGTCACATAGTGAGGAGAATCCCTGGCTCTGCCTGACCTCAATGATGAACTCCAGCTGCAGTGTGTTTGTGTGGGTATATGAGTGTGTAGGGGGATGTGTGTGAGTGTGTGAGTGTGCGTGTGTGTGTGTATGCATGTGTGTGTGTGTGACATACTGCAGAGCGTCCTATTGTCTGCTGAATCTCAGTGAGGAACTCCAGCTGCTGGGCTGCCTCCACCTCTTCACCACTCAGCAACTGGCACCGCACCAGACCTGCAGGAGAACACACACACACACACACACACACACACACACACACACACGTTACACATACTGTACAGCATATTCACTTATGTAACATCCAAATGAAAATAGGCTTTCAACACCACTGACCCAACCTTTTGTACAACAAACAAACAAACAAACAAACAAATGAGCAAGGTAACATGAACCTAAACATTGTTTCATGTTTATCATGGACCAGCTGAAATGGCCAGTAAGTCCCGTAATAGTTAAAGGAGAACTCTGACAATTCTGACTGGCATTCACTGCGCGGGGATTAGTGTGTGCTTCACCTCACTGTGTGTACACTGTGTGTTTCACTAATTCACGGATTGGAATAAATGCAGAGACTAAATTTCCCTCACGGGATCAAAAGAGTATATATACTTATACTATACTTATAGTACTGTAGCTGCCTGGCTGCTCGAGCTGGGTAGCACCGTTTTTTTTCACGTCGACAGTACTCGGTGACCTCGAGAAACAGAGATATATGTTTTCCTTTAAGTGTTAAGTGTCCGTCAGACAGAGGCGGACGGTGTGGTGCAGGTACCGGTCAGGGCCGTTAAGCTGCTCTCCTCTGCTTTGAGGGCTGTAGAGAACCACTTGGTAGCCTCTTTTGGTTTGCCCTGGATCAACAGCAGGTGACCCAGCTCATTGGCAACGTCAGCATCTCCCGTGGCCTTGGCGTGGACTCGCAGCAGGAAGGGGACCAGGACCTGCAGCACTGCCGCGTCACTCTGCACACACTGCAGTAACAATGTGGGAAAACACGACCGTGAACAAGGGAGCTATTCAAAAACATGCACATAGTGGTTACTGTACTAGCTCCAGGTTTTTAAATAAACCAAGGGCCACATGTTGTATTTGTTATAATGCATTCCCAAGAACAAATATTATCTTGATAGAAATAATATACTGCCAGTGAAATGAATGAATGTGCAAATGAAAACACTGTGAAATTACTTTAATAAACCAAGGACACAATTATGTAATAAAACTTCCAGTCTATGGGATCTTCCAGTCTTTGTGGTTTTCCCCTTCAACAGAGAGCTCGAGTGACCAGTAGCTCTACTCACCAGCCTCACCAGAGAGATAGGAAGATAGAGAGAGAGACAGAGGGGTGAGTGATAGAGTGGTATAGACTGAGAGAGGAAGAAAGGAGAAGGGGTGGAGGGAAGTGATGGTGATGGAGCAGAATAGCGGAGAGCAGCTCTACGCACCAGCCTGCTGATAGGCAGGACCATGTCTGCATGGAGTTTGGGGTTGCTGGGCTCCTGCATCTCTAGGGCACTTATCAAGGACTGGAGGTGGTCCTTTGCCTGCAACACAAAACCCACCTGCCAGGTCACGTCACACTTTACACGCTACACGTTACACATTTGCCGACGACACTCCACTTTGGCAATCTACATGACCTATGCAATATGCAAACCAGGAATTAGAAACGGTTCAAGGAATGAAAAGGAAAACCAGAAACGAACACAATTTTTGGATGAACATAACCGAAAATGGGAACAAAATCAATTTCACTTGTTCTGGAGTGAAAACGCTATTTTCGGCTAATTTTAGATAGCCGGTTAATAACGATGGCAATATATATTACCAGTATGTAGGCAAATACTTACGTAATACTTTCAAATCTTGCCCCACACCTGAATTCAGACACAGTGTTTTTAACAGGTTTAAGGGTGTTGGGTAAAGAAAAGCCTATAGTATTGTGCCACCGGTCATAAATCAATTTGTAAAGGCAATGTCATTTTTAAAGGAACGTTATTAACATTCTTTTATAACATTCTAACCCGTTACCATTTAGAGGAAAGGCCTTGGAACACTGGAACAGGAAAAAACAATAATGTTTTTGCTCAGAATGACTGAAATGAAAATAATGACCCAAAGGACCAACAGGGTAATGTTTGATATTTGCCAGTGAACACACTGTACTAAAAACTCTGTAGTTACCTGCGCCAAGTCTCCATCTTTAGCCAAAGCCAAAATGACCATCATCTGACGTGCTCTCAAGTTCCACTTATCATGTTCAAAGATTCTAAAAACAATTACGAAAAGACATTTGAAAGACATAGCTAGAAGGACCGTTAGACTAATATAACTACAAATCACTTTCTGTGGACTAACTAAATGCCCTACAGTAATATTGTTAGATAATAACTCAAAGCAAATAAACAAAGGTTTCCATGGACTAACTGTTCCGGCCCTGCCAGTCTGTGTGTCGGGGTGCCTTATTAACTCCGCCCATTGGCACTGACGTGCCAGGGTGCTAGTTTCCCCTATCTGTTGCCCAGGTGTGCTACCCTGGAAATCCAGAGTTCCCGCGAGAGCACAATGGAATTGTCTCTGCAAGACACTCTGGCAAAGAGCAATGATGCACGTTACTTTTACCCCAACAAATTCGGGGAACCAGCTAAACTGATGAAGACAGCGCTGCAACGTTGGAGGACAGTACACATTGGTCGTAGTGTTATCCGATTGCGTCGAAGTCCGAAATCATTCAGAGTAAACAAGGTCTAGTGTTATCCAATTGCGTGCAGTGAGATTTTTAAATGCATGCTTGTTGCCGCCCCTCGAGTTGGGCCATTACATTGCTCTTTGCCAGACCCTTAATCTTTCTAGATTATCAGGGTCTGGATTTTCCAGGCCACAGGTGTGCCTGATTGGGAGCAATACTTAAGGCCTGCTCAGTCTGCAATCGGGGCTGTTCTTCTCCTGGCTTGGACTTGATTTGGTCTCTTTGCCGTTTTCCTCTATACTGACTAACACCACATTTCTATTTACTCTACATCATACTGACCTGCACTACACTTCTATCTTTATCCCTTAATCTTAGCCTCTGTTAACTTTATTTAATAAATTCCTTTATTATTATCTCAAAACTGCGTTTGGTCTTCCCTTCAATGTACATACGTGAGCCTGTACTGTATGTTACACTAACTAAACATCACTAAAACAGTTAGATAAAAACTTATAGCAAATAAACCAGCACTTTCCATGGGCTAACTAAATGTCCTACAAGTATGTTATGTATGACTGTTAGATTAGCCTGGAAAATCCAGACCCTGCTAATCTAGAAAAAGTAAGGGCCTGGCCACGAATAGTGAAAATGGCCCAACTCAAGGGGCAGCACCAAGCATGCATTTGAAAATCTCACTACACACAATTGGATAACAACGACCAATGTATACTGACTGATTACCGGACTTTGACGCAATTGGAGAACACTACGACCAATGTTTATTGACTGATTCGTTGCAGTGTTGTCGTCATCTGTTTAGCTCGCCTCAAGGCCTGCCTATATCAGATACACTGATGTGATTGGTTCCTTGCAAAGAAAAGGGTAAAAGTAACGTGCATCATTATTCATTGCCAGAGTGTCTCGCAGAGACTATTCAAATTGTGCTTTCGGGAGAACTCTGGATTTCCAGGGTACTGTTAGATAAGAACTCCAAGTAAATAAACAAACATGAGACCTGTCACACATCTCCCTGACGTGCTCCCAGTCCTGGCTGGCCATGAAGACGGCCATCTTGAGCGAGAGAGCTGGAGTGAAGGAGGGGAAGGAGGCGATGACCTGGTTCACCACATCCATGGCCCACGAGTAGTTCTGCTTCATCAGAAAGAACTCCACCTGAAAGACAGGACCAGCCATCACCCAGTGCTGTCTTACTGGCCTCCCTCACATTCCTTGTGTTTCTAGTCATCACTGCAGCGAGCTGAGTCTGTGGCTACAGGATGCTAAAAACACCAAGGTCACGCACTCTTCAGTTACCAGAGAGTTCACTTACTGCACTTTACTTACTGTACTGTATGCTGTAAATCACTATGGGACCAATACATAAATAAAGGCACACCTAAAACCACAGCATGAACGATGATTATTTTTTTTATTTTCTATTTTAATATTTTTTAAAATATCACTCCACCTTGCCAATAAGTCCAAACACATGAATGGAGTCCTGCACCCCGCTATCGAAGCAGTGCACAGCCTGGGACCTCTGCTGGTCTGTCTCGGAGCTCAACAGCATCCAGCCCTTCATGATCAAAGCCTGTCACAGAGTTGAACTTTTTGAAAGATGATGATCATCAACATGCTCTCTGTGTGCAATATCAAGAAATCCCTTAGCCTAAAAGTTGAATCTGTTTTCCTCTCATAGGCGATAAATAGTTAGATATACAGACACAGTATATAGTCAGGCAGACAGATAGATAGTGCGAGAGAGATACAGAAAGAGATGGATAGATAGAGAGAGAGAGAGAGAGTGTGTTTTAGAAAAAGTGTAGTGTTGCAGCAGCAAATCACAAAAAACACATGTTTAGAAAACTCTCACTATTGATTTCAACACTCCAGGTTCCCCTTTAAGCTGGCATTGTCAGGAAGCCGTTGTTGTTGCTTGTTCGCTGGCACACGTTGCACTGACCTGTGGTGAACTGTTGCTCATCTTCACGGCCCTGTCGATGTAGTCCCGGCCTTTAGCACAGTGACCCAACAACCACAAGGTCATGGCAGCGTACAGCAGCGCTTTCTCTCCCGCTCTCTTACGACTGGAGCGCAACAACGCCTCCAGGTCAGAAACAGCCTCTCGATCTGCATCACGGGACACTTCTGAAGTTATATGCAGCCTCAGTAATCATCTTAACCTGTTATTAACGTGTACTCATACAGAATTGATATGGATTTGTGAAAAAATCAAACTATACTAACTGTAACAAACGTATTCTTTCAGCATAATGCAAATACATTGGATACATGTGTGGCTATGTGAATGCAAAGGCTATATGACTGACTGTGCGAACTGACCAACTGTTTCACATTTTCTGTGTGCAAATATCAGGGCCAGCATGGATGCAAGAGAGACACTGGACTTGTCCTTTAGCTGCTGCAACTCTCGCATGGATTCTTGGGTTCGACCTGTAACCCATTAAGCCAGAGCTTGAGAGTGATTTAATGTTTCAATTTAATGATTTAATGTCAATCAATCACTATTGTCTGGTCAAATGAACATGTTATTTACATTCAATATCAAATATAATCTTCCCCGTTAGTTTATTCTGCTAATCCAATGGTTTTGAGTGGATAAGTATCCTACTGAAATATGTAATCCAATTTTGAGGGGGTTTACCTTCCATCAAAATGCTAAGAGCTTTTAATAGCTGAAGCACTGGGTCGTGGTGATACATTTTCAGATACTCTACTGCTGAACTGATGGCTTGTCGATACTGCCCATCTCGGAAGTAGTACATAACTGAAGCCTGAAATAAATCAGTGAAGTAAGATTAATTTCAATACATCCTCAAAATGTCTCTCCAACTACCTGGTAACGATAAGTAAATGTTACCGTGTCGCTGCACGTCATCTCAACTTTATCATGGTGTAATGTTAACTTTACCTTATCATAACATCATTTGTCATGTTAAGTCAGCTAGCTTCTACACCTGTTTCTATGTTGTGTGTTCTTTATATTACTGTAAGACTAATAACTACCATATTTGTTACTTTATATAGCTGAAACTAGGTCTACTTATAATTTCTAGAGGCTGTCGATAAGTTAAAAAAAACGTCAACAGTAAGAAGCTAACATTATAACTGTTAATGTTAGCCTCCTGTGATTTACTCCATGCCAAGATAGAACTGTTCGTGATAACATATTCACGTTACGTGATAACGCATTTGGGTTTTCTAGCCACTGAAACTTACTAGGCATACTGGGTGATCTTCAGCCATAAGTGAATCAATTCAGTATCGGTTGTTTCAGATATATTGTCAGCTATCACAGTTTACGCAACCTCACTCTCCCTAAGCACTGTCGTTACGAGTCTGAGATTGTCAACAGGAGGTGTTCAGGGAGAGCGCTCAAGTTTGGCGTAGCACTATTTGGTTGCTTAACAACCAAGGACCAACCGGGAATATTTCGGGAAGACTCATCGATTACCATTTGACTAGGAGGATCATACATTCGTTTACATGAGTTAAAAACACAAACACGCACACACAAAAGAAGTTAACTATGTTAACTATAAATGTGACTATAAAAGGTGAATTTAATTAATAGCGAATCTTTCCAAAAATTGTTCCAAAAATCTTACTAAGACTACTTGAGCTAAGCTGAAGCCCTCTAGATGGCGCCATTGGCCTCCGTGTTCTAAAAGGTCAGCATCTAAACCAGAATGTTTCAAGAGGAAGATCCTAACCAAAGATGCTTGATTACTCCGCTTTAACCCTCTCTGGCCTAACGGTTGAATAGGCTACTCTGGTGCACAAAGTCGCAGTTTAAGAGGTGAGAGTTTGTTTGTTCGCACTCTAAATAAATCCAGTCAAATAACAGCATGAGAGCTGGGCTACACATGTAAAAAGCATATCCTGACTACAAGCCTGTTGCTCTATGTGCTCAATTTAATCTTTCTGCTTGGTCTACTTGATCCATCTGTAGACCTAGGCCTACACACAATAACACTGGTCCTAAATGCCCCAATTCGATTGAACTAATCATATTTTTATAGGCTTAAGCAGAATTCAGATAATAATAATAATAATACATTTAATTTAAACGCCTTTCGGGACACCCAAGGTCGCTTCACAGATAAAACAAATAGAAGAAAAAATATCAAAAAAGGAGGAAAATTATCAAAAATATATCAGTCCATTTAGCCATATCATAGTCCATAGGCTAGTCTGAAGAGATAGGTTTTCAGTTCCTTTTTAAACTGGGCAGTGGATTCACACTGCCTGATGTCATTTGGAAGTGAGTTCCATAGCTTTGGGGCTGTGTGGGAGAACACTATCTCTCCCATATTGCTGAGGTTCATCTTGGGCACCTTGAGCAGACAGCTGATGAGGATCGCAGCGAGCGGGAAGGGGTGTAGCTCTCCAATAGGTCGGTGATATAGTTGGGAGCAAGGTTATGCAGGGCCTTAATATCTTATGTAAACAGTAGGATCTTAAACTGGACTCTCTGGGTAACTGGTAACCAGTGTAGCTGTAACAGTACTGGTGTTATATGGTTTGTGGACTTGATGCAGTATTTTACAGGGTGGCTGTCAGCATGGCAAATAGATTGAATATTTTTAAGTTCAAATTCAAGTTCAAGTAGGCTAGTTTATTGTCATGTAGGCTACTCATAAAAGGAATTATAAGTAATGATATTATTTTGCTCAAGAGTCAGCTCAACTTTAAAGAATGAATTAAAAGTAGTAATTAAAAAGGTATGTTGTGTGTGTATGGGGGATATGGTGTGTGTGTGTGTGTGTGTGTGGGGGGGGGGGGGTTAATGAAAAGGTGTGCGCGGGGGTTGTTAGTGTGTGTGTGTGTGTGTGTGTGTGTGTGTGTGCGGCGTAATGGGGTGTGTGGGGGATCGGGGTGTACCTCTGTGTATGTGTGGGTGTGTGTTTGGGTGGGGGGGGGGGGTGAAAAAGATATGCCTACATAAAAGATAAAAGGCCTACATAAAATCCAGCATTCAACAGCATGGCAATAGACATGTAACATCTAGGTCTAATTATTAGCCTTTGTGAACTCTTTAATGCGATAGGCTACATTAACTGTATGCCTAAAGTGTTTGTTCTCCCACTAAGCGATACCATTTGAGTTCTTCCTTGCTACAAAATGGAGAGCAGAGTCCCCTCTAATCACTGCAGAGGATCTGTTTCTTGATATTGGGCTGGCCAAAGGGGAACAATGACAGACAAATAGCTCATAGGAAACTGATTCTAATTTGTTTGTAAAAAGCACAAAGGCCTTTGTTCAGCTTTTTAATGACATAGCTCATGATAGAGGATCAAGCCTCTCCATCATAACTTTTGCCATTTGTTTTCCTTTTATGGTCATGGTCTGGCCGATGAGGAAATACATTATGAGTGAACATCCTGTGTTTGTTTCAGTGAAACAACTTTAACTGCTTTGTGAAGAGTCCAGATGTGTGACAGTTATCTTATCTGGCCAAAGACTAACCTGTAAAAGGAAATAGGCTACTGCAAAATAGGCCTATGAATAAAAAAGGGATGTGTATGCCTTTTGTCACCTTGTTACAATGTGTTTAGTTTTATCACAGTATTTTTATCTTTGTTTCCCACGACCACTGCATGGTCCAAACCGTACAATTTTGCAATGTACATGTAACTAAACTACTGGACATTTGTAGTAATCAGATGTTTCAAAGTTATTTTGCAAATTAAATGTTTTATTTTGATCTAACATGAAGATGAAGGGGAAGAAAGACTACACTGATTTCAATTTATTTCAGAACAAGTGTATTTCACTGTGACTCAGAACATCTGGAAATGGGAAAGTTCACTTTCAGTACTTTGTTGCTGAGCCCTTAACTGGATTTGGAAGTTGTAGAAGCTGAGTTACTGAGCCTTGAGTTTGACAGTAGCTGAAGCATGTTCTGCACACTGGATGACATTCATGTCTGACACAAGGGAGTTCATTGTTCTAAAAGCGTGTTTGTTTTAGATGCAAAAGGATATGATCATGGAAAAATCCTTCATGAACACAATTACATTTTACTCGAGACAGCCCTCAACATAATTCTGTGTTTCTCATCCTCAGAAAATGTGTGAGAAAACATCCATACCATTGTTGATGTTTGCTTTTGATGTTTGAGAGGGAAACAAATATTTCTGTTGCCATTTTAGGGGGACATGTATGGGTGGCTCTGATCATTACATTACCTCCAAATATTATCTCATGGCTTGCAATCCATGGCTTTGGTATTAGCATCAACACAAAGCTTTTAATCAAAAACCTCTCAAAAAGCATCTGATAAGAACTATAAATATAAAGCCTATTTTGTAAGGAGGACAAGCAAGTGATTATGGGTGCATCGGATAGGGTCTGAAAGTCTTAACCTACTTATTATTGAAACTCTTAACCTACTTATTACTGTAAAGGGTCTTTTGGATCACTCTTTACTTGGATGGTCCCCTGTAGACAATCCAGAGATGCTCAGATTCTTTTGCATTTTGTCAACTACAATTAAGGTCATGCTCAGTAAATGATTTACAACAACTTTAAAGACTTGGACTATCCAGGTAAAATGTTGCCACATTCAAATTGTTTTCGTGAGGTGTTGTTAGTAGGAATTTAATCTGTGTGCTATCGCTGTCCAGTACTGACCACAGTGAGTGGGGCCATAGGTCTTTTGTTTGTCTCGCAAGAAGCTCAGCTTTCATTGAGATTTCACCTATTAGGTGAAATGAGGAAATTAGGACCTTAGATTTAATTTAAATTAGACTTGGGCTGAAACAAGAGGAGGGCTATTTGTCATGAGTTCAAATTAAGAAATAAATGGCAGAAAATGGCCAAAATCATATGGATGTTCAATTGAGGTCAATTATATCTAGGTCAAATTGAATAGACAAAGGAGAGAGCTCATTTTTTCATTTCCTTTTTTGTTGAATACTGTATGGTTAAAGAGCCTTTTCGTCACTATATGTATAGTTCTTTAATCTATACTGACCTTGTTGTAAACCCTGTGACCCCAGAGATACTGATATCTACACATGTCTCAGGAAATCTATAGGCATCTTAGGACTAGTCCCAGCCTAGTTCTGGACAACAGGAAACCCCACCATGGAGCCATGCCTTCAGACAAAAGCAGTCGGACCATGAGAAAACGCTGGTTTAATTAGAGTAGCATGTGAACACCGGCTCAGCACTCACACCCATCATTCTTTGGGACATCCCGGAGCACGACCCTCTGTTTGCGGGCTAATATCCAGC
The DNA here is from genome assembly GCF_017589495.1 of Alosa alosa. Classification (NCBI taxonomy): domain Eukaryota; kingdom Metazoa; phylum Chordata; class Actinopteri; order Clupeiformes; family Clupeidae; genus Alosa; species Alosa alosa. Next base: position 11,710,601 of record NC_063204.1, read on the forward strand.
GATAACACAAGCAGCCCTGCCCCAGGGTCTCTAACCTCGTTATGAAGCCAAACCGGTGGAAACATGCAGTCATGACACCCTGTGGGAAAACATATAAACACATGACAAATGACAAGCAGCATCTTTGAGGAGAGCTGTTGGGGGGGTGCTGTCGGGGGGGCTCCTTCCCTGCTCTAGGAGGGCGATGCAGAAGGCCTGGCGTCCTGTTATTGACTCGCCACACCCTCGTCGGGGTCACGTCCATGCCACTCCGTCCTCACTAGCCTCTCCAGTCCTGCCCCGGCTGCTCGCCTCTCGCCCCTCTGGAGGGATGGAAGGAATGCGGCCCGTCGACTGGTGCGTGTTTCATGGCTCTCAGAAGGAGCGCATCGCACAGCCACAGTAGCACAGAGTCAGACTGTCACACAGGGAATTACACAGGGATTTAAAAGTTAAATATAAATGAATTACATTAACAAAATGTATTAATTTGAATTATAAGCACATGTGTTTCAAAATCACTGCAAGACACCTTGAATAGATTCCTCGTCAGTTTTAACCTGTTTCAACCAGCCGTAAGCGAGCTGGACTTCTGTGTGTATTTGTGTAAGGCCATTTACATGTTGAGTAGGATGCTTTGGCTGATGTTGGCCTCTCCAGCTGACAACTGTGTTTTCTTTGGGCCTTTGCCAGCGTAGCCATAGGAGAGAGGGCTAATAATAATCAGCCCAATGACTGACAGGGTGATGGGGAGCGGCAGGGGTGTCGGAGGGGGGTGTAGCTCGAGAGCTGTAGCCGTACGGAAGCTTCTATGGGAAAAACACAAACTCCAAACAAAGGGGGAGCAGCCGTATGCAGTCAGGCGACGACCTCGCATACCAGTACAACCCACAAGCTCCAGCCAGCCCCAGCATCTGGGAGCCGAGAGAGATTGAAGAACAGAGAGAGAGAGAGAGAGCAAGAGAGAGGGAAAGAAAAATGGCTCTGCTGAATGCTGAAGTCCCCTGGGCTGGTAGTCGTGGTCTGTGAAAATGTCCCTTCCCAGTGACATCCCAGCCACCCGGACACAGAGTACTCAGCGGGAACTTGCTAAGAGCAGTGCCAGTGGTATGATTCTATCAGGAGTACATGGATAAAGCGTTACATGTCATAAGGATAAAGCGTTACATGTCATATATGGCAGAAATAATCTGTAGATCAAATGTTAAATCTGGACAGTCCTCTCTCATCCAGGTTTTGAGGTTTTGGCAAGGACATTGTTGGGGGTAGAAAGTGAGTAGCCACATAAAAGAAGTTGACAAAAATGTAACAATTTGGTGAAACGGATCGTTCTTGATATATTTGCAGGGTATGAGCACACACACACATACACACAGAGTTCACTGTAAGACTAGCGATCAACAAACAATACTGTCATTATTGAGGAGAACATGAAGAGTGATAGATGCATGCAAAAGAACTTGAGACTTTAGAAAAGGATGTGAATCTGCAATCTGAATCTGAAAATCTGATTTAGAGAAGTGTTTTACAGATATGGACCTAAATTTTTTTTATACCACAGTATAATATGGTATATAAGTAGGCCTACAATATGCATGTAGGAGAAAAATTCCAAGGAAAGTTGTAAATGTAAATGCACTCATTCAAATTCCCATTTCAGACGTGGTCTTAAATGTCAGCGTCCTTACCCCTTTCTTTGTGTAAATAAAATGCCCAAATAATCCCCCCCGATGCCCCCCCCCCCCCGAGTCTCTCGAGCCCCCACTGCCACCGCCATGATGTCTGCTGGACAATACCCCCCTCTCATTCCAGCAGACGCGGCCCACACAATGTGCGCTTTTGGTCCAGCGTGGAAAGAATGACTTCTTTTCCTCTTTCCTTCCTTCAGAGTGTCCTTCCAGCTCCCAGCGAGCCCAGGGGTCTTTCCCCCCCACTGCTCCAGTGGCACGAGTGGTAAACATGTATGGGTGTGAGACATTCGTCAAGGTTGTGCAAAGTCTTTAGAAGGGATGGTGGTGGTTTGGCTACTGCACCACACTCGGTGTCCTGTCGGCCACTGAAGTGTGTTTACGGGGAAGAGCCATCATAAATCAGGACCTGTTTTTTACTATATCCACCGTGGGGTGACCGACTGGACACACAGGGTCAGCTACGGTTCTGCAGATGAACTCGGAGGAAGTTGTGCGTCATGTTTCCTACCTCACAGCTTCTGCTGAACCAAGCGTATCTGTAATTAAGATGTCAACCGCCTCTAAAAATAAGTCAGAGTTTACAACTGGGAGTCCATCACTTTGCCACTTGGGTTGTTTGGCTCTTTTGTCATTATAAGTGGTGTGTGGCTAGAGAGGGACAGAGAGGAAACAAAGAGAGATACAGAAAGTTACATTTAAGTTACAAAGTTAAATAGATAAAAACATGAGAGAAAGAAAGAAAGAAAGAAAGAAAGAGAATTAAGGGGAAAATATGTCTGTTTTATGTCTGATGTCAGAAAGAAAGACGCATTATAGATAAAGATAGTGTAAAGTAAGTAAGTGTTTATTTGTATAGCACATTTTTCAAGCACAACGTGCAACCCAAAGCGCTTTTCACACAGAAATTAAGACAAACAAAACAAACAACAACAAAACAACAAAAGTCCATAAGTTAAATGAGTTCATTGGTTAAATATAACCAGCTGAAAAAGACCATATAAGACCAAACAGATAAATAGAATAAAATATATTATTAATAATATTGCTATTGTACATGTACAACACAATTTGAAAGAAAGGAAGACCGAAAGGTAGTAAATAAGATAAAAAAAAGTATAAAAGTGATAGAGAATTCTAGAGTAAGAGAGAAAGAGAGATACAAAAGAGCCAGGAGATGCAGAGGAGGTCTGAGAAGCAGACCTGATGCCAAAGCTGGGGTGGAGCACCACTAGCATGGGCTTATTTGTTAGGCTACATCCATGCTTTTCCATTTTCATTCAAAGCCTTTGAAACACATTTTCGCCTCTCATCTACACTGTTTTCAAGCTCCTAAAATGGAACTATTTGGAAACGTTGTCGGCCCCATATTTTGAAAACTTTTCTGGCTTTGAACTTTAATATGGACAGCGAATCTGCAAACATCTGAAACCGATGATGTGGAAACCCATGTTCACCTGCATTTTACAATGTGACAATTGCGTGAATGGTGATGTCATGTGATGTGATTTGAGCGAATGGTCATGAGATCTGCACAGAACAGTTGTAAGGTTCTATGTCTTGATTTCAGAATGGAATGGTGTGTGCTTTCTAACTGAATACTGTATGTACTGTAAATGCCGTATCTTAAGCAGAACAACACGAGTATAGATGACAAGTATAGAGGCATCTGTCCATCTCCGCCTCTCTCTTTCTGTTTCTTTTTCTGTCACTCTTTCTCTCTCTTTGCTTTAAGAGCATTACCTCAGAGACACATCTAGCAGCAGGGAACAGGAAACAGCCACAGGACTCTTAAAAGCTTCTGAAGAAGACGCACAAATATGACCATACATATAAATGGAGTATTATAGGTTAGAGAGGAAAGATTTCAACACGCATTTTATTATAATTATTCGTTGCGCGTTCGTTGCTGCTATTGGTCTTCCTGAATCCTGACCCTGTAATGGAATGTGAAACACATTGACTGGATCTAATGGGGCTAATTAGTCAATGAAAACACCAGGTACTTGTGTTCAATTATGCAGAATTATGGGTAAAAACTATGGCTGTGAGATAGCTTCAATGTGTGGACTCTCTCTCTTTCTCTCCCTCTCCTCTCTCTCTCCCCCCCACACCCCTCCCTCTCCCTCCATCTCCTCTCTCTCTCTCTCCTCTGCTCTGAGGGTTGAAATAAAAGCTTTTCTCTCTTTGGGGTCTTCTGGGTCCACTGCAGCTCTGGGAATGAGAGATGAGGGGAAAGTATTTTTGTCTATTTCTGTCCAGATTCTCAAGCTTGGTTTAATGTTCTTGAAACCCCTTGTGCTTTGGATACCCCACAGCCTCGAGGTGTGTGGCTCACAGAAAATGAAACGTTTATGTCATGAGCATGAATAATTTCTTATCTCTTGTTTATTTGTATTTTTTATTTTGGGGATAATGGGGATGGTAACTTTTCAGTTTTTACTTTTTCCAAATTATTTTCACCAAAAGTGAAACTAGAATTTTCTCTTAACACGCATTTCATCACAAAATCGAACAAACATAAACCAACGTCTCACTGATGAGTTGGATGACAATGGCAAAGTTTCCAGAGAGCTAATTGAGCCACATTGCCAGTGTTAAATTGTTGTATCCCTCTGTGCCACTCTCCGGGTCTGCCTCTCTTCCTTCAGAAAGTGCCCACTTTAGATACTGTGTCCTGTGGACATGGAAAGTCCTGATGAGGTCAGAGAGGAATGATGTCAACTTAAGGACAGCTACACAGGAACATTCCATCCAAAACTGACCGTCTGTGTGTATCATCTATTCTAGACCTTATCCTTAGACGCGAGTTTGACGCAAGTTTCCTCTGAGGCAAGACAAACACAGGATCATTTTCACTTCCTCTTTAGAGATCATAAATATGTCAAAAATTCAACCGTTTTCTCCTACCCATTTTGAGATGTGTGCATGCTTTGACCTTTGAACCCTATTCCCCCTGAAACCACTTTTATGCATATCTCCCATCTATCCATGAGAAGATACAAGCACTTCCCATCACCACAGAGTCACCTTTTAATGAGAGGTCAATGAGAGGTCATCCTTTGATGACAAGTGTCGGGGCCACTACGCTTCAACTAGGACCCGAATGGGCTGCATTGTTGTCACCATACTGCTGAGTGTCCTGTTGATATGTACAATGTGGATGGGAAAAGATCCAAGTGGCCACCATGTATCAACTAGAAAAATAATACATTTGATGTGTGTATGTATGTATGTATGTATGTATGTACGTACTGGTATGTATTTATTTATTTTCGTTTTATTTATGTGAAAAGTGTAGACACGTAAAGATATCTCTTGGAGTTGGAACATGTGATTGTTGGAACAAAGAGATTGTTGTTGACTTCCGGAGAGGTCACACCCAACACCTGCCACTGACCATCGACGGTGCTGTGGTGGAGAGAGCGAGCAGCACCAAATTCCTGGGGGTGCACATCAGCGAAGACCTCTCCTGGACCACCAACACTGCATCACTGGCGAAGAGAGCTCAGCGCCGCCTGTACTTCCTGCGGAAACTCAGGCGAGCAAGTGCTCCACCAGCCATCATGACCACATTCTACCGAGGCACCATTGAGAGCATCCTCTCCAGCTGTATCGCTGTGTGGGGCGGAAGCTGCACTGAATACAACAGGAAAGCCCTGCAGCGCATAGTGAACACAGCTGGAAGGATTATTGGTGCTTCACTCCCCTCTCTGAAGGACATTTACACCACCCACCTCACCCGCAAGGCGACCAAAATTGTGAGTGATGCAAGTCACCCCGCTCACAATCTGTTTGATCTACTGCCCTCTGGGAAGAGGTACAGAAGCCTGCGCTCCCGCACTACCAGACTCACCAACAGCTTCATACACCAAGCTGTAAGGATGCTGAACTCTCTCCCTCCTCTCCCCCCCTCCACCCTCAGCTACATAACATCCTGGACATTGGACCCACAATGGCCGCCTGCATTACTCCACTTGCACACTTGCACACTTGTACACTTTACAACTTGTTGTTGTCCTGAAAACACAACACTTCTGCTGCTCTTACATAACTTGCACCACTATGCCACTTTCTTTCTTAGGTCAAACAGAACTACCCAAGCCTTTTATTGGCCTGACTTTGCACTAGTATTTTATTGACTGTCTATGCACAATTTCAACCAAATTTTGCTGCTCTTATTTTTTTCATTATTATATGTGCCCTCTTATTTACTTACTTTTTTTTTTTGTTTTACTTGAATGTTATGTTTGTCTGTGGACTTAAATTGGTAAAATATGTCTTGTCTTCACCGTGGGATAGTGAGAAACGTAATTTCGATCTCTTTGTATGTCTGGAACATGTGAAGAAATTGACAATAAAGCTGACTTTGACTTTGGATGTCCGACCCTAGTAATAATAGGAATCAGTGTGCTTGGTCTTGCTTACTTGAATCTTGAATTTCCCCTTGAGGATCAATAAATTATCTATCTATCTATCTATCTATCTTACCTTCAGAGTATCATTTTGAGCATGTTGGGGTTATCTTAGGCCACTAGAGAAGGCTCTCCCATGACCTGGGCCGGGTTGAGAAAACTTCCTAAGAGAAAGAAGTGGCATATGCCTGAGTAAAACATCTGAACAGGCCAGTGAAAGACACAGGGAATGACGTGACCGAATAATGACAGAGAGCCGTTTCCCAGGCTTGCCAAGCCACGGCAATCACTTTCAGTTGCTTGCTTGAGTGATGATAAGTACCGAGATTGTGTGCATTTCTTGTGATAGAACAGATTGAAATGTCTCTCTAATCCCTTTGTGGGAAAATTACAGTCATATCAAATGTATTTATCAAGTATTATCATATCTATTTATAACAACCACAGACGCGGACAAACAGCTGTGCAAACAACTGTGCAAAGCAATACCGTGCAATAGAAACAAACAGTCTAAACAGAATACAACTACAAGTGGCTGTTAAAGAGTTGTGTTTGTCCTTTGCGGTTTCCTAAGCAGTATAAAGCTTTTTTTTTTGTCTTGCCGTTCCAGTGGAAATTCCACAAACAATGACAAATGAGGATACATACAGTATTAGTTATACATGATTGTAAGTCCCCAGTTTGTCACTAGTTTGCTGTTCAATTACAATAGTATATATACTCTTTTGATCCCGTGAGGGAAATTTGGTCTCTGCATTTATCCCAATCAGTGAATTAGTGAAACACACTCAGCACACAGTGAGGTGAAGCACACACTAATCCCGGTGCAGTGAGCAGCCTGCATCAACAGCGGCGCTCGGAGAGCAGTGAGGGGTTAGGTGCCTCAAGGGCACTTCATTCGTTCCTACTGGTCGGGGTTCGAACCAGCAACCCTCCGGTTATAATTCCGAAGTGCTAACCAGTAGGCCACGGCTTCCCGGTATTGTAATCGGAATATCGTATCGTAATTGTATGGTCCATGCTTTCTTGTTTCCAGTTGCTGCAATTGTTAGAGTAATAACGTAACAGAACCAAATCCAATTTATCTCAGCAGCCATGAAGTGCATCAGGACTCTCTTGACATATCCGTACAGTCTCATCACTTTGGGAGAGACTGGTGGAGCCAGGACAGTTGAGTCCCGGTCACATATTACTCCCAGTCTCAGACATTCATCATCATGTGTTTCTCAAAAATGTTAAGTGACTAATGATGGATGTTGTTTAATGACAATAACAGAAAACCTGAAGACATTTGTGTTTTTCCATATATAGACTCTTAATAGCCAAATTCAAAATGTCTTCATTAATCTATATAGACTCTTAATAGCCAAATTCAAAATGTCTTCATTAATCTTGCAAAAATATTTTGGAAGTATAAATGTGACTATGAGGGTAAGTTATGAAACGTTTCTTGGTGGCGGTGTTAGCGTAATGGCTAAAGAATTGTAACCAGAAAGGTTGTGAGTTCAATACCGCTGTTGTGCACTTAACCCTGAGTTGCTCTGGGGAGACTTGTAATAACCAACATTTGTAAGTCGCTTTGTAAATGTAAATGTAAATCAGGTTTCAAGGCCAAGTATTCTGGCGTATACAAGAAATTTGGTCTCTGCATTTATCCCATCCGTGAATTAGTGAACACACAGAGCACACAGTGAGTTGAAGCACACACTAACCCGGAGCAGTGAGCTGCCTTGCTACAGCGGCGCTCTGGGAGCAGTGAGAGGTGCCTTGCTCAAGGGCACTTCAGCCGTTCCTACTGGTCGGGGATCGAGTCGGCAACCCTTCGGTTACAAGCCCAAAGCCCTAACCAGATACTTTGGATAAAAGTACCACACAGCAGTATACTCTGTTGGAGGTCTTACACACACACACACACACACACACACACACACAGACAAACAAAATGCACACACAAAAACATATCCAAACTCACAGACTCATCTCTTTTTCTCCTCCAGACACTTAGACTAAGTGGCTGAGTGGATGTGTGTGTAACACCAGAACCCTGCTCCATCAGCCGCTCACCATAAAGTTGGTTCAGCGCTGACCTGGTGCTGATCCGATACAGATAGGATCCATGTGGGTTGAGAGGAGAGGTTTCTGGGATGCACTCAGTTCTCTCATGCCTGTGTAGTCATCTCCGTCTTATTTAGGCACTGCTTGTTGCTTCTGTATAGATTTGCAACCTGACCCAATATCCCCTCATAAGGGGGGCAATCAACACAATCATTAACATAACATTATTTACATTTATCTCTATTTTGTTATGTATATAACTATAATATACTGTATATAATGTATGTTATATATATATAATAACAGTTATATAACTATGGGTGTAAACATACACATATTCATAGTGAACCGTTTAGGTACAGGATGTTAAGTTCAATACAGTCTTAAACAATAATGAACAACAGTAGGCTTTTTTGGTGGCCAACCAAATTTCCCATAGTTCCCACACAAACATATTAAGAGGTGGAACACATGTCAGTTTAGTCAATTGATGACAAAAAAACATTTGACACCTTTTCAAAATAGTATTCCTGTTGCCCATCAGCAATATTGTCAGTGAATTTTAGGTTAGCAGTACCTACAGACTTACAGTACTGTACCGAAAATGAACCGAACCGTGACTTCAAAACCGAGGTATATGCACCTAACCGTGATTTTTGAGTACCATTACACCCCTAAATATAATTATTACTATTGTTAATCATGTTTATTTGGTTTATGTCCTAAAGGGATTTTTCTTTCAAGTTTCTGGTACCCACAAGATAATTTTGCATACTCACCAGAAGAGGACATTGCCAACAAATATTTTTTGTACATTTCTGGCGTGCACTAGATAGTTTCTCTTGCTCACCAGAAACTTTTGCGTGCATACCAAAAACTTTCTTATGCTAAATAAAAACTTTTGCATTTGGACCAGAAACATAGAAAAAACGTTTCCCTTTAGGGGCTCCGTGGCCATGTCATGGATTTATTTACTATCATTCTTTGCTTTTGTTTATGCAAAGCACATAGAATTACCCGTATATGAAAAGCACCATAAAAAATAAACTTGCTTTGCCTTGCCTTGAGTATCACCACTTTTAGTGTGGGTACCTTTGTGTGCTCCCAGTTAAGCCAGAGGAACACAGGAATTAGCCATTAAGAGGAATCAGTGCATAATGAATAGCAATACAGGCCTGTGTAACACATTGTTTGGTGATTGGCTGGCTTTGCAATATGCAGTGTCTCAAGGAATTGAGGATGAGATTTACAAATTGAACTTGTGCAACAATCCAACTGACATCTAGAGTCCCTCGTATGACCCACGCCTGTGGTCACCTGACTGATGTTTTGAGTGTCATGAGGAAAGATTTACTGTGGAGGAAGGGATTCAACAAATAATACTTTTGAGACAGTACAACAGGCCGACTTATCTGCCATATATAGTCATTACATCATGCAATATAGCCTGCCCAGCATTTATTAAAATCAAAATCAATTAACATAGTTTGAACTGACAAATCCAATCATTTCAGCCATTCAGACTTTTAATGAATGATGAATGAATGATTCATTCTTCAGCATGTCAACATTTTGATTTTAACAGCTTTTAAACATTCCCACAGGTTTGCAAAGGCAAATAAGGAAACATATGGTAAATAAACCATGACATAGGCTACAAACAAAAGAAACTAGCCATTCAGACTAAGCCGACAGACTTATTGCAGCCATTCTCGGTAAAATTATGCCAATTTGAGGGAAAAAAAATATTATTATAATTGAACTATATTACAACTGGATTACAATAACCAGAAACCACCAAGCTACCACAAATCTGAACCCCAGCGAGGGCTCCGCCTTGAGTTGTACAGTGAATCCTCTCCGCGCGCCCGTACCTCCTCCTCCTCCAGTAGGCTACAGTGTAGAATACACAGCACACCGCTGTAGTCATTCCCTCGGCTCTCCCTCAGTCCGCCTCTCGTCTCTGCAGCAGCAGCTTGGACCAGGCACCTTCTGGACAGGATCCCGCAGCATGGCTTTGAGTGGTTTTGTTCTCGCAGGACTTTACATCCTCGTCCTCGCCAGTCAATGTAAGTAACGAGAAACTTGCTTAGCGTGCTTGTGTGAGTTGCGAGATGAACTTCAGTCTTGACTTGCACCTGGATAATGGTAGTTTATCGCTTTGACCTGACAGAAGCAGTTGTCTTGCAGCGTAGGCTACTGTTACATTTTTTAAAACATGTGACGCCTGCATGATGGTGATTGTATATAGAGGCGGGACCTTTCCAAGGTGTGCTTTGAATGCAGTATAGCCATACTCTTTCAAAGCGTTTGATGAGCGTAAAACGAATGAGAGCTTGATTTACATGTAGCCTGTCATACATTGGAGTTTTAGTACAGTTTTCAATGGTGTGTGTTGCTGTCACAAGCAGCCGGTCATGTAAGTCTCACGCCACGGGAAAATATTCATTCACGCCCACGATTAATTGCCAGGTTAATAAGCGTGCTGTCCCCACAGCGTCCGATGAGTAACCTATGCCAGTGAGGTGAATAGTAACTTTTTGATGTGAACACTTTAGTTTTAAAATTATCTAAGAATACACCTTTTTTAAAATGTTTTTTTTTCTCCATGATAAAGCTAGATTGTTTCTGACAGTCTCTATCCATGCGCTGCAACTTTAGCCACTTAAAAACCATGATCCGTTTCCTGACGTGCTCAATTTGTGCCTTGCACTCACTTGAGGCTCACCTCTCAGAGCAAAGACACGCTCTGGCTGTCTCAGTCAAAACCTTATTCTTCCAGCTTCATCTGAGGGACTCTGAAGCACATTCCAGATAATTTCTAGCTTGTTCAAGGATGTCCAGACTGATGTAGGAAGGGTGGAGTGACACTGGCATGGCCTCTGCCATCTTTCAAAGGCATTTTTAGGATGTTTTGCAGTGATGTTTAAGAGAGGGGTATGCACTAAAAACACTTTACACTCCCTGTATCCTTCCTCTGCATGACTCGCTCAAGCAGTGTACCAGCAGACCAGACTTCCCTCTGTTTGTCTTTAGGTGTCCGTCTTTAATGTCACACCAAGGAGCCCCCCCACCATTGTTGTACTCGCGTTTTAACGGGGACCTTGGGGGGTCTCCTATCTTTCTCTGTCTCTCTCTCCTACTCCCCCATTCTCCTCTCTCTTCCACTCTCTCTTCTACATCTTTACTTTCTCTCTATTTTGCCCCTGAATCATTTCATCTCCCCATCACTTCTTCCCCCCTCGCTCTTTCCCTCTCTCTCATTGTTCCCGTCTTTCTCTTTTCCTCTTTTTTATTCCCTTATTCTTCCCCTGCTCCCCTCCACTCCTGGTCCTCAGAGGTCTTGGCCTGTGTGGCCCTCTCCTCAGCCCTAATAAGGCAAGCCTTATCTTACTTCCTGCGTGACCTGTCGTCTGTGAGGCCTCAAGGGGATTTCCCCTCAATCACTCCCAATCAGCCCATTTGGCAGCCTCTTTATCAGCGCAGTCCCGATGGGCACCTGGGGCCTGAACCTGTTGAGGAAGAGTGAATTCTTTTCCTGGCTCCTTCTAGATTTCTATGTGAATGATCTATAGTTTCAGTGTTCTTTATACAGTTTATGGGAAAAATCCATAGATATATATCTATGGAAAAATCTCTGAGGGTAATTGTTGCATTATAGTGCAGAACTCTCTGTTCCCGAATGTTCTAATCACATGTAAGACGGGTGTCACTTGCGCTCAAGCCTTTTCGGTGCTCACAGTCTAGGACCAAAGGGTCAGAGAAACTGGCTGGGCTACTTCAAAGAGGCTTAACCCAGGGATGACCGGAGCACTCAGAGAACTTTTTAACTTGTTTATTGTGGTGCACAATCGACTAACGTTTTGACGCACTGCATTTCGACGGACTCTGAGGAAGATGCAGTGCATCGAAACGTCAGTAAAAAACGTCATATTTGTGACCGTACTCCTCAACAGGTTAAGGGCACCCTGCTGTGGACAAAAGTCAACTATGTACTGTATGTGAAAAATGTCCAAATTCAAAAAGACAAAGCTAAGACAATTCTGACCTGCGGTCTAAGTCTTTCAGGCAATGTGGAGGAGAGACAAGTTAATTCTCACATGGCCACTTCAGCAATGAGGACAATGTCTTGAAATCTCTAGAGATAATTGGTGTGTGGAGAGTGTGTGAAGATGGGGGTTCTCTGTCAATCTCTTCTTGGTCGCCAACAGTAGTCCCATGCAGACAGACTTGTGTTCCACTAGTCTTCTTGCGGCAGGGTTCTGGGTTGGCTCAGCTGTGGAGGGAGGTTTTCTAACAGTTAAGATGGCCCCAGTTTGCACCTCAAGGACAACTGTGGTCTAGAACGAAGATAGAGCAGTTACCTTGCACAGGAAACTAATGAAATTCAATTAAATTAAAATTAAAATATTTAACATTACAATTAGTTAGTAAATAAAAAATGCAGAAGATTTAATATATAATCAACCATTTTGTAGTTCTCATATCTTCTACTCTTGTTACCAAGCAGTCTATGAAAATCCTTCCCATTATCCAAGCTATCTCCCAAAGTTATCTGCAACTAAAAGAAAACTCTTTGCAACAAAACAACCACACCCATGGCATGAAGAAAGAGATGACAGAGAAATGAAATTCCATCTGTGGAACACAGAGAAAGTATTCCTCTCTCTTTCTCTCTCTCTCTCTTACCCTGCTGGGGGTCAAAGGCTGCCATTTTCACACAAAGACTGCATGCTTTAGCATGGCAGTATGGCTGTATGCGCCCCTGCAGCCTGTTCCCAGTAGCTGCTCCTACAAACCGCTCACACACAATTAAAGCCATTGTTTTGTAGATGCATAGTTTATCACTGAGATTAAGGAAAAACATACCAAGTCAAGGCTAGGAACTACTTGGAAGATGTTCTGCAGGAAGTCTGTTAAGATAGGATCCTGCATAGAGCAGAAAGTCTAAGTCTGTTTTTGTGAGTTGTTCTCTACTTGTGAATAATCAATCATCCTGTTGATGCAAGTCGTGGCATTAATGTTTAAAGAAATAAAAGCTGTTGTTACTGCTCTGTGTCCAGGTAGAACGAAACAGTTTATTCTTCATAGCCCGATTCTTGGAAACTCCGATTTTGCCATAATTTTTTCCATTGACTATCATGAATCTTGGTGCAGAGCAGTTTAACTGCTATGATTTTCCTTTTTCTAGACTTTACATAGCTGTATTCAAGTAGTATCACTCTGTACACAGATGTCTCCTTAACTTCCCTCTAAAGTTTGCGGGGATCAACCTAAAACAAGAGTAGGACAGGTCATGGCTAACTACAATAAAAGGATTTTTGGAGGAGGAAGTTGTGGGAAGGTCTTTTGTCCTGCTCAGATGTTACCTTGTTTCCTTGTGAGGAAGTTTTGTTCACCTTCTGTTAGTAAGCTATAAAGGACATCTCCTGGTGGCCACTGGACACTTGTAAAGGCGTCTGGACGGGACATGTGGCAGTTCCTGTCTGGATAACACACGACTGTGGTGACGGTGGTGATGCTGTCCAGACCAGCGGGAAACTGGGACAGGAAAAGGCCTGAGCTGCACTCCTGTGTTTATGGTATTGTCAGCTCAGTGCAGACATCTCGGCTTTTAGGGATTGGGATCTTTTTTTTTTAAAGTGATTTTCATGCTCCTGTTTAGTCTCACACCATTGTCTCTTTTATTAAGTTAAATATAGACCTTTCAAAACTAAACAGGGAATGAAGATTTTTTTTAGGAATGACTGATGACTCTTTATCTTCCATTGTGCTGTGTAGTTCACTCTTTTTGTTTATTGTAATACATTTCCTTTTTACAATATTTGTCATTTAGCTGAGACTCTCATCTAAAGCGACATACATTTCATAATGTCTGGCCACTTTCCATTGCAAAGCGTTAACTTCCTTGAAGGCGAGTACTCTGTTGAGGTTTAAAACTATTGGATCTGCCCAGAGCCACTCTGGATCTGCCATAACCACTGGCTAACGTTTGGTTGTGACATATGCATGGCTCAAACTAGCCCACGACCTCAACATCATCGTTCTTAGCCACTCCCTCTGTTTGCTGATTGGACCTGCAGATTTTTGCAGGAGAAAACCCGCGAATATACCGCAGACCCAGACCACGTACTGAAGGGAAATGAAAATTGAGCGGAAGTACGTAGGAGGGTGGAGCCAGGCTACAGAGACAGTCTCTCTTAAAGAACTTTAGGTTAAGTGCTTTGCTCAGGGACACAGTGGTGGTACTGCCAGGGATTTAAAACACACAACCTTTAGGTGTTCTATTTGGAAACCCATATCTATAATAACCACTGGACCACCACCACAACCACTAAGCTAGCTACTTTGAAGATGTACTGTATGGAGCCTTTCAAGAGAGTTCCATTATCAGCATCATAGTTGGCCCCACAAGGCTTCCTTTTTAACATTCCATATGTTATCTTAATGCAGAGGAAGTAGATTGGGGCCCAAATAGAACGTTCAAGCATTGTTTTTGTTTACCTTGTTGAAAGGGTCCATATTTCTGTGCTCATTTGTCATTTAGCAGACACTCTCATCTAGAGCGACGTACAATGAACTAGCTATAGAGACAGTCCCCCTCAAACAACTGTAGGTTAAGCGCCTTGTTTAGGTTTCTGTGCTCATTTACCAAATCTGAAGGGAATGAATGTACAGTGTGCGTTTGGAAATGTATGTGGAAAGAACACCCACAGGTCTAACCCTGACATAAAAACCTCGCCGCATGAAGCATTGTATTATGGAATTATTGTGCGTGGGTGTGGGAGGGTGGGGTGTGTGTGTGTGTGTGTGTGTGTGTGTGTGTGTGTGTGTCGTTTTTCCGTTATGTTATTTAGTCAGGTGCTTGTAGAGGATATTTGTAATTGTTTCACTCATATTCCCATCTCCTTTGATGGAGTATGTGACATTTCCTCCGAACCTATGTGAACCTGTAGTCAGTGACTCTGGCTGGGCATTGTTCTTCTTCTTATTCTTCTCTCTCTCTCTCTCTCTCTTTCCTTTGCCTTTTCCCCTCTCTTCATCTCTCTCTCTCTCCATGAGCTAAGTCTCTATGGCTGGAGAAGTTCCAAGTTCCTTAGTGAGACATCCACAGGTTGTGCCAACTCTCTCACACATGCCTTTGTAGTGACAGAAATGGATCACCAGTCACAGACCCCAGTACAAGATATACCAACACTGATGTCATGATGTGCCAGAGAATGGGGGTGCGCCACATAGAGGAGTTGCGTGTCAGACGTAGATAATGGAAACTACGAGATTAAAACTTGCTCCTACATGTTGTCTCTGCTTATGTTGAAGATTATTTTGTCAGAGAAACGCTTCAGAATCAAGCAGAGCTTTCGTACTGTTCCCTGGGTGTAGAATTGCACGTTAATGGTGTGCAACCACCACCCCTCCCAAAAATGTGCTTTATCATTGAAATGAGGCTGCCATCAATCCTCCGTGCTGGTGACTTTTACCGTTGTTCTCGGAGGGCAGTTGTGGGAGACCTATGTGTTTTAAATGAACCTGTCAAACACATAACAGGCAATGACACATAGATCATGCATGTGGGCGATTTACTGGTGTGCGCTTTTGGAGAAGAGGTGTAATGTAGAACAGTTTAGTCAGACCGTAGAAGGACTGTTAAATGTTGTTATCCAAAATTAAAGGCTTTCATAGAACCCTTCTGAAAGGCCTGTTTAGGGGGTGGGTCCGTTTTTTTCCCACAAGTGTTCTTTACAGAAGCCACACCGTGATCCACATGCAAATGGACATTTGGTTTGTGTTTTCCCACATGTGTATACAAACACAAGTGTAGTTATAGGAGGAGAAGCATGCGTGGCCCAAGCAAGTCAGGGCCAGGGATGTGCAGCTACTCTGGCCTCACCTCTCACTGAAATCTATAGGGGCCTGAATTTATTACCATTACAAGTACAGTGGTACAACAGTTGTGGGAAAAACTGACTTGACGTAATCAGTTTGTTTGTGTACATAAACATAGACATAAACGGACATAAAGACAGCATACATCCTGAGTAAGACTTCTCTCTGAGTGATGGTGAACCAGTCGAAGCTGGCGTGATGGCAAACGTCTGTTGTCCCATGGGCTGTTTTAACTGCCCAGGCCTTCCCATCCTTTAACACTAATCAATAAGAGTGGAAAGGAGTGGCGCTGCCCTGACACACACACACACACACACACACACACACACTCACACACACACACACACACACACACACACAGGACCCAGTCAGTCAGATGACTTGTTTGTGTTCAGCCTCCCCCACCACCCTTTACCTTCCCTGCGTCCCTGGGCTCCGGTGCTGCTTTGCTGCAGATAATATTATTTATGTCGAGCAGCGGGCCATCCAAGCCTGAGTCACCGTTACTGCGTTCGCTCCCTGCCGCCACAGCCTTGCAGTGTAATAGATGGTGTTTATACGGGTTGCTGCGCTATAAGAGGAGTATCAAATGCTACGCCACTGGTTTGTCACGCATGAAATAGTGCAAGCGCGGAATGGCATAGGGCCTCAGGGAGGTTCGACGGGGCCTCTCTGAATCTCAGTACACCGTCTCTTGTAGAAATTTCAGGTTTCTGGCGAACAGTTGCCGCAAATTTGCAGGAAGGTTATATTTTCACATGCAAATTAGGTTTCTGGCAAACAGTTGCAGTTAACTTTTGGCAATGTTGCAGCAAATGTGCAGCAATGTCATATGCAAATTAGGTTTGTCACCAGAAGTTCACTGGAAGTTTGCCATTATTGACTAAGTGTGATGGCAAATCACTGGTGAACACATTTGCCACTAGTGGCAAACTTCTCATTGTTGACAGAAGTTTGCCTCTAGCGGCCAACATTGGCAAACTTCTGGCAATATTTTCTAGTGAACTCATCTGTTTCCCACCCAATAGTTTGCTGCAAATCTGTCACAAAAAAAAATTGTAAGGGATACAACCATGCAGGGAGGTCTGCAAGGACCTTCCTGTATCTGAGTACACCATCCGATCATGCAGGGAAAACAGAAGAAGGAGAGAATGTAAAACTAAAATAAAAGGGAAATGAGACATCAGAGCATGACCCATCATGTGAAAACTAAAATACTAATGAAACTAAACAAGATGGGAGAATGCAGTCCTAATACATCCCTCATCCTCTATATTGCGATGACCCAAAGGAAGATCTCTTGCCTCTGCCTTAAAACTGTGTGTGGCTTTGTCTCCATCGGGGCTGAGGGTCCTACTGGGCTTGTTGCCATGCGTGTCCAACACAAGGTCAGGTTTTCACGGCTACCAGAGGATGGGTTACTGAGGATTATGGAGTCCATAAAACATAGTGCAAAACCTCTATGATTAAAATAAGCCAACTTCCCAGTTGATTTAGCCCTGATATGGTGTAGTTCCGCTGGCCGAACTTTGCGTTCTAAAGTTTCTTATTTTTCAGGACTTAGTTAAAAATACCCCACCATTTCAGCGAGAAAAAAATCTCCTTAAAAAGGAACTCCATGTTCCCTTGAAGAGCAATTCTCTGTTTGTTTTCTCTGGATATGACCTATAACTTTAAACAAGATGGGAGATATGTGACCCAAAAGCTGGAGCGGAGGGAAGTGAGTCCATAAAACATAGTGCATTAAAATATGGCCTTCACTGCCCGTTGGACTGTGTTTCTCCTCACTTTTGGTTTAGTTGCATTAATATGGATGCACTGTGTCCCATGTTTACTTGATCCCACTAGTATTGTATTCTATTCGTCCAGCAGTATATAAATGATGCCTCTTTCTGTCCATTATGCTGTTTGATACTTTAGGATGCAGACAAGCCAGCCAAGTCAATGATACTTAAGGATGCAAACAAGCCTTTATTTCTTGACTGATTAGCCTAAGTCAATGTTGGTTTTAGACCACATATTTTAGTGGATACGCTGAGGAAGAACTGGATTTGACCAAACACAGCAGGGCCTCAGTCATTTGGTCTCTTTACTAAAACAGAAGTTTATTAGCTGTGACCTGAGGGATGTGTGGGGATTGAGCCCAACCTGAGGGGTCAGTTTTCCCTTTACATGATGGATTGAGGATCTGAAAGTCATGTTTTCTCTAGTAGCGTGCAGCCATGCAGCCTAAACCAATATGGTTTCTCAACTGAATTAGGATTGTGCCATGGTTTCAACACACGCACGCACGTACACACACACACACACACACACACACACACACACACACACACACACACACACACACACACACACACACACACATACACCACAGTAAACCATAAACCCACTAAAAAACTGTAAGGAGGCAGATTGTACTGCCTGATAGCTGGCAGCAGCAGGTCTGTTCGGAGAGGAAGTGTGTGTTGTGCTCACGTCTGCACAGACGAGCGTGTCTGACTGGGTCTGATCCCCCACCCCCTTCAGCAGCGGCTACGCAAACAAACCTGAGGAGGCACGAGAGTTTGTGGAGCCGAGCTTTGATCCCCGCCCCAGAGGAGGTCAACATTTATCTTTAGAATTTAGTCTGGAACAGCTCTTCTCTCTATATATCTCTCTTCACTCTCTTCTCTCTTTTCTCTCTCTCTCTCTCTCTCTCTCTCTCAGTATTCTCTCTCTCTCTCTCTCTCTCTCTCTCTCTCTCTCTCTCTCTCTCTCAGTATTTTCTCTGTCTCTCTCTCTCTCTCTCTCTCTTCTCTAATCTCTCTCTCTCTCTCTTTCTTTCTCTCTCTCTCTTCTCTCTCTCTCTCTCATTATTTCTCTCAGTTTTTATCTTTCTCTCTCTCTCTCTCTCTCTCTCTCTCTCAGTATTTTCTCTCTCTCTCTCTCTCTCTCTCTCTCTCTCTCTCTCAGTTTTTCTCTCAGTGTTTTTTTCTCTCTCTCTCTCTCTCTCTCTCTCTTTCTCTCTCTCTCTCCAAAATATCCTCTCTATGTTTCTTTTTCTTTCAAAATATTTTTTTCTTTCTTTTGACTCCTCTGTGTGACTGAGGTTTCCGTGGGTGCAGTCTGGTTTTCTGGACGAGCCATGCTGAGCACACACAAACACACACACACACACGCACACACACACACACACACACACACACACACACACACACACACACACACCTCTCCCCGGCTCCAGCCACCACCCCAGCCCCAGCAGCCTCAGCAGCCCCAGCAGTGAGGAGCAGCAGAGGGGGAAGCAGGAGCAGAAGCCCAGGGTGTCCTGGAGCAGGGGCCGGGCCTCAATGCTGCTCTTGTTCTGGGGTTGCGGGCAGCGAAATTAGCCTCCAGGGGACCGTACACCGCCACGCTGCACACGGCTCCTGTTGCACTTTCCTGAGAACAGCCAGACCTGATTTACCCATGTGTGTGTTATTTTTTTAAGTCACCCCTGAAACATACAATGCCCTTTTCACTGCTGTTAATACATGGAGGTTTGTGGGGATATGATATGTTTACATTGATGAGTTGATTAATGCCTACTGTGAGGTCCTTAGTACACTGATGTATCTTGCTCTGTATGTGAAGGAATCTCAACTTGTATGGCCAAGTGCTCAAATCTGTGATCCAGGGAGTTTTTCCAACCATACATCTGAAGTCCATAATTTGACCGTTTGCTTGAAGGGTTTGTTTGCCTGTAGGGTTGGTTGAGGCTGCGGGACACAACAACAGGGGATGCTATTTTGGCTCTGCTGTGCTTCATGGCAGAGTAGTGCATCATCTAATGTGCAGGAAACAGCAAGTCAGCTTAGGGCCCATTCTGTAGCACACTGATGTAAACAGATTTGAAAAGTGCTGCTTTGCAAATGCTATTTGCATTGTTGCTCTTACAAACTTACTGTCAGGGATTGTAATTGCACATGTCATTTTGGATTTGGTCAAACAGCAAAACTGTGATTTAGTTATTTATGTCCCTGTACAGCAGTATAGTATTTGTGATGAGATGAGATATAGAGCCGGCGTATGCTGCTTGAGAGCTGAGCCAAGCGGAGTCGACACGTCGTGTGTGGAGAGTGATGTGCAGCACCAGCTGAAGTCCAGACGTTATCCAGTGAAACTCAACACAGTTACGGTCCAGATAGAAATGCCCATTTGTCTTCTGCTGACCGCAGATGGGTGATTACTGGGGAAGGGGCACTGGGGCCTCCGTTAACAATTGAACATGTGGGAAAGGAACTCAAGAAACGCCACTTGCATTTCTGTGATTCCATAGGATCTGGTTTCTATAAGCCCCCCTCTCTGTGTGACCATAGAGCGGGTAGTGTCATTATCGCCTCCAATAGATATGGCCGATAGGAATGCAGAGGTCAGACTGGCTGTAGGAGAGGACTGTAGATAAAGCACTGAGCACTGGACGCTCAGGGCCGTTACAGTACCCGGATATCAAATTAGTGAAATATTTTAGCACATAATTAAAGCAACACTGTGCAATGATTTGTGACTTTTCAAGGTATGCTTTTATCAGGCAACTAGTTTTACTATCGTCTCCAAAGTCATTTTGATGGTGTGTTTGGTCATGTGATGGGTAGACAAACGCGCATGTCATTCTCATCCACCAGCCATCCAGGATATGCATTATGCAGTTCTGTGTTCTGGGCAGCAACACACCGTAAAAAAGAAAGAACAACATTACTGACTATATCGCTAAAACACAGCAGCTAGCATATAAGCATGTTGCCAGCAGTGTCAAAAAGGCTCTGGAACGTGCTTTTTATGACTTATAGGTACCTAGCTAGCTCACAGAATATAGACCAAAATTTGTATAGTGCTGCTTTAAAGGTGTACTCTTTGATCTTGGCGAAAGACTGTTGATATTTAAACTCTACAGCCAATCAAATGCACCCTGCCGTTCAGTTCTCCTGAAAGAGCAGTGCTGATTGGCTGCAAGTGTGTGCTAGCATAACTCAGCTCAACTTTGCTCAATTCAACAAAAAGAAGTGAGGTGAGGACTGTGCCTTTGCTGTAACACCTCTCTGTTCACTCACTGTATATTTTCATCAGCAAATGACGCACGATAGTGATGCAGCAAAACAAATCTGGCATACATGAAGTTCTGTGCGTCATCTTAACAGCCCTTTCTGTCAAATGAGTTTTGTGCTGTTTTCGTCTGTCCATGATTTGTGCTAAGCACATCTGAGCTCATGACCGATTTCACACAAACAGCCGTGCTCTTCATGTCTGCTTCACCAAGAGGGGGGTGTGGGGAGAAGAGAGAATCTCTTATGTCTTCATAACAGATTTCTCTGCTCTCAAATTGTTAGAAAACTCACTGGTCCCTAGACACTGACCCTGCGCCAGCGTAATTCACTTACAAGACTTTTATCTGTAATCTCATTCAGTCTTTGTCGCCAAAATGGACGCAGAGCTGCAGAAATCATCGCATTAGGCGGTGTTATTTCAGAAATGCAGTCAGCAGCACAGAGTTGGCAGATTTCTCTGTAGTGTCGAAGGAAATCCAAAAACACACAGCGAGATTGTGTTAAAACGTCACCCTTGAGAGATGACTTTAGAGTGGGGCAATTCTGCGTGTGATTGATGTAGGTCTCACCTGAGCCCTGACCCCCATCCTGCAGTATTTCCCTCAGATCTGTTTTTAGATCTAAAGACAGATATAGAGATCCTTCCTGGAACGGTTCTTATTGAACTGACAGTGTGTGTGTGTGTGTGTGTGTGTGTGTGTGTGTGTGTGTGTGTGTGTGTGTGTTCAAATGTAAAGGGAGTCTCTCTGTCCTTGCAAAGAGCATGGAGTGGGACAGGGACTCAGATAGCAGCCAACACTGAAGCTGACCCGGCTTGGTTCTGGTGTCAAGATGAAACTGGCCCAGATCTGGGCCAGAGGAAGCCATGTCAACAACAACAACAACAGCAAATTGCATCTATATAGCACCTTTCAATAGCCTGGCTAGCGCCACCACTTCTCAATGAGACGTGGTCTGGGAATAAGCGTTAATTTTTCATTATTTTAAAAAATGCCCAGATCCGTTTATTGGGTGCCACGGATGTCTATCAAATGAGTCTGTGCATAGCTCATCATCGTCTTGCTTTCCCCCTTGTTCTGTGATTGGTCCCCTATCTCAGGCAAAAATTTGCTCCATGGTCTCCAGGCTGCCTTAGCAGCGTGAATCAAATCGCGCGCAAGGCAGCATGGGAACACCCAGGCTAGCCTTTCAAGGCACCCAAAGCGCCAAAGGGAACCTCACTAATCACCACCAGTCGTCCTGGCGAGGTCCCTCTCGGTGAGGTGGTGAACTCATCCCCACTCCTGAATGAGGCCAGGAAAAGAAAAACAAGGTCACGCTCAGAAGCAGAATCAGGGCAGGCATGTGCTCTTCAGGCTCATCTAATTTTCAGAAAATAAACAGCCCGTCTGTCAGGACATGTGGACTGCTTACTGTACTGGACGTCTGCTTGGCCACTGAAGTCAGACATTTCACTGTACTGTATATTTTAGCCTTGTCAAACAAGACACACAGTGTTCACTCTGTGTGCAGTTCAAACTTAGTAAGAAATGAAGATGTAGCAATGGGTTAAGCTGTACTGTATATTTTTGATTTGGTAGGAAGATTATTACATAAAT
>NC_063204.1:11738288-11780365 GCF_017589495.1 Alosa alosa
GGTCAGTCTGACCAGTAGCAGGCTGGACTCCCTCTGCGGATGGCCTCTGTGGAGATCAGTGGCATGGGAATGCGCCGACCGCTGGTGGGTGATGTTGATGCAGCTGCTTGTGTCAGTATCACTTCAGGTGTGTGTGTGTGTGTGTGTGTGTGTGTGTGTGTGTGTGTGTATGTGTGTGTGTGTGTGTAAAACACCACCTGAAACTTGCACGCCGGCACAGACTACCAGCTGCCACACACACACACACATCACATACACATACACAGACACTCACACACACACACACACACACACACACACACACACACACACACACACACACACACACACACACACACACACACAGAGAGAGAGCGGGAAGAGAGAACTCTACCAGTAAAAACTGCCCCCACACAAGGTCAACATGCAGCTCAGTTTCAGGAAGGAGATCTGTTTGGGTCACACTAATTAGCTTGTTTTGGTTGTCTTTGATTTACGAGAGTTCTAAAAGCTGTTGAAGGCTACTGTGCAGAAAGCCAGAATCACATTATGATAGGTGGTACCTGTTACCTGTCTACTGGAATTGCTGTAGAATGTATACAAGCCTAGCTAGTAAGCTCCCAGCACTAGACAGTGGACCTATATGTAATTAATGTATTAATTAAGGCTCCTACTCCTGCAGCGAACTCCCATCTTTTGATGTTCGATTACTTAATTTCACTGTTTTCAAAACAACCCCACACGCCACCGCGAACGCCGACTATTTTTGTCCATTGTTTATCGAATGCTTGTCAGTTGAAAATGTCAGTGCAGGTGTGTGGGCAAGTGACAAAAAGTCATGTTCATGTGAATGCCTAAGCGCAGTGTGCTTTACTCTTCAGTGAATTCACATTGTTACTAAAACAAACTCAATCAAAATGCTGTTACAAAGATGCACTAATAAGTATATAAATACTTTGTAATAACTTGATCTAAAATAGTTTATAGCACAATGTCTAGGGACTGCAGGACGACAGAAGAAGTAGAAATGGCTTTCTGGTGGTGGATAACTGTCATAATGTTGTGCAGTAATTCAGAAGTATGACACAAGTAACTTCAAGCCTGTTTAAACAAAGAGGAAATGGGTGATTGGGAGAGAGAGTTTCCCTAATGGGTAACCTGAGTCCAAACCTGAGTGGTTTTACTGGGAGCCACGTGCCTCCTTAGGGCCCCAGCACACCTGCAACAACTTTGGTATTCTGTTTGAAAGTGGCTGCAGGCAGCCAGGCAGGCAGGAGTAGACTACACAGGGGGTAAAGCACACACACACACACACACACACACACACACACACACACACACACATACTGTACACAGGGGATTTATAGAGAGACATTGGTGAGTCAGGCAGGAGTAGAGTGCTGCACAGAGGTAACACACACACACACACACACACACACACACACACACACACACACACATACACACACACACCACACTCACACAGGGGATGTATAGAGATATTGGTGAACAGCATTGGTTAACATCCTGCCCCTGCATGTTTGTGTAGTGACTGCAATGTCTTTGATGTCCCTGATAAAAGTGCCGCTCTCCTTTTATAGTCCTCCCAAGGGGAATGTCACCTAGTTGACCAGTAAACTCTATACATTAATAATGTAAAGGGGATTTTGGGAAGTTATCCCATTAAGCTCTCTCTCTCTCTCTCTCTTGTTTGTTTGTGCAAAAACCAAAAACACCAAACAAAAAAAAGGTTGCTTGTTTATTTTCGCTCTCGTGTCCTCTCTCTTCCTCCTCTCTCTCTCTCTCTCTTCCTCTCTCTTCTCTCTCTCTCTCTCTCTCTCTCTTCCTCTCTCTCTCTCTCTCTCTCTCTCTCTTTCTCTCTCAGATGTGTGTATTGAAGGTGTTTCCTGTAAAGCATCAGTGCTAAAGTAAAGCGGATTGTCGTCTGGCAATACTGTATGCCACTCAGGGGTGGCCCTGCGGGGTGGGGGGTGGTTGGGCGTTAGGTTAGGACAAGTCTAACAGCACTGACAGGGGCAACCAGAGAGCCCCCCGGTAATACTCAATATTACTGGAGAGAGTGAGAATTATCGTCTGTCATAGGGCCCACATTTTCTAGCAGTGCCCCTGATGCTGCTGTTGCCATACACCCACGGTCTGTGTCCAGACGACATGCTTGGGATGACCACTTTACTGTGTGCCCACTGTGTGACCTGGCTTACAGTATGTGGACAGACAGGGCTATTAACGGCACTTAGCTTCCACTGACACATCACGTAGCCTCTCTGTATGAAAGCCAAATGTGCCAACATGCGCAGATACAGCTCTGCTATTCTTAAACGTGCTGGTTTGGACCAGCTTAGACAGGGTGCACTGAGTGTATGGAGGTAAAATTAGCCTTTGTGTACTTGTGTACTGGGCGTCTGATGATACTGTGTTGTGGTTCAGGATTAATGCGAGTCTGTGGCCATGTTGGTGATACAGTGCTGCTAGCGCCACTCTATGGTACTTGCTTCAGTTCTTGTGGTTCCCCATCGAGAGAAACAGCCTTACACACAATATGTCATATTATTGTGGTTTAACGGCCTGGAAGTTTAATAGGTGGTTCACCAAGCAATAGATTATTGAAAAAGGGTGTGTGTTTATGTGTGTGTGTGTGTGTGTGTCTGTCTGTGTGTGTGCAAGTGTGTGATGCACTGCGGTAGGAGAATGGTGCCTTCAAGACAAGTTCAGGCAGCTGACGAGATGTGGGTGTTTTTGGGGAGATTACTGTTATTAGGGTTGGTTGTTTAGGGGTGCCCCATTCTTTTCTTTCCACTGAGACCAGATGTGAGGGGCCCCTTTAAAGGTTTATGTGTGTGCCTGCGTGTGTGTGTGTGTCTTGTGTGTGTGTGTGTGTGTGTCTGTGTGAGTGAGAGAGAGCATGTGAAAGTCTGTTTGTGGTTGTGTGCATGTGTGTATGCGTTGATTCAGGTTCAGGGTGAGGTCATAGGTTGGAGGTCGCTGAGCTGAGGTCACTTCCTGGGGGTCACCAGTGGAACCTTGTCGCCGGTGGCAGCCCGTTACAGCGCCAGAAGTGAGCCATATCCCCACCGCCCTTACCCTCTCACACTCACTGATAGCCTCTCAACTGCTTTTGCTGTGTCAGGATGTGGACAGGGAGGCCAGAGCATAAAGTCATTTAGATTGATTTATTTGCAGATGCTTTTCGTCCAAAGCGATGCACAGGCACAGCAAAGAAAAAAAAAAAAACATTAATTTGCTCAGGATGTTTTCTGTTATTAACGTGAAGAGAGGCACAGCTTTTCTAATGGCTTAAAGGTGCACTCTAAGATTCTAATCCATAACACTTTTTTGCCACATTCAGTAAAAGGCCTTTTACTGTCCTCTAGCTGTCTGTTCTGTGTGTGTGTGCTAAACAAATAAAAAGAGAGAAAAAATAGTCTCAGACCGAACCTTACACTATTTCAACCAGTCACCACACTTCATGAGGAGGATAGAAGCAGCGCAACTATCAACAAACTTCCAATGGAGTCACACACTGTACCTTTAACACAAAGGTTTAACTACCAGAACCATGAGAGCATGGGGAGGTGCTACCCCAGGTTCACATGGTAAAAGTCCTCTCTGGTATTCCCCAGACAACCAAAAAGAATTTAGCAAGTAGCACAACCTGTGAAATCAGCTGGTTTACTGTAGTTCACGGCTGTATTTTTACAGTCAGGGTTTAATGTGTGCAGTGCTGACTGAGCCTGCAGCTGATGGAGCTTTATGAGACGGTTATGTTCACAAGAGTTTTTGTCTGAGCAGTAGACCTGGAGGAGGACAGGGAGAGAGAGAGACGGAGACCAATGAGGAGTTCTGATAACAGCTGGAACAGCTCCTGCACCAGCAGCACTGCAAACCTCAAAACAGACGCCTATGCTGAGCCGAGACCAGAACCAGGACCAGACCAAAGCCATATCTCACCTCCATGTCTCTGGGCCCAGACAGTGGGCGCGAGTGCTGCCCGCTCCTGATCGGCTCTGGCCCAGATGTGGACTGGATGCGGTGCCGAGCAGGTCACGTCACCTCCCTCAGCCATGTGCTTCTGCTCCCTCGGCAACTGGCAAGTGTTGGCGCGATGCCACGTTAGAGGCGGGCACAGCGCTGGCGTCACACATGTCAAGTGGCTGCCGGCACCTCAGTTAAAGGCATTCCAGCGGCTCTGAGCCTGCCGAGGCCGTATCTAACGGCAGTGTATGGGCAACGGCCGCTCTGCTGCCAGGTGTCTGTTTGTTTCAGTGTGCCAGAGAGCAGAGCTGACAACGACCAGCTGAGAGAGAGGGGGGGGAGAGATAGAGAGAGAGAGGGAGGGGGAGAGAGATAGAGAAAGAGAAGGAGAGAGAGAGAGAGAGAGAAAGCAAAAGAGAAAGACGCTTTGTAGTGATGTGTGTTGGCTTTGGTTGAGGCTGTGCCAAAGAGGATCAAAGCTTACAGAGTAGACATACCGAAGACCCGACAGAGGAGTATCTCTGAGCAGCTCTCAAAGCAGCATTGTCCTCCATCATGTATCCCTGTCAAAGCCACAGCCGAACTTCAAGTGCTTTCATTTCTAGAGGTCTCTCAACAAGAGCTGTTGGCTTTTTGAACAAAGTCTCACTGATACCTCAATGTACAGCTGGAAAACCCAAACTAACTTCAAGCCAAACTGAACGTGTGAATTATGCAGTGGCAATTGGAGTTTTTTTTCTAAGTATACACAGAGCTTAAACAAAACAACACAAAAAGTACAAATTTGTCAATGTTTCAACTTTTGGCTTCTTCAATGGGGGATCCATCATTGAAATGGGGGTGGGGAGTGTGTGTGTGTGTGTGTGGGGGGGTACTTCAGTAAGGAGGGGTTGCAAGCGTAATGTACTGACACAGGTCTCTCAGCATAGTTAGAGATAAAAGCTGTTTGACTAAACAGCCTTATATGCTGAGCTGATTGTGTTGCAATAATTTCCCTTTCAAACATGGGCTGAATAGAAAACAGCTGTTGAGGTGGGAGCTCTGTAAACTGTGAGCTTCAGTGGAGAGTGTGACAAAGTGTCCACACACCCTGGCAAAAAAGAAAAGAAAAGTACTTTGACATAAGGCGCTCCACGCACACACAGGCAAAAAAAGAAAAGAAAACTGCCATGAAGTGCTCCACCAGGTGTGAGCTGTCATAACGGTACGGTTGAGTGAGAGGGCGGCAGGCTAAGCAAACAGTCTGAATGGTGAGCTCACTCACACTGAACCATAACACTGGGTCATCAGCAGAGGGGTATAGCCACCTGAATCAGCCCCACATGCTCACACACACACACACGCACACACACACACACACACACACACACACACACACACACACACACACACACACACACACACACACACACACACACACACACACACACACACACAGTCCACCTGGGTACTCATAGAGGGTTTGTAACACCCCCACCCCCACATAGTGAAAGTGAGTCTGTATGCTGCTGTTGCTGCTGCTGGTGAACTAATGGGCAGGAAATGCCTTTGTTGGAGAAACTAATCCAATTGCTCTAATAGGGTCGGAGGGATGGAGAGATGGATGGATGAAAGGATGGAGAGATGAATGGGCAGATGGAGAGGAAGATGGAAGGATGGGTGGAAGACAGAGAGGATTGGAAACAGGAACACAGTGTTGCACTGCGGGTGTTGTTGGAGTAAATGGATACGTGATATGGTGTAAACTTGATTATTTGTTGGGTAAACAGGTTGAGAGAGAGAGAGAAAGAGAAAGAGAGAGAGAGAAAGAGTGAGAGAAAGAGTGAGGGAGGACGAGAAGATGCAAGAGAGCAAACAAACAGCAACAGTTTTGTTGTTTGGTGTTTTTGGATTTTGCACAAACTTCATATACTGAACCAACAAAGGAGACAGAGATAGAGAGATAGAGAGAGAGGAAGTGAGAGAGCAAATAAACAGCAACAGTTTTGTTTTGTTTTGTATAAACTTGTTCTGAACAAACAAAGGAGAGTAAGAGAGAGAGAGAGAGAGAGAGAGAGAGAGAGGGGGTGAATGGGCAGGACAGATCTCGATCCTGATGGTTTTTGGCAGTGGTACAGGTCAGATTAGTGGTGCTAAAGTTTGACCGTCCCGCTGTTATGATTTCACACTTAAAAAACAAACAGATTTCATGTGCAGGGAACGTGTAGGGAACTTGTGGACCAGACAGAAGACTCTTATCATCTTTATTTGATCTAATCAGACGCTACCAGTTTGATGCATAGAAAATGAATGTTTTAAAAAATAACAAGTATGTCTCTCAATTAGGTTTATATTGTTGTGTGTGTGTCTGTCATCTTGCTAAAATGATTATAAGGAATTCCACATGAGAAGAAGCACAGTGTACCCCACAGAAAATCCTTCTGAAATGGACAAACGCAGGAAACATTGAAATCCCAGTCCTTGTAATTTGGACTTCAATAGCAGGCCTTTAAAGCGCTTTAATTCACTAGAGCTTTGGGAGACACAGACTCACTATTCTGCCTGTAAATCGAGTCTTTCTTCCGTGGCGCTGGAATGCCTGCTGGGCTCCCAGAATTCCTGTCATAGCACCTAATTCCCATCTGTCCTGCACAGCATCGCGACAAGCCACTCTATCTGCAGCAGCAGGTCGCTGCTGTGGGTTTGTGTATGTCTGCGTGTGTTTGTGTGTGTGTGGTCTGGGGGCCTAGCTGGAGGCAGGCACTAGTGTGTGCTTCTTCAGAGGAAACTCAGACGAATGGGGTGGGTTTCATCGCAGTCCGTTGTGTTTACAGTTTGCTTAGTTTGACCTGTATTAAGAAGGTGTTGGTGATGTTCACACACACACACACACACACACACACACACACACACACACACACACACACACACACACACACACACACACAAGTAAAAGCAGACTGTTAAGATTTGTTGTGTGTTTGTGGGAAATGTGGGTGATTTTACTGTGTTTATAGTTACTATGGGATGTATGGGAGGAGGGGGTATGGGGTGTGGCCGTGTGAGTGTGTGAGAGAGAGAGAAAAGCTACTGTGTCTGCATAGTGCAAAGTGTGTGTGTGTGTGTCTACAGCGTTGGCGACAATAGAGATAAACATGGAGGATCGTGTGGAAGTCTTACTAGGAAAGCAGGTTGAGATCTCCTGCCAGTATAAGATGGACAGCGACCCCAGCACAGTAATCATCCAGTGGTATACAGTGAGTATCCTGCCCCTTCTACACCACTCTTTACACACACACACACACCCACACACACACACACACACACACACACACACACACACACACACACACACACACACACACACACACACACACACACATACAAGCCATGTTTTACTGAACCTGTAATATTTTATTGTGAAATGTAGGAGATTTTATATATTATATTCTTTTTTGCTTGTAAAATTTACATTAATAATACAGTACAGATCATTTATAATTGTAGAACATACAAATGTAAAACACACAAGGTCACAACTTCTGTGTCCAGACGCAGAATCTATCACTATGTTTTTCAACAGTATACTGACCTTTGGTGCTTGTCAATGCTTTTCCCAGAAACCAGCTGGCTCCAACAGTCAAAGGCAACGCATCTTCTATAAGGACAACACAGGGGCGATACTGGACCAGGACTCGTCCCTGGCGGGCCGGGTAACGGTGCACGACAGCATCCCTGGATCTGTGGTTGTGATCGTGGAGCCGGTCCAGTTGGAGGACGAGCTGCTCTTCATCTGCCACGTGAACACGGCCACCGAGGACGGCAAGGAGGGCATGACGCAGCTCAGAGTCTTCAGTGGGTACCAGCCTCGGGGGCAGGGAAAAGGGATCTGATGTGTGTGTATGTGTGTGAGTGTTTTGTGTGTGTGTTTGTGTGTGTGCGTGTTTTGTGTGTGTGTGTGTGTGTGCGTGCGTGTTTTTTGTGTATGTGTGTATGTGTGTTTTTTGTGTGTGTGTGTGCGTGTGTATGTATTTGTATGTGTGTGTGTGTGTGTGTGTGTGTGTGTGTGTGTGTGTGTGTGTGTGTGTGTGTCTGTGTGTGTGTGTTTTAACCTGATGCTTTTATCAAGACCCATTTAGATAAAACCAATAAACAAGTGTGTTTTTTACTTAACACTTTGTTAATGCTAACAAGTAACAATGGTGCAGTATAGTTGGTCTCCTCATAGGTGCAACATGCATACTCTGTTGTCCAAAATGAAGATGTTTCTTCTGTGCAAAGGCCTATACTGTGAGACAACTGTTCTCTAGATTCTTCTTGTCTTGTTATTGTAGGTAAACCAGAAGTTCCCAAAATTGAAGGAGTGCACACCGGGATATCTGTCAACGAAAAGGATCCAACCCAGGTAAATAATCCAGTCTACCGGGAGGCCATTGTTTATTTATGCCCTCTCTAGTTAGACTTTGACTGGGCTGAGGCTGTAAGAAGGGAAAAATATCCACGACATGGAGACACGTTGGGCTATCCTCACTTCAAAGGAGAGAGCAGGCCCAAAGTACTAGCCCGTTCCCCTGCTGATTGGGTGTGAGAACACTGGACAAATAGGGTGAAGAGTTAGAAGGTAATGTTATTACGAGACATGACTGTGATTATCAGACTCCATTTTTTAATAAATTGTATCTCGAATCAATTACCTAGTTTATCAGCTATGGCACAGTATGGCATGACATACTAGAATTGAGATATACGACTGGTGGTTAAAGTAATAATTTATTAGGCAATAAGCCTTAAAAGGTGAATGTAGTCAATATCACTTCAATTGAATGTGAAAGTAACTCAGGTAGGTAAAACATAGCCTACTGAAGCGAAGTAACAAAGGGAAGCTTAACCAAAAACAACAAACTTAAACTTAAGAAATTAACAAGTTAGAATAACAGCTACACCAGATGAAACGGTATACCAAATAATTACAAGATTACAAACCCAAGCTTCCCCCAACTAGCCTGGCTAACGTCAGACCTCATCTCATTGAGATGGGGTCTGGTAACTAGACATTAATTTTCTCGTATTTGAAACGTGGTTTACGAATGCCCAGAGCCGTTTATTGGGCGCTACGAATGTCTATCAAATGCGTCAACAGCTCAAAGGCTTCGGTGTGTCGTCATCGTCTTGCTGCCCTCTCTCCGTTCTGTGATTGGTCCCCTAACTGAGGCGAAAATTTGCTCCATGGAATCCAGGCTGCCTAGCAGCGTGAATAAAATTGAGCGTAAGGCAGCATGGGAAAACCCAGGCTATCCCCCAACACCCTCATAGAAGAGAAGCAGAGCAAAAGAGACCGAACTGAGGACCATTTCCCCTTTTATCATTCATCTGGGCCATGCCCAAATCACCAGAGCCTCTGTTATCTGAGAGTGGTGGGTGTGGCCTCTCATACCTATAGACTTTAGCGTAGTTCTTAGTCTACAACTATGCACAAATACATTAAATTGTGATGAAACCATGATCAGGATGTTACATTACAAGCATTAATTCAAGACCAAACATGAATGTATTATTCACAACATACATTTATAGAGATTTCAGAGGTGAACAATACTGTATGATAATTAGTTCGGCCCGGGCACCCTGAGCAGTTAAGAATGTCCTTTGATGGAGATGGGGGCGCATCTCACCATAACCCAGGTTTACAGAAACATCATATACATTAACTTTACTGTTCCACAATCGACAATACTGTATTTCTCACATGTAGACCTTAAAAATGATATCAAACACAATCAGATTATAATTTCTCCTTTGACATGAATCTTAGAGTTCAGAATATTTTCCTGTGGTCCAAGGCAGGCCCAGGAGTTAAGCTCTCAACAGGGTGGCGAGAACAAAGACCAAATGGCAACACTGTATGCATGAGCGGGGTGTTGGGAATCATGGCCATAGCCAGCTAAGACAATAGCGATCGAACACAGATACCCACACAGATGTAAATTGACTACAAAAGGCATTCTGTTATGAGAATGTCTTTTCTGTTTCAAGAATGCAAAAGACTGGCAAAACGACTGTTATTACAAGGCTGATAACATTACACTCTCTCACTGCAGATTGCCACCTGTCACGTCAAGAATGGCTACCCCCTGCCCAATATCACCTGGTACAGAGACCACACCCCGCTGTACATGAAGGAAGGAGGTGAGAAGGATGGTGGTGATCACATCTCAGCTTAAGTGTTGTTGCATAACCTCCATGGTTACTAAGAGGCGTTCAAACTCACAGCTTGTCATGCCATTTATTGCACTTCACAACACTGATTCAGGGAAAATGAAAACCTCGGGGCTATAATCTGGCTACCCTCCTCTGAGCCTGTCAGTAGAATCATCTGACGGGAGCAGACTGGCCAGATTCAAACAGGGCCATATCCAAACCACATCAGGGCCATATCAGGGCCAGATCCAAACCATATCAGGGCCACATCAGGGCCATATCCAAACCACATCAGGGCCATATCAGGGCCATATTCAAACCACATCAGGGCCACATCAGGGCCATATCAGGCCATATCCAAACCACATCAGGGCCATATCAGGGCCATATCCAAACCACATCAGGGCCACATCAGGGCCATATCCAAACCACATCAGGGATAGTGGATGTTTTGAACTTTGGAAACTCATATTTTTATACATTTAGCCATTCTGCATTACTGTAATTTTTACAGTTTTACTGTAATTTTTCCATATACATAGCTGAATGAAATATCATTCCATATGGTCCACCAGCTGAGTTCCAAGACAAACACATTATCAAAACACACAAATGATTAATAGACATTGAGGGTACAGTATTTATGCATTTTACAGTAAATGTCAAAAGCCATGTTTGCTGAATTGTACACAATGAAGAACATTTTTGTAACTAATATCAGAGAGTTGTCTTGACGTTTGTGTCTAATAATATCTTTTTTTTTTTTAAATGTGTGACTTCAGTGCTTGGAGTGACCAACCAGGTGACGAGGGACACCAACAACCTGTACACAGTGATAAGTGTCCTTCATATGAAAGTGAAGAAGGAGGACAAGGATGCGTTCTTCTACTGCGAGTCTTCATACTTTGTGCCTGAGGGGACAAGGATGACCGAGTCCGACCGCATCAAAATCAACGTGCACTGTGAGGATATGAGTCCTTTTGTTTGGCTTAACACCCTGTTACTATGGTTACAATGTATTATGAAATAACAGCACATTTTTAATAACTAGATGAAATGTAATACATTTTCACTCCATTACGTATTATCCCCGGATACATGAAATACTTTTTTCTGATTGGCTAGTGGGGTGACTTTTAATTCTGTATTTAAGTAAGTATAAGTATATATACTCTTTTGATCCTGTGAGGGAAATTTGGTCTCTGCATTTATCCATTAGTGAAACACACTCATCCTGGCACAGTGAGCTGCCTGCAACAACAGCGACGCTAGGGGAGCAGTGAGGTGCCTTCAAGGGCACTTCAGCCGTGCCAACTGGTCGGGGTTCGAACCGGCAGCTCTCTGGTTACAAGTCCAAAGCGCTAACCAGTAGGCCACGGCTTCCCAGATATCGGGACACCTATTAAGTAGATCTGGTATCACCGTTCCATATCAGTGTCCTTTGAATGGTAACTATAGTAGTGAGTAGTAAAACAAACCGAACAAGTCGGCTGAACCGCTATAAAGGAATGACAATTTCCTATATAAATAGTGGCATTCAGGGGATTGGTGGGTCATGGACTTCTTTGCTTCTGCCTCGTCCATTAATTCCGTATATCAGGAGATTCAGGACACCTTGGCCAAGTTACGGTTTGGGTAAACACCCTCAACTATAAACTCGGTGTTTAGCTGCATCAACTACATTTTGTTTCACAATACCAGTTTAAACTCACAACTGAACTACCGGTATGGGCTGTTACTTATTGGTTTTATTGTATAGCTATTGCATGTTTAATGATTGTTTTATTATTTCTTCTGGTGTAAGGTGATCTTGAGTGTCATGATGGGTGGCAGTAAATAAGATTTAATGTATAATAATTTATTTTTTATTTTATATTGTATCATTAAAATCTATCCTTACGCCATCTTTACAACCAAGTTTGTTTGCTTGTGAGTCATTGTTTACTACGTGGTTGGTTGTGTTGCAGACCCGTCAACGTCTGTGGAGTTAAGACAGGTGCTTCCAGAAGGTTTAGTGAAGGAGGGGGACACCGTGGAAATCAGATGCTTTGCTGACGGAAACCCAACACCACCACTGACCTTCAAACATAATGGAGTAATGCATACAAACACACATGCACACACACACACGTAAACACTTTAAATTATTTTACACTGCACACTTTCGATTTTTTCTTTCAGGAAATTAGAACAAATCTTTTGGATTTAATCTTTTTTTATTAAATTACTACATTGAATGCCACATTTCAAACTAAAAACTGAAATTACGTCCATGACAGTTGTCTTTTAGATTTTTATTAAATTACTACATTGAAGACTTAAAAAAACTCAAAGTAACTCATGTCAAAGGCCCTTGGATTCTCTCCATGTGTAACCTCAACGGATGACCTACTGTATGATCCTAGGAGGACCTGAATGAGCAGTTGCTGACTGATGACCAGCAGGGGGTGGTGTTGCCAGACGCAACACGAAGTGATGGGGGCATGTACACTTGCACTGCCCTGGACCTGGAGACTCTGGAGGAGCTGGAAAACGACATGGAGCTGAGTGTGCACTGTGCGTCACTGACTGACCCGCCCTGGACACACACACACACACACACACCAGACACACTTACCACAGCACACACAGTTATCACAGCAAACACACTTACCACACCACATTTATAAACCAGAAGGTATAAGTGAAATGGAAGGGCTACATTTTGGTTGTGTTTATTTTTATACATGTTGTTTGTGTTTATTCATTTGTGTGTGTGTGTGTGTACGTGTGCATATGTGCGCACATGTGTGTGTGTGTGTGTAGACCTGGATGAGACTGTGGTGGTTCCAAAGTCACCAGTGGTGCTGTCCCAGGGCTCCTCCCTACAGGCCACCTGCAATGCCCTCTCTTCTCTGGACACAAATACGGTCTGGTTCAAGGTACATGTGTGTGTGTGTGTGTTTCACAGAGGAATAGGTATTTCAGATTCGAATGCCGCAATATTGTGATTCCAGCAAAATCTGTTTACAGGAAATACAGTGGTATTGTATGGCTGCTTTTGATTGTGCCTTACTTTAAATTCATCCCGCCTATGTGTATGTGTGTGTGTGTGTGTTCCAGGATGGTCAGTATGTCTCTGATGGCCACACATTGAAGATTTTTAATGCTTCTATGGACACATTTGGAACATACCAGTGTTTAGTGACCGCTCTAAGCTGCCTGGCCTGCAGTCACAGAGTTTTCTAGAGGTGTTTGTGCAGGGTGAGTTCCCATCGACTGTCCTCTCCATTCCTCTTACTGCTCCCTCCTCTCCTCCCTTCCCTTCTCTCTTCTTCTCTCTCTCCCTCTTTCCATCTCCTCTCCATCTCCCCCCTCCACTCACTGCTCCTCTCTTCTCTTCCCCTCCTTCTTTCCATCTCCTCTTCTTTTTTCTCTCCCTCTCTCCATCTCCACCTCCTGTTCCTCCTCCACTCCTCTTTCCTTTTCCTCTCTTTCTCTCCCTCCATTCACCTCTTCCTTTCCTCCTCTCCTCTCCCTTCCATCTCCTCTTCCCCCTTTACTCCTCTCTCCTTCACCTCTCTTCCCCTCCCTCCCTCCATCTCCTCTCCCTTTCCTCCACTGTCCTCTGCTGTACATCATCCGTGTCCTTCTCTCCTCTTCTTCTGTCTTCTGTCTTTTTTCATCACCTCTCCCCAGACCTCCCCACACCATTTGTGTGTGTGTGTGTGTGTGTGTGTGTGGGTGAGTGTGTGTGTTTGTAAGGATGTCTTGTAACATCGAGTTTCATAAAACAAATAAGATAAATGGCTGCTGTACCGAATCCCGTAGGTCAGCCGCAGATCACAGACGTCAGGGAGGAGGACCTGCAGGATGGTGAGAACTCTGTGAACATCACCTGTGTGGTGCAGGGCTACCCCACACCCTCAATCACCTGGGACTTACCTGACCAGGAGGTAATAGCTCATCACCCATAACCCTTAGCACCTTTCAGCAGCGAAGGGCTACTTTTAGCCTGGTGGCTAATGGGCTTGGCTGTTGTGCTTGGAGTTCTGGTTTTGTGTCAGTCTGTTTTGTCTGAGTACACAACTAA
Source organism: Alosa alosa (assembly GCF_017589495.1). Lineage (NCBI taxonomy): Eukaryota > Metazoa > Chordata > Actinopteri > Clupeiformes > Clupeidae > Alosa > Alosa alosa. The sequence continues at coordinate 11,752,510 of NC_063204.1, forward strand.
AGAGAACAGCATGTGGTTTTCTCTGAATTGCACTTATCGGGTTTTGTGTGTGTGTGTTGTGTTTTGTGTGTGTGTGTGTGTGTGTGTGTGTGTGTGTGTGTCTGTGTGTGTGTGTGTGTGTATGCTTGTGCCCTCAGCAGGACCTGAATGGACTGTCCAGTAGCATGGAGATCACTGGTGGTGGTGGTGCCATCAGCACCCTGACAGTGAAGGCCACATCCAAGCTGTCAGTGGTCTGTGAAGCAGTGAATGAGTTTGGAAAAGACAGCCGAGTCCACAAGATTGAGTCCAGTAAGTCCCTTAGTGATGTACTTCTTCAGCACTGTGCGTGCGTATGTTTGTCATTTGCAATATTGTAATGTACATTGCCATGGTAGTAGGGAAGTGCGATATTGATTCAAATATATATTTTAAATTTATTTCACTTATGCTAATAGGATATTATTGATCTCTTATTCATTAATGGATTTTATTCCTTATTAATTAATGGCATTAATGGAAACAGCATAATTAACAAAAACAAATCTTAATTATTTGCTTCAAACTGAAGCATTCAAGTAAAATAAACAGGACACTTCACCAGCAGTGCAAGTATTAATCAGGGTCAGAGTGACGTAAATTTCGTCTGAATTATAGGTGCAGCTCTATACACACGTGACCACAAGCTACAAGAAAGGTTCTAGAAAGGTTAATGTAATATGACCTTTTTTAGCATTGTGTACAAGTGTTGATAATATTAGCTCGCACAACACAATTAAGACATTATGGTAGACAATACATATATCGCACATCCCTACATGGTACACGTATGGACAGTATTTGGTTCATGAAATTAATTGACATGTTTACATGTGAAGAGTGTGTTTTGGTTTTCTCACTCCACAGTTGAACCTGAAACGACTCCCCTTCCCACTACTACTACTCGTAAGTGTGTGTTTGTGTGTGTCTTTCTGTGCTGTGCTTCTCACGTGTGCCGACACGCTGTTCTCTCATTCACGAGACGTGTCCAGACAGACATCCCTCTCAAGCGCAACCCGTCCACAGTGGCTGTGGCTACTTGACTGTGTGTTTGCATGCTGAAGATGAAGGGAGTCACCGCAACTGCAGGGTGATGACCTATGCTAAGCTCAGACGAGCACTGATAGGAATTAGCATACTGTACACACCATTCAGTCACTTACACATGGGGTTGTTTTTACCTTAAAAAACACAAGACATGGCGCAACACATGGTGCAACATGCAAAACAGGCAGACGTGTCTTTTCTCATTTTATATACTTACAGGGTTAGCACCTTTGGTTTGGCATGTGGTTGCAGTGATGCCATGACTTCATGTGAGAACATATTAACATTTCAGTGCGTGCAATAACCCAGTCTGACACAGTTAGCCTACTGTAGCTCAGCATAATTCACTGGAAGTGGGTTAGACCAGTTAGCCTATAGCTAGCCTATAGCTAAAAGCAAGCTATAGGCTAACTGGTCCAACCCACTTGGATTTTCAGTTTCCAAAAAACAGACATTGCTACATGTTTGTTTAAGAGCATGTTGCACTTGTCAGGCTCTGTCAACAGCTCATTGTAAAGTCCATTGCTTAAAGTTACCTTATGCTTGTGAAAGGATGTTTTTACAGCTACTGATAGATTGGAGTGATAGATTTTTGAAGACAATTGTTAACAGACAACTCTTGTGCTTGCGGTTCGTCAGCCCCAACAATAGTGTTCGACACCACTACTCCAGGCAGCGTTCAGATAGGTTTGTCCTCCACAACGGAGACTGATCAGAGTTCAGGTTTGTTATTTGATCTTTGACCCCCACCAGTCCTTCATCATGGCTTTCACCCCCCCCCCATCTCATCCAAGCAGCACAAAGCCTGTACCTCCCTCTATGGGCAGCCTGCTAAGCTTGGAATCCATTTCTGTCCATTGTGGAGAAAAGGATTCACCATGCTAGTGTGCTTCTAGTGAATCTAACCAGCTACCACCAGTCACAGCTTCAGACATGAGTTTGACAGCTGAGGTACAGATGTGACTATGAGCCCAACAAGTAGGCTACCCATCACAACATCACAACCCAGCTAACTGAAGTATACAGAACTTAAAGTACTCAGGCACTGTGCCTGATTTCCAGCGTTTGCCAGGCTGTTTAAGACTTGAAAATGAATAATGCCTATAGTGGCTTCAAAAATGTCTGGTAGCTTCAGGCATGGACATGTTCCTTACTTTAAGCCCTGAGTATATCTAAACCCATTACAGAGTTAAACCCAGCTACTAGCAGGAGATCTGATCCTGATTACCCACTTTCACTAAAACACAATAGCCCACCCTATATCCAATTCTAATTACCCATTACAAATAATAACAAAACCAGCAACCTGCAGTAGATTCACTTCAGACTACATGTCACAGACCAAAGCCTATGTACCCACAGTAATCCAGACTACACAGCTACCTGGAGTATACCCAGTCCAGGTCACATGACTACCTAACTACCAGCTCCATACTGACCCCATGCAGTCCCACTCTATTCGCCATATTCACACGGCGGCCACGAGACTAGAGGGTACACAAACCATAGGATTGTTGTGTTCTATGCATTCGCGAATAGGTAGCGAAAACACATTAATGATATAGTAACCCCATAGCCTCCTATTGGTTTACACAGTGGCCGCCATGTGAATAAGGCTAATACTCCAGCTACCTGCTCCCTGCTCATACCTATGCAATGACTCGAGCTCAAGATGGAAAACTCACCTTGCGTGTCATATCTAACACTACCCATGCTTCCCTCCTCTTGTATACTCCAGACCTCGGATTCCACCACAATTTTGCTCGCTAATATATATATATATATATATATATATATATATTCCTATATGTATTATTATATAATAATAAGAAAACATCATACTTTTCAGTCCTATTTATGTGAAGTTTCACATATTTATGTATTGTTGTTTTGTCTGCAGTGGTGCCAGAAAGTAATGCTACAGCTGGCCCTAGTATCAAGTGTAAGTGTGTTCCTACAGGAACAATCTCACATATGTCTGCTTACCTTACCTGCTTACCTTAATGCCAGCTTAGTTTGCCTGAGGCATCTAGACAGCTCAGTTAAGCCCAAGTTGTTTCATCCTACATAGGGGTGTCTCTCACTTATGCACAGCTTGTCTTGGGAAGAGCCATGCCCCTTAAGATTCAATTCACCTGGTGCAGGAGCAGACGTATGCTCTTCCTATTCTAGAAAGTTCTTTTAGTCAAATACAACTGCCACACGACACAGACTATTTATTTTTCAATGAGTGCTAATAAAGTTAACAGATTAGATATCTAATACTACCCATGCTTCCTTCCTTTTGCATACTGCAGACCTCGGATCCACCACAGTCCTGCTCGCTAATATTTATTTGTTTTTCTATATATTTTTACAAACATGAAAACATCATACTTTTCAGTCCTATCTGTGTGAAGTTTCACATATTTATGTATTGTTGTTTTGTCTGCAGCTGTGCCAGAAAGTAATGCTACAGCTGGCACTAGTACCAAGTGTAAGTGTGTCCCTATGGGAACAATCTCACATGTGTCTGCTTGTTTATGCTCTCTCTTCTGTGATGTTTACCTTAATGCCAGCTATAGTTTGCCTGAGGCATCTAGACAGCTCAGTTTAGCCCAAGTTGTTTCATAATACATAGGCTTGGTGTCGGTCACTTAAAGGTACACTATGCAAGATTTTCACCTTAATATAATCTTTACAAAACCAATTTGATGGTAAATTAACTTGTTATAGGCGAATCATTCACCTATAGTATAATAACAGATAACAGACACAGACATAGAGAAGCATAATAGAAAACAACAACAACAACAAATAACCCCTTGTTGGTTTACACACTTACCTCTAGTGCATCCCTCGCAGGGCTTTAAAGCACTTAGTGGGATGGTTTGCAGCCAGAGAGAAACAATAGAAGACAGTTGCTCTCTCTTAGCTGCCGGGTGTGTATGAATGAGTGAATGTGTGTGTGTGTGTGTGTGTGTATGAATGAGATAGTGTCTGTGACGTGTGTGTGTGCAGGGTGCGATTTGTAGGGGGGGATGGTGAGGATCCCCCTCTGGTTTTCCTATCCCTACCTCTGCTAAATTATTTTTATCGTCGGGGGGGACAACATTTATCCCCCTCTGCCCCTCATATTGATTAATGCTACTTCATATAAGTAAAAGCTGCAACGTGAGAACAGTCTAGTAGGCTAGCCTACATAATAATCTGACATCAAGCGACCGTCACCGTCAGCACTGATGCTGCTGACACAGTGGCTCGCGTGATAACTTAATTTGGCCTTGATCGTGCAGGACATTTCAGAATGTCGAGTGTGTAATCCATCATAAATGGCTAGGTTCAATGGAAAAAGTTAGCTGGACAAATGAAAAGAAAACGACGAAGGATTCAGTGAAGCATAATAATGTTTTAGAACCTTCAAAATTAGAAAACTGATGCAACTGAGATGGAGGACAACTGCATTAGAGAGTAGAACGCATTAGGCCTATTGTTCAAGGAACCTACATTAAATGAGGAGATATTTGCTGAATGTCACAAAAAAGTGTTACAGAAATTGCTTGGCATCGCTTATTCAATGGCTCTCTACCGAAACACCTGTAGTTTTGCGAGGAGGACGAACGAGAAAGCACTTTCGTTTGATAAATCAGCCAGTAGTAGACAAATAACTTTTAGAAATAATCTGTACTGCAAAACGAATGTTGGTGGGTATTTAAACTATCTAGCGGGTGTTTTAACAGCTGCAAGAAATAGAAGCTTCATTGTCTTTATGTTCTGGTTAAGTAAAATTATTTTCATAAAACTTCAAGTTGCCCTATAACTTTACTCTCCAAACTCTTCACTGCACTGTAGGCAATTAACTGACAGTATGATAGGCTATTTATTTTCTGTAGGCTACAATAAACTATTTTCAACTTTTGCAATATTACGCGACTTGGCTACTGAATAAAATCAGCAGGAGAGAGAATGCACGTAGCCTACATGGCGTGTAAGAAGCAATGTGTAGGCTATTTGGTTACCAAATAACACTGTTAGCCAATTCACTAACTTAAGACTTCAGTGCCATCATATACAACGTTTTTTTTTTCACAACAAATACAGAAAGGATGGAGGCAGCAAAAGTAGTGAAGTCATTTCAGATGGGGCAAGAACAAGGTGAATTTGTATGCTTGTCAAAACGTAGTCCTACCCTGCATTAGAGGAGCTGATCATCATACCAAGCACACTCGCTGTTTAAAGTCATACACCACGGTAAACTAAAACTAAAATGTTACAAAGGTGGCAAAAATAATATAGGGTATTATTAGCCATGACATTACTAGGCTATGAATCGTTCGTTCATTTTTTTTTTTTTTTTTTTTTTTTTGGGGGGGGGGGTTACAAACTTATTCAAAATCATCCCCCCCTCTGATTTTTACACAAATCACACCCTGTGTGTGTGTGTGCGTGCGTATCTTTGTGTGTGTGTGTGTGTATGAATGAGATAGTGTCTGTGACGTGTGTGTGTGTGTGTGTGTGTGTGTGTGTGTGCGTGCGTATCTTTGTGTGTGTGTGTGTGTGTGTGTGTGTGTGTGTGCGTGCGTATCTTTGTGTGTGTGTGTGTGTGTGTGTGTGTGTGTGTGTGTGTGTGTGGTTTTGGTTGTGTGGCCAGGCAGCTGCTGGTTCTGGCCCACACGTGGTGTTCAGTCAGCTGCTCTCAGGGTCAGGCCTGGCTACTCCCATTACCTCAGCAGGCCTCTGGAGCACTAGCTCATAATCACACCCCCAGACGAAGCATCCGCTCTTCTTTGTGTGTGAGTGTGTGTGTGTGTGTGTGTGTGCGCGCGTGCGCGGATGTGTTTGTTTGTTTGTCTGTGCATGTGTGTGTGAGTGCGTTAGTGTGTGGCTGTATGTGTGTTTGTCTTTGTCTGTGTTTATCTGTGTGTGTGTGTGTGTGTGAGAGAGAGTGTGTGTGTGTGTGTGTGTGTCTCTGACGCCACTGGAGAGAGCTGCTATCTGTCAGAGAGGCAAACTGAATTATTAGAGATGGACACAAACACAAGGCACTACACATAACAAAAATCTAATTGACTCTTTAAGGGTCTCACTACAAAACAGTACTAATGGTCCAAACAAATCAGAGCAACCTGAAGTGTATTACAGCATATTCGCATAGCGCATTGCATACATTTACATTTACATTGAACTTCCTGGCAAACTATCCAGCTGTAGTTTGGCAGGGCAGGAGAGATTTTGTTCTACAGTAGCTAAGGGGGTGGGTTGAGCTCGGTTCTAAAGGGTGGTTCTAACAGATGAGGGGAAGGAAAAGCTTGGTTCTGGAGGATGGCTGTACCTAATGAGTGGTGGGACAAGATAGATTTGAAAGGGTGCCTCTGACTAATTAGGGGTGTAATGAGCTCGGTTCTAGGGTGCGGAACTCACTAATGACTAGTAGAATGATCCCGGTTCTCGAGGACGGTTCTGACTCCTTCCTCTTCTGTTTGTGGTTCTCCAGCCGGCGGGTCGGTAACAGTAAAGCCTCCAAGGAGAGTCCATAAAGGTTTGTCATGTTGGTCCTAACCACCCTGCAGCGCCCCCCACCCCCCCCCCCCCCCAAACACACACACCATCACTGCTTTTCCTCTTCCACCTTAAGCACAGCAGCAACAGTACTCCGTGAGCACGCCTGGCCTCTGGGCTATCAGCAGGACTCTACTCCACTCAGCACTGCACTGCACTTCATTGCACTATACTGCATCCTGTGGCCTTTTACATTCAGACGTGTGGAGGCATCAGCAACCATCAGCAGATCCTTAGGATAGGTACCGCAATGACAGGAATCTCAGAAGATGCTTCTGTAAATATAATATAATATAATATAATATAATATAATATAATATAATATAATGTAATATTTCTCAATAGATAATGTTGTACCCTGTATTCCTAGTCTGGGGTAGTGACTAGGCTAGACAAAGAAACACTGAACATTTTCAGTTGATCCATCCTGCATCTATCTGTTGAGGATGCGGTGATGGTGTGCTTGCTTTTGCCTCCACCGACTCCTAAATGTAAAGATGCCTTTTCTCCTAAAACAGCCTCAGCCTCTTCCTCCTCCTCAGAACGGATCTGCCAGAGGGGAGGACCCGTTTGGAAGCACCCTCACTATGAGTCACATCATGGAGCCTCACCCTCTTTCCCCACACATAGAGGAAAGGCTCTATGTCCTGCCATTTCCACACACACAGATGAGAAGCTGTGTGTGTCCTCTATGCTGCCTGTACACCTTTATTCTTCCACCAGCACTCTCTGTCTTTCTGTCAGCACCTGTTTATCATCTCTGAGTATGAGTGCGCTGATCAGCCGATGAGGCTCACATGGCGTTTGGTCAGCAGCTGCTCAGAGATGCTAAACTGCTTGGGAATGCTGCATGAGTGGGATGCCCTTCTTTTCCTCTACACCCTGCATCTGGCTTTTGCACGGGTCAAGGCTTCCCGTCGCCAGGAGCTTTCCTCTCCTCTTCCTCCCCCTCACAGTGCTTTCCTCCTCCTTTACTCACCTGTTGCTGTATTTCTTTTTGTCATCCACCAGAGGGCAGTGGCGTGATCATCGCAGTCCTCATCATTTGCGTCCTTCTGCTGGCCATCCTGGGAAGCGTCCTCTACTTCCTGTACAAAAAGGGCAAGATTCCCTGCGGACGTTCAGGAAAGCAGGACCTGTACGTTCACATCCCTTACACTGTTAAATTAAGAGCCTAAAGGTGTTGTCCATGACCTGGTCAGGGTCACAGGCTAATCCTTTAAAGGGCATGTTTGAAAGGCTCATTGGGCATGTTGTTGTTATGAATAATACTGTAATTAAACTGTAAATCACTCAGGTTTATTAATGATTAACTACACAAATTATATTATAATCATTTGGGTGTAAATTACATCTTAGAGTGGGTGAAAAAAAATCAATGTTGCAAAACAAATGTTGATTGTTCTTAATTAAGGTAATTGCAAACCATTCATAAGCAAATATTCTATCTGCAGAACAAAACAGAAGTCTAATAAAGATGCCATCGTCATGGAGATGAAGACGGATAAGTCAGACGAGGCCGTTCTTTTACAGGGAGTCAACGGGGAGAAAAAAACTCCCTAGTGAGCAGGTAACCAGGGAAACAGTAACAGCAACAAGTCCACTAATAATATCATACGCAGGAGAAGCCTGCAGTATTTCCACTGTATGATATGATTTCCTTCAGATCTAATTACCTTAACTACACTAAACACCAGGCCTTTCCATGGGACTCTGTACACCCACTGTCCAGTATGGTTTCATTAAATGTTATAAGAGGATTATGTCATCAGCATACACATTTGCTTAAAAATACAAAATGCTTCATGCCAAGCAAGGTAAGGTAAGGTGCCGAATGAGGTGTGAATAATACCGTAGTAGTAATACTTATGTCTTGTGTTGGTTGTGTGCACTTCCTTCCTTTCCTCTCTCTCTCTCTCTCTCTCTCTCTCTCTCTCTCTCTCTCTCTCTCTCTCTCTCTCTCTCTCTCTCTCTCTCTCTCTCTCTCTCTCTCTCTCTCTCTCTCTCTTGTTGTCCAGAGTGGAGTTACCGGACATGCGGCTGTGACTGCTCTGCCCTGAGAGCAGGAGCAGAAGCAGTGTGCTCCGACCCACCGTCCAGATGCCACTCAGGGGCCTAACCCTAACACAGCTATCCACTTCTGCACCCCACCCCACCCAAGCCAACCCCACACACCTCCAGATCCCACACCGATACCCCACACAGCCCCACACATCCACGAAACACAGTTACCCTCATAAATTCCTAATGTACAACTACCAAACATATCTAGACGGAATCCAATTACCAAACACATCTAGCCAAATTCACCTACCAAACACAGTTACCTTCGCACACCCATGTGTAAGTCCAGCTCCACACTCTAGATCCACAAGCACCTATCTGCCCTGCCAGCCAGTGATCTACAGAATGCTGCAGGTCATACCCGTCCTCTGCCACTGCCCCGTGGCTCTTTTACCCGCTAGTAAAACCCCACAACCAGGCCCCCCCAAATCTCTGCTCTAGCCTCTTGATCCAGGTTGAAGCCCTGCTGCCCCACCCCCTCCCTCCCCCATCTCACCTCTGTGGAGAGATGCTCTAACAGTGTTGTAGAGTTTAGTGTTATTCCAAGAGTCCCGGTAGACCTGTTATGCAATCAGAAGCCCCTGGCTATATAATGTATATATTATCTACTGTACATATTCCTGGAGAGCAGGTGACTTTAGGACAGATTTGGTCCAGATCTAGTGCCCATCTGAGTCAGATCAAGGCCAGGTGCGCGCTATAGTCAGCTTTGATCTGGGTTTAGATATTTAAAATAGATGAAGAACATTTGCAAAGTGTTATGATCACAGATCCATGTTTTGAGTTCTTTCTTTCTGTTTGTTTTGGATATTTGGTGTTTTTTGTTTTGCTTTGTTTTGTTTTGTTTTGTTTTGTTTTGGTAAGGATATGTTCAGAGTTGTGTATGTCTTTGTGTCGCCTCCTGCTGTTAAAGCTCTGTTGTTTTAGGACAAATGTTGACATTAAACAAGACAGCTTTGCCTCCCAACTACTGTAGCGTGTGGTGGAGACATTGGGTGACTGAATCTGCCTTCAGTTCTAAGGGCAAAATTCAAGGAGATGAATCTGACAAGAAACTGTGATATGAGTTAGAGAGGGAGTTCCTGTCATTTGTAGTACTTTATCTTAAAATCACTGCCCTCTAGAGCACACTGTGCAAATCAGACAATGGCCATTCTCAGTTTTGACAATCAGCTGATCTGTGTTGAATTGCTCCCTAATATCACCTTTCTGCCTCATTTGAGTGTGTGCACTGAATCATTTTGGATTGTCTATTGTATGTTAAAAGAGAGATCAAAACACACACACACACACACACACGCACACACACACTTTGTTTCATAGTTTCCATAATGTTATAGATTTGTTATAGAAGTTTTGTCTACACCCCTTAGAACTTGTCCATCCCCTTCACACAAGAGAAACATAGAAACATAACAGACCAAACTCTTCAGTTTTAAGGCAAATGCGCCACCTATTGGGGACATAGAGGAAAGACTTAATTTCAACTATAATTGTCTGTTTAGTTTTTATGCCATCTTATTATATTACCTGCTGTCTGTGGTGCACTGTTTTTCATTAGTTTTTTTAACAATAAGTCTTTATCTTTTGGCCTTAAGTAAACTTAAGCATTTAGCTTTATGCAAATTTCAACCTCTCTGTGTTTTTTATTCTGCGTTTAAATCGGGCAACTTGCCAGCCACCTAAAAAAGTGCTACTCCTGGGCCCATTGCCTTTGCTCACCCTCAAGCCCCCAACCTGTCTGCACTGCAGAGCTCCTGACCAGTGTTCTGTCGAACCAGTGAAATCAGTTGGATTCAGCTGACTGAGGAGCTGACCCAGCCACCAGGCCTGATTGGGGCCTACTCTGGTACGAACCAGAGCCGTATCCGGGCCAGAGCAAGGACAGACAGGGATCAGATAACGTGCTGACTTAGCTGCCATCATGGTGTGAGTCAGAATATTCATGGTGTGAGTCAGAGACCTCTTGACCTGTATTCAGTGTTGAAGATGCAAATGGTGAAGTAGGTGATGTTATGTAGATTTAAGTATGTATGTAGATGGCACAAGATGCAGAATTTTCCAGAAGTCAAAGACTGCTCTTTTCACTTATGTCATTCAAAGCACAAATGTTCATTATTTGCACCTCTACACAGCAAGGAACTATGCATAGTTTCCCAAACAGTACAATGTCTCATTGCAAAGATGAAGGCAGAGATCCTATTTTTATGTTTAGCAAGTAGAGAAAAATAAGTCATTTTTCAGTCAAAGTACATCCATTAATCATAATCATCACATCAAGATGAACAGTGAACGTGTTGTTAAAGACATGAAGTCTCAGGTCAAAACGCCCAGGGGCTTAGAGCCTGATTGGACTGACTGTTCACACATATCCAATCAAGTGATTTTTATACTCTTCTACTGATTTCTATTCTGTATTTTTATGTTGTGTCCATGAGAGTTTGTGTCTAAGGCCTCTTCTTTTACTTGCTTTTTAAAATGCTCTACTTCTGTGCCTTTACTGAAAATAAAATATAAAAATGAAAAAAATGTCTCCTTGTCTATTTGTCAAAAGTTTCTGGGTGCAAAATCTGTGTTGTGGAGAATGGCTGGTTGAAATAGGCTTAGAAGCTGCTGTATTCTGCAGGTCTGTTGAGGTTGATGTCATGGAGCGTGTTGAAATATGTGAAAGCTATAAATCCAATCCAAGGCATCAAAACCAATTCGACATAGAACCATCACATCAATAAACCATGACCATTGAGGACAGTCAGATAAACTAGCCATAGAAGTCAGGCCAGTACCCTTGTTTGGCTCATGGAGACAACAGAACTCCCACCCACAGGTGGCAGTGTGTAGCAGTCAGTCTGCACCACAGCATTGCCAATACCCACAGGACACGTGTTGAACGGGTAGCACCAACCCAAAATAAAGACCATGCACTACAGAGATGTAAAGAAAGGTACTAAAGCTGTCTCCAAACCTTTGGAGGACAGAGCTCAAGATGCTATCGCTCAAAACTGGCTTCCTCATTGTCCAAACTTCAGTCAAACGAGTGAGTGATTAAACAGTCTGTCACAGGCCGTCTGTGAATCCTGCATGTGTAGCATCCTTCTTAGGGAGAGAGCGAGATCACACCACCCCTTGGTTTAGGCCTAGAGCAGAGGGGAGCTCTGGTAAATATTTTTCAGATTTATCTTTGGCCATTTCATATAAAAAAATAAACACTTTTATTTATTTTATTTTAGAATGAAAGAGTTAGGCAAATGGACACAAATAGCAGAGACAGACAATGTAGGAAAGACAACAATGAACGGCCATACAAAGACCACATGATGTATAGTTGTTACTCGGTTGCACAAAAAACACTCCTTAGCCATGAGGAGCTATGATTAGTCCTCCTAATTTGCACCACAATAGACAGATATGTTGGTAAATCAGTTTATTAATACAAAACGCTTGGCCAAGGTGGCAGGCAGGACAGCACAGCACACTATGGATGACTGGGCAATAATGGTGAAAATGCTGCAATATAACCAAGTGGCACGCAATTCAAATCAGTGTGAAAACCCCAGTGCATGTAAGGACACATCAAACACAGTTTGAGTACAACACAGCACCACAGCAACCCAAGCCCACAAAAGAGACATTAACCCACAAGTCCAAGCTAAAGGACAGTATGCCAGTGCCACCCGTTCCCCAGTCCTAGGTCCAAGACGGATTAAAAAAGCCCATCCTAGTCGCCGACAAGGAAAAGAAATCCAGGTCCAAACTCAGGTGCATCACAACCATACACGGTTACACGAAAGAAGGGAGAATGAAGTGATTTCCTTTAACTTGATGTTTTTGGGGGCTTTATTTTTTGACAGGATAGTGGAGAATGACAGGGGAGTGTTTATCCCTTTAATTGACAGGATAGTGGAGAATGACAGGAAGTGAGTGTCAGGGGTGGGATCCGGAAAGGACAATATGTCTCCTCCATACTGGCAGGAAGGAAGGTTTCCTCAAAAACAAACTTAGAAATAATGCACCCCAATTGCCAATGCATTCATGTTCATATTATCCAAAAATCCAGTACAATATCACTTTTTTTTTTATAATACAACTACAATCTCATCTTGTTTTTGCAATTTGTAGAACTGATATACAGGTACTTCCTGCAATGAGATGTGTTGCAGAAAGAGTGCACCTTATTTTGACCTGTGACCACGTTGTTTTTGTGTTATGCTCGTCTCAGAGACCTTTTAAGACTTTTAAAGACATTTTGTCTTTAAAACAAGTATGTTAAATGCAGAGAAGCAGCAAATGTATCCATTTGCATTATCATATGTACTTGTTTTGTATTGGGAGACAGTTAAGAGTTAAGTTGAAACAACTCTTAATAATCTCATTGGAATGTCAGCCGAAACTATCAGCAGGAATGTCAGCCGAAACCAATACGCCCGACACAATGTTTTTATAAAAGATGTTAAACGGCTCAGACTACTTTCGAGGAATGAAACTGCTCTAACTCGTTTTAGAGTTAAGGTTGGCTGCCATCTGATTTGTTCCAAAGCTTTAGTCCTGGAACATCATGTAATGTGGAATCACAGAATTCTCTGAAGCAGTGCACTGCCTGATAATGAGATAGGCGAATGTATGGTGTATCTACGAAAGCGTCAGTCAGATAAACATTTCTTTAAAATGGTGTTTTAAACTAAGGGTAAAGTGTAATTTTACTGATATGTTACATTGGAATGAATGGCATGCTCCATGCAGTGGCGACAAAGGGGCAGCCGTGGCCTATTGGTTAGTGTTTCGGACTTGTAACCGGAGGGTTGCCGGTTTGAACCCCGGCCAGTAGGCACGGCTGAAGTGCTCTTGAGCAAGGCACCTAACCCCTCACTGCTCCCCGAGCGCCGCTGTTGTTGCAGGCAGCTCACTGCGCCGGGATTAGTGTGTGCTTCACTTCACTGTGTGCTGAGTGTGTTTCAGTAATTCACGGATTGGGATAAATGCAGAGACCAACTTTCCCTCACGGGATCAAAAGAGTATATACATGTATACTATACACATGCCCATTAAGCACTTGCCCACCCAGACTTCAGTAAAGTCTTAAAGAACCCCCAATATTGCATAATATGTTCCAACTTTGTTCGAGTTTTGTAATCAAACATGGATTGATTCTCTTGCTCCATGTTTTACATCAGATGGATATAACCAACTCCGCTTCAACCCTCTCTGATGTAACCCTTAACATGCTTGTCCTGTCAATGTTACAGACCCTCATACTACCCATATTCACAGCACATACAGCCAAGTACTTTTCAGGAAATGTGAGGTCTTGAGAAAGAAAATTGGAAGTACAGATTTTCCGGGATATCAATCCCTGTTTCCATTGAACACTGACCCCATGAGAAAAATATGTACATTTGCTGTCCCAGGGCTCCCTTAAAAAAGAGATTTAACATCTCAATGTCACGAACATGAACATGAACATGAACATTGACAAAGGATGGATAATAATATTTTACAAATTAGGGGGTAGGGTTACATTTTGTAGTAACCCTTTTGTAGTAGTTTGTGTTTATCAAGCAAATCATAAACTTTTGATATCAAATTAACCAGCAGTAGCACAGGAAAGTTGTGATATTATCACTATGTTGACAGAATTGTAAGAAAAACAAACTTTAGTGAACTGCAGACAGCAAAACCGCATATCAAACTTGGTTAAAAAAAATACTTGTTGGCTATTCGCTCAAGAAGTAGTTGATATATTGCCAAATAAGCATGCTAGTGATGCAGGAGGTCTTATACCGGTCAGTTTGATACTAAACATAACCCTGTTGGAGCATAATTTAGAGTATAGGCCTACAGAATGACAACATCGATTTTAAAGTGTCGCGAAAATGTCAGTTGAACGAAAGCACTAAATATGTCAAAACTATATGACCGCACCATTCCCCAGAGTGCCACCATGTTTTTTATGAACCATCAGGGTCCCCTTGAGGCATCTAGCATAGTGGCTTGCTTTCATACCAAAATTCTCACGGGGCTTTATTTTGTGCAAGATGCTGCTGGACTATACTCCCTAACATGGTTATAAACATATGACCTTACTTACCATTTAAACTTATACACTTAGCTAGATTACATAGGTTGCCTGATGTAGCTGTAGCCAAAATGTTACATTTACACTCATGTATTTACACTTGGCATGATGATAGAAACACAATTACACATCTACCTAACAAACTAATGAAGTTCCATGTGCGGAATTTGGGCCAAAGTCATCCTTCTTAGTTAAGTGTGCTTAGTGAAGTGAGCAAAGTTTTTATTATTTTTCCCGTCTCCCTAATTTTTTGTCAGCTCTAGTGCCTAGGCCCTTTGAGACAGAGACACCGTTCCAACTTTAAAACGTCCGGTCAGTACCGGTGTAAGTTGGTCGCGAAGATGACGTCAGGTGGGCGTGTCGTTCGTCCGCCATATTGGATTGAACAGAAAGCGAAACTAAATTTTCACAGGTCACAAATTTGGTCCGAACGCCACGAAACTTGATGTACATTATACTTGGACCAAGCCTCACAAAAGTTACCAGAAGGATTTTTGATTTTCGAAAGCGTTTGCCCGTCACAGCCAAACGATATCAGCGGCGAAGCTCCGAAACAGGAAGTCGTCCATATCTCAGGAACACTGTCACATATTCATACCAAATTTTGTATTTGAACTCGGGACTCCAATGTGAGGGTGCATAAGCTAAAAAAAAAAGAAAACATTCCAAAAGTTTCCAGCATTTGGCAAACCACCCACCTGTATTTGATAACTATCACCTTTCACATTTGCAGTTGTACTTCCACCACAATGCCTTCCAAGTATGCACACTGTCTCTGGGCTGCCTTGCCCAATCATGAAATCCTTGCTCAGCCATGGGATAGTATGGACTTACGAACTGAAATGGTAAGGAGAACATTAGCAATTTATTGCTGACGTAGTACAGTTATTTTCACATTGACGGTATTCAAATAAAAATGTTCATTATTGTTAAATATCATGATGGGAGAGTATTATTAAAAATGTTACAAGTATGCAAATGCATATGTTTACGGGCATTTAGGTTTTACTGTGTTGTTTTGTTGTAAAGACATGCAAGGCATTCTGGGCCATGTAATGAACAGTGGCCGGCAGCACTCCATACGTATTAATATGAATAGGTGTTTCTGTAAACCTAGGGACAATAAACAGCTATCTCTGTTACAAAAATGAGCTGGTAATCGCTCATTGAAGAGGGAACTATGATAAAAAGATTGTTTTCCTCAAAGCATGGAGTTCACGACAGAACAAGCAGGAAATGTCACGTTAATGTTAATTACATCTGAATGCAGGTGACAACCTTGTATTACATTTCACATCTACATAGGGTGAGATCATTAGAATTATGTGAGCTTCAGTAAGGAAGGTGCAAATATTATGTAATTTATAATGGGAAATTATTGGAAATGTTATTTCTTGTTTATTCTAATTGCAAACCACACACATCCATTTGTAATCACGTATCATTTAATACTGAAACACTGTCATTTCGTGTATTTGATGTTGCCTAGCAACTGCAGCCAGAGAACGTCTAAGCCTAGCCTAGTTCAGTTTCAGAAGGGATGAGTTCGTGGCCAAACAAGTGCCCAAAATATCGGTTTCCACGTGTATGTGCTGGATGGCGTGCGTCCTTTATGAAAGTAAGTGTTTTTTTAGAGTTACAGACATAATGAGTCATGTTGTAGTGGTCAACATAAATGTGCCCCTTTCAGACATCCCAACTTGCAAAAGTCATTTCAGGGAGGCATCACGAAGCCCCAAAAAAAAAAAAAAAACTTTAGCCTATACAATAATGTCAGTACAACAAATAAGGAAGGCCTATAGATAGAAATTGTGAAAATAAAATATGTAGATTTTGGTAGTTTGGTCTTTTCATGTAGCCTTGGCAACTAGCCATCTAGTAGGCTATAGGCCTGAATAATATGCACATGAATTGACACTTGTTAAACTCACCTCAACATGTCTTTTGCAATCATTTAACCCGCTATGGGCAATGCTAAAGTCACTGTTTACAAACAGTGCAGCGTGCAAGACTAGGTCCATCATTATGTTTTACTCTTATGAGACAAAGGTAGCCTACACTTTGAAATGGGTCTTACATTTTCCTTTTTTTTGAGGCACTGACTCTACCATGACGCTCCTGTTTCTACTGAACTGATTAATTAAGTTTGGGAGAAAAGACATAAAAGCCCGCCTACACTGAAAACTGATTGGTTGATTTAGCGAAACAGGCCAATCAGGATGCTCTCTGTCTTTGATGCGCTCAGACACACACGCACCACCTCTCTCTCTCTCCCCTCGTGTGTGCGCTACACTCAGATGCACACGCGGGTCTCATGCTGGCGCTCTTGATCGCTCACTCTAGATTCCGGGAGATTTTATCTAATTTGCGGGCGTCAGGGAGCCGCTATCAATATGCGGGAGACTCCCGGAACTTCCGGGAGACTTGGGATGTCTGCCCTTTTGTTATTAGAATGCTAAGCGGAGATTTAGCATGTTAAGCAGAGATTTAGTAGCATTCATTTCTTGTGTGGCTAGCTATATGCAGAGCCGGTGACAAGCTTAACTCATTGAATCCCAAGCTGTTTTCGGGAGCTTTGTCCTAGAGTGCCAGCAATCTAGACCATTGTTGATGATTTTTGTACAGCCACAGCATATTCTGTGTTATAGCTATGAACACATACAATGGCTCGTCTAAAAGGTGAGACTTTAAGCTCTCGGTGGGTGCAAACCGTGTATTTCTACACGCCTCTGTTCCTGAGAAATCCCAAGCTAAACAGTGGCTAGTTTTCATCAAAATCGCTGTTTTTTTCTAGAAATGGAGATATAACGTCTTTCATGAAATATGAAGTGTTGCCTGTTACTTACTTGTGTAAACTTTCCAGGAAGTGATCAGCGAGACCTGGCGAGACTGCCACCTAGTGATAGACCCACGAAAATGGCCTGGTTTTGACCTGACGTGCATGCGTCACTGATTCGACCCAAAGCGGCAACCCAGTTATGATAAAATGTCCAGATAAAATGTCCAGATTGTGCGTTTTCATGAGTTTTCGATCATCATATATTTCATTTCCATTAATCACAGAGTTCCCAAAATCACATATAAGGTGTGTTAGAGTGTCTAGTTTCGTAATTAAAAAAAAAGCTAAAAACGTAATATTACTAGCACTCCGGAACAAGGCGTCCGAATTAACGTTTGAATAAACGTAATTTAGCACTCCGGAACAAGGCGTCCGAAGGAGACAATGTAGACAGAAGATTTTCTGAGGACTGTTGATCTTTATTCTCCATATTGCAATGATAGTACAGCCTAACCAAAGTCCAGACCAACCATCAAAGCAATAGGGAGGAGACGTCATCAGCTGGGGCCCCCGACGAAATCTGCCTACGGAGGGCTATACACTATATTTTATACCCCTTGGCCCTCGAGAAGTGCCACCCTCTCACGTCATCCCCAAAAACACCTTTCACCAATCAGCATTCAGCAGGGTCGCTTACATTGGTGGAAACCATCTTCCCATCATGCATAAAACTATATGCAAACCTGTCTAATGCATAGGAAACATGTAAAATAGAGGTTTTCTGGTTCTTTCCATTTTGGGGAAATAGGGCCTTCTTATCTGATTCTCTTCCTAGCTGGACAGGCCCTAAATCATAAGACACAGCGGCCTCCTGCTCACCAGCTGGATAACACCCCCCTTCACTTGACCATGTAAGGAGGAGATGCTCTCATTCTGGTACCCCCAGTACTTTTCCACTCACCCCACTCCTCTGATAGTTGATCTGGCCTACACAAGATACAATGACAGTTTTTTGTGTCATTTCATGTCGCAATGTTTTGAAATCCGTCTACAGGAGCTTCCAATCGCGAGGGAACAATTTTGCATTGCATAACTAAGAGATGCAGTAACACCACCAGCAACAACCAAAACTAACCTATTGTCAACGTGTACATTAAATGTAACGTTTCATTGTGAATCAAATTAAAATGTTCTCTTTGCAAACGTAGGCATAGGCATATGGTGACAGATTAATTTAATAATGTTGCTGCGTGAATCACGGTAAGCGCGAATGAAGTGGCCACTTCTTAATGGGACCCAGTGAATGGAAGTAGTTTAAGTAAAATAGAGATGTTTCAAATAAGATAAGGTTAATCAGAATTCTAGGATATGCCCGCTTGAAAATGGCAGAGATAGAACTGAACTTTGGCCATAGCAACCATCCATTTAGAACGACTGGCCTTCATAGCAACCAAAGATCTTAGCTGTGATGCATGTATATTATGTGATGCAAAGTATAGAAAGGGGATGAAATAGACACAGGTCAAGAAATATAGTGCAATGTAGACAGTAGTAAGCTTACAGTTGATTTACAGAAGGTGGTTTAGAGTAATATGAAGTATTCCTTTATTCCTTTATTCTGATATACATCTGAGAAACATAGGCTCTCAAAACAATCCCAGGCTCTCAAAACAATGCCAAACAGACATAAGGTCTTTTTAGAGCAAATCCATATAGATTATTTGTCAAATAAACCAGTAAAACATAATTAGGGGATGGAATATATAACATTCACAGCTCATTTAAAAAAAAAATAAATCAGTGAAAAAGTATCCTGACAAACAAGCAGCATTTTAATGCCTTAGTCATATTTCATAATTTCAATTCTTCTGTAGGTTACCTGATAGCCCAGTTTGAGAGGCGCAAGACGCGTGACATTATTTATTTTTGCAGCCAATCACTGCTGTCGTTTTATTTTATTGATTTGATCTTAGTCATAGAAGCTAAATTCGAAGGCAGGCCACAGGTAAAATCCAACGAACCGCATTCACCCTGCAAGCCAATAGTTGAATAGCCCTCTCCTAGAGCTTTTGAGATATTGCCACTGCTCCAACACTGAAAGGCACTGTTAGAATGCTTGGATCAAGCCAGGTTCAGCATAGCATATGCCACTGTCTGCTCACATTGCTGACAGGACCAGGGCAAGCACACTTTTGCAGTTCCCGTCGGAAATGCAGTCTAGTTTAGCACTGAAATCACATCCAACAATCAAGTAGTATGAGTAAAGCATACATTTCCTGATCCTTGGAGTTCAGAGAGTATTTCAGTTTCTGTCTTTTGTGTATGTAATGTTCTCTGATGCCACAGAGCATAAAAAAGTGTATAGTTTAGGCAGAAATTGTGGAAAATGTTGTGTTTTTGTTGGTTCAAAGAGCTCCAGTGACCTCTGTGTTTGGCTTCACCAATGTGATTAAATTAAATAATGGGATGTACTCTTTAAGATGATACCAAACACAATATTATACAACACTGACAAGTGTCTTAACCATGGCTTCAACCAGGATATGCACCAGGGGCCGTATTCACAAAGAATTTTAAGGCTAAAAGTAACTCCTAACTGACAAATTTAGGAGCAACTCCTAAAAATAATGGGCGTGTCACTCTTAACTTTAGGACTCACTAAAAGTAATTCACAAAGCATTTTAGACCTAAAAGTAGCACCTAAGTCTGGGACAGCTTAAAAGAAGTCGAGAGGACTCCTAACTCACTAAGACCTATTCACAAACCGCTTTTTGTGGCATTTCACGTTGCGATGTTTTGAAATGCGTATGCGGCTACAGGAGCTTCTAATCGCGCGGGAACAATTTTGCATTGTAGGCATAAAAGGGATGCAATAACACCACCAACAACAACCAAAACTACTCATTGTCAACATGTAAATTAAATGTAATGTTTCATTGTGAATCGAATTAAAATGTTGCAAATGTATAGGCATAGGCTATGGTGACAGGTTAATTTAATAATGTTGCAAAGATACTGCATCAATCCACATGTTTCATTAGGCTACTAGGCTATTTGTTTTGCCTTACTCTTTATTCATTTAGGCTAGGCCTTTTTATTCAGTTCAGTTTATTCATCATCTTCCGTCCTTTGCACTACTTGTGTAGTGCACACATTCTCAGACCTGTTACCTGTCACTCGTCATGGCAAGGGAGGTGTTTGGAATCATTCCCGCGTTACAATCATCAGCCATTCAAGGTGGTCACTTCAGTCAAGCTCGTGCATGAGTAATGACATCATCCATAGCAACGAAGACTCACTCTTAGTTTAGGAGTTGTCATTTTCCCTTAGAGTATGTCTGAAAGGCTTTGTGAATAACTTTTGAGAGAAAACTCCTAGCTAAAATCTTTTAGTGCGATTTAGGAGTACTCCTGGCCCCAGCTGTGGCGCAACTGGCTGGGGCACCTGCACCGTACGCCGGCGACCCGGGTTCGATTCCCGCCCTGTGGTCCTTTCTGGAACCCACCCCTGCTCTCTCTCCCATTCATTTCCTGTCACTCTCCACTGTCCTATCATTAAAAAGGTATATAAAAAAAAGCTCAAAGATAAAAGGCTTTGTGAATATGGCCCCAGGTGTCTATGTGATTTATTTTAGGGGGTGGTTTACTTCATTAGGTGA
This sequence comes from Alosa alosa, assembly GCF_017589495.1. Lineage (NCBI taxonomy): Eukaryota > Metazoa > Chordata > Actinopteri > Clupeiformes > Clupeidae > Alosa > Alosa alosa. The sequence goes on from NC_063204.1 coordinate 11,773,684, forward strand.
TAACCACTAAAAGCTACCAATCTCAGAGGTCTATCATATCAAAACATAAACTAGGGATGTGTAGGTATAAAAAAAAAATCACAACTACAATTTGCCCACCCAGATGGTACCGGTATGCTATATTTTGGGTATTTGGCCCAAGGACTATTTATGAAGGGTGTACATTTACTCATCTAATTTGCATATTATGACATCACTGAGTGCCTTTCAGTAAATAGGGCCTGGATGTCGAACATATTTGAGATTTTCCTTATTTTTTTTGTCTTTTCATCCATATAAGAAATTAACAGGAAAACCGTAATTTGATTCATATGTTTATTGAAGGTATCGGTCAAATACAATGATAAAATGATACATTTGGGTTTTTTACTTTTCCTTAACATATATACACACATACACAACCACACAGATACTAAACTAGAAACTAAATGGATAGCAGAAAAAGCAATAATAATAAATAATAAAAACAAAACACACAAACAAAATAAATCCTTGAAAACAAAACAACAACAAACAAAATCGGGCCTCACCACTGACATATAAATACAAGATTAAAGCCAGAAAAAAAAGATAGCAAAGGTAACAGCCGCCTACTGGCAACACAGATATTAAACACTCCTAAGAGTATAGCCTACAAGTCAGTAGATGGGAACTGAATTGATTTCAAATGTTCAAGAAAAGGGTTCCATATTTTGTAGAATTTAACCGTGGACCCATGTAGTGTAGCTCTCATCTTCTCTAATTTGGAAAAGGACAAAAGATCTCTCAGCCATTGATAAACTGTAGGAGGAGCAGAGGATTTCCACTTGAATAAGATCAATCTCCTAGCCAGGAGGGTGGCAAATGCTACAAAATCAGCCTTGTATTTAGGCACCATAAGAGCTAGGGGTAGCACTCCAAATAGGACTGTCACTGGGGTAGGATCACAGGGCACATTTAAAACAGTTGAAAGAATATAAAAAAATTCAGTCCAGAAATTATGAAGACTTGGACAAGATAAAAACATATGAATTAGGGAGGCTGGAGACTGTTGGCATCGATCACATAGATCTCCTCCCCAAGATCTTGTTCCCAGAGAGTCTTAATGGAAGAAAGGGAATGATTGTATTCAGAAAAGATTTTGCTATACATGTATGAAATGAAACCTTTCTCTCTGAAAACTGGTTGTAGAAATATGTTTTTTTCATCTTGTGGCTTAATGGGGAAGTTAGGGGCTTCAGCTTGAACAAAGCTGCGTATCTGTAAATAAAAAAAAAAAAAAAAAAAATTACCCAAGGAGAATCGTCCGGTCAGCTGCTGAAACGAGGCAAAGGTTTCATCTACGAAGAGGTCACTGAAAGAGGTGATACCTGCTTGCACCCACGCAGAGAATGCCTTGCCCATTAATGATGGTGGAAATGAATGATTTTGATTGATAGGGGCATGAAGCAGAGATGGAGTAATGTCAAAGTGAAGCTTAATCTGTTTCCAAATTTTGAGAGTAGTCCTCACAAGTATGTTTTTTGTGTATTGTACAGTGGAAGAGGTTCTAGGAGAATATAAGAGTGCTGGGAGGGAAGTTGGTTTGCAGAAAGTAGCTTCCATATTGACCCAGGCGGCAGTATGTTCTGCATTTGGGATTTGTAGCCAGTAGTGAAATATACATAAGTTGGCAGCCCAATAATAAAATTGGAAGTTTGGTAAAGCAAGGCCACCAAGAACCCTTGGTCTTTCTAAATAAACTTTGCGGAGTCTTGAAGGCCAATTCTGCCATAGGAATTCGGAAATCAAACTGTCTAATTTACAGAAGAAAGTTTTGGTTAGGTATACTGGCAAACGCTGAAAGAGGTAAGAGAATTTAGGTAGAATATTCATCTTAACCGATTTAACACGCCCAGCCATAGATAGGGGAAGTAAAGACCAGCGTTTTAGATCTTGTTTAGGTTCTAGTTAGCAGAGGATCAAAGTTTGCTCTGAAGAGCCTTTCAAACTTATCTGTTATTTGAATACCTAGATACGTGAATTTATCAGAAACTACTTTAAATGGTATATTTGTTTGTAAGATAAAGTTGCGTCCGGCTGTGTTCAAAGGAAAGATCTCGCTTTTGTCATAGTTGACCTTGTAGCCTGAAATAGCCCCAAAGGCATGAAGTGTGGAGAATACATTTGACAGTGAAGGAAAAGAAGCAAGTCATCAGCATACAGAGCAACCTTTTGCTCAACTTCACCCCTGAGTATTCCAGAGATCTGTGAATGAGAACGTAAAGCTACAGAGAGAGGCTCAATAGCAATTGCTAAAAGTAAAGGAGATAACGGGCAGCCCTGTCTGGTGCCACATTGAAGATTGAAGTATTCTGAATTTATATTGTTGGTTCTAACTGAGGCAGAGGGGAGATGGTATAAGAGTTTAATCCAGGAGATTTTGTCACATAACCCAAACTTCTTCAGGGTGTAGAAAAGGTAATTTAACCACGTGGCCGAAGGCCTTCTCCGCGTCTAACGCAACAACGGCCTCCGAACCGCGTGAAGGGGGAGAGTATATTATGTTAAATAGACGTCTAACATTGAAAAAGGAATGTCTATTTTTAATAAATCCTGTTTGGTCATAAGATATCAATGAAGATAAAATGGAGTCTAAACGCATAGCCAATACCTTAGCTAATAGCTTAGCATCTACATTGATCAACGAAATGGTTCTATAGGAGCTGCAGAGGAGTGGGTCTTTGTTTTTGTCTTTGTTTTTTTTTAATATCAAGGAGATAGATGTTTGCCGTAGAGATGGTGGTAAGCAGGAGGAGGTAAATGATTCATTCAACATTTCAAGCAAGAGAGGGGTCAATAGATCAGAATTTTTTTTATAGAATTCTACAGGGAAGCCATCTGGGCCTAGCCTGACGAGCCAGACCCACATTAAAATGTAGCGTCTGGGCACTCACCGTTCGCAGTGCTCCGTCCGAGGGGCGGGATAATCAGTTGTCTTTCAAATTCCCTCTGCACGCTTAATGGGACAGCGGCAGCTTATGAGTCCCATGCGTTTTCCCACCAGTGGAGCTAGTTGGCTAGTTCAAACGTTTGCCAACTTAATAAAAGCTTAACTCGTGTCACACATCCATCTTATTTGTTTTCAAGTAGCAGGGAATTCAAGCCAAACCGTTGCAACTCTGCCATCAATCATTATGTTAAGCCCACCTAACGACTCTATACACGATTTCATTGGCCTGATTAAGTTTCGATTTCTGGAGCTCACAAGCCAACGGAGAGTTGCTAGACTAGCCCTGGCAGCAAATGTAATTTGTTGCAGCTAGGGGCGCGTCTAGATTTCTAGGCTAATCTGGGCCTGGACATTTACCACTTTGCATTGCACGGATTGCGCTGGAAGATGGGGGAAAAAAACTAATAAGTTGTGGCCACAAAATAGCAATTCGTTCCCACAAAATAATAAGTTGTGGCCACGAAATAGCAATTCGTTCCCACAAAGTACTAATTTGTGGCCACGAAATATTAATTCGTTCCCACGAAATAGGTAATTTGTGGCCACGAAATATGTATAGTCTAACGTGCACTGGACAGCTGGGTGAGCAAATTGAGCGCCAGTAGAAGCCTGTCGTGTCTTTTCTCATCACTCCCCACCAGCTCGAGTGGAGTGTCCTGAAATTTTGTGCCAAATTTCAGCACTTTTTAGCCAGGCGTTCTATGGGCTGCCATAGACTTCAATGTCAGAAGTATAACTAGATGTACCGCATAGCGGTACAAAATATGACCGCTGCTCAGTCCTGTACTGTACATCCGTTCTGCGAACATAAATCACACTAATCAATTTGTCTCCATCTTCTACTACTCCATTCCCCACTCTTGAAACTTTTGTGTTGTTTGGCATGCCTGAGTGTGTGTGTGTGTGTGCGGGCCGCACAGAAAGTAGCCTGATGGCGCTGCAAAGGTGAAAAGATAGCACTAGCCAAAAAATTTGTAGCATTGTTATAAAACCTTTAAAATCTCTAAACAATCACAAGTTGGGCAGTTCATCACAGTTCATCCATTACAACTGGACTGATGAAAGGTCATGTACACCTGGCTACATTGTATTTGGGGAAAACAGAAGGTATCAGTTTTACTTTTATTTTTATGTATTTATTTATTTATTTATTTATTTATTAATTAATATACAAAACAATCCCTGTCATTTCCATGCAGTTTTCAACAGCTATCAAGAAGAGAGGTCATGCCATGGATTTTTGTAAATGTTTCTTCTTCTGCATAAGCAAGATTTTATCTTTAGTTCATATGATATTCAACTTTATTGTCAATGCACAAATTAAATACCAAAGTCTAAAACGAAATGCAGTTTTACATCTAACCAGTGGTACAAATAACTGACATGTCCAAAAGGGTCTTCATGAAATGCATTGCTAGACTGTTCACATTTTAACGGGCCAAGTTGAGAGCTGCGACCGTGACAACGTAGGCGCCTGATAGAAATATTGTTTAGATTGAGATTTCTACGCTCTGGCATCCCCTCTGCAACATGTTCGCCCCCCGGTTTCAGAGCTATTCTAAATGCAAAATGCATAGAGGGAGTTATGACAAAACAGTGACTGTTAACAAACTAGATCCTAGAAAGCTGTTAGCTTTCCTAAGCCCTATAAGCTGGGCCTATTACACAACATAAATTGTCACTATGCTACAGTATGCGACCCAAATAAAATCTCCTTTGGGAACCAATGGCTTACAGCAGGTGTTTTCAACTGATTGTGAACCAGGGACCACCATTCTGACTAAAGACAGGACCACTACTGAATACAAATACTGATTCCCACATTGCAACTACTGAATCCATGGTCAGGGACCACCAGCAATGTCCTCATGGACCACAAGTGGGCCGCGGACCACTGGTTGAAAATCCCTGGCTTACAGTATCAAGCGGACTTAAGCTGCCACCTCTTGGCGAAAAGTTGCAATACATTTCACACAGCTGTGTGAATCACAGAAAGTGCAAATGAAGTGGCCACTTCTAAATGGGACCCACTGTACAGTAGCTGAAGGTCTGTGACTAAAGCAGCCATAATGAAAGTGTTATCATTGTTTGGATACTTCACACGCACATGCTTTTTAATCGCATAGGCTACAACTACCAAACTGGATTCAAGCACAATGATTCCCCTCTCACACCCTAAACAAGCAGTTCAAACAAACGAACAAGCCTCAGTCTGACGCATGTATAGCCATAGGCAAAACTGTATCAGACATAACGTTGCTAAATCATCCATCGCACAGAATGATTTTTGTAGCACGTGCAACAGGTACAGCCTTGCCCTGGATACATCTCTCAAAGTGCGCTCTAAAACATTTGGTTTAAATGGAGATGTAGATCATCACGGGTGCGTTGTGACGAGTTGACACAAATGTTTCACTTTGCCGAATTTATGTAGTCAATTACGTCGTCTCAGCCCTAGTTAGCCTACTTTACTTTGAACCATGCTCAAAACACCTTTGAAAATAGAGGATTGAAGTAGCTAGTGGGTGTTTAGGAATGAACGTTAGCAGATGCTTTTTGAGACTTGTGGTCTTAATGCAACATTTTACAAAGCAATGACTGGGCCACCAAGCACTGTGAGCGAATCAACAGCAGAAAAACCTATTTGGCAAGCAGAAATGTCCCAGCCTGTTTAGGATGCTTCATAGACAGGTTATCTTTCAGGTATATTTTCCATTAGAAAACCATAGCGTTAGCGCTGTTATCAATTTGCTTGGTAACCGCATTTATGGTTTTCTACAAATACACCAATAATCATATTGGCCTCCATCACTCAACCAATGCTAACGGTAACATTATTTTACCTAGGTCCCAGGCTATTGTATAGATAGATAGATAGATAGATACTTTATTGATCCCCAGGGGTATAAGATTAGCGTAGCCTACCTGCAGTAAAAACCAAGCCCAATAAACATTCTCAGATTTATTTCGGCTTCAAGAAGAAATGGGAATGACATTTTATGTGAAAATCATCCTACCCTTATTAGACGTTCTCTGCGGTAACTACAGTGTTGTCCTTGTAGGAAGTGTCTATTGTCTTTCCAACCCACTTTAGATTAACTTCAAACAATAGTGTGTATGTGGATGCGTGTGTCTGTGCCTGTGAGTGTGTGTGCATGCATGTGTGTGTGTATGTGTGCATGTGTATGTGTGTGTAGATGTATGTATGTGTGTTTGCGAGAAAGAGTGTGTGCGAGACAATATCCTCTTCCAGCAACCCTTCGCTCAACACCACCATCTACAGGCCAATAAGTGTACAGTCACTAAATGTACACATAACTTAATTAACCCCCCATAAAATACATAAACACATAAAATTTGGTGCAGTTCTGAACATCTTAACTGAAGATAGGGGCGATTAAAGAAGAATGATATTGCATTTTCATTTTTACCGGGGGGGTGCAAATCACAAATGAGTGATTATGGGCTATGTAGAGCCTTGAGACAAACTTACCATAAAAAATTCTTCATCCTCAGTGCCATGGTTCAGGTAGTTATTTAGGAAAAACTGAATTTTTTGGGTTTCGGGGGCCCAGGCTGGGGGGGGGGGGAGTTGGCCCTCGGGGAGCTTCGCTGCACAAGGTAAAATCATTTAACAATAAAGAATAATTAGTAAGCAAAAACACACCACGCTGTGTCCCAGAGACCTTTTAAGACTTTTAAAGACATTTT
>NC_063204.1:11780865-11817125 GCF_017589495.1 Alosa alosa
CAAACTACTTTAGAGGAATGAAACTGCTCCAACACGTTTTAGAGTTAAGGTTAGCTGCCATCTGATTTGTTCCAAAGCTTTAGTCCTGGAACATCACGTAATGTGGAATCACAGAATTCTCTGAAGCAGTGCATTGCCTTATAATGAGACAGGCGAATGTATGGTGTATCCACAAAAGCGTCTGTCAGATAAACATTTCTTTAAAATGATTATGTTCATTCAACAAACAGGTGTTTTAAACTAAGGGTAAAGTGTAACTTTACTGATATTTAAATTGGAATGAATGGCATGCTCCATGCCATGACCAGTGTTGGGCAAGTACAAGATACTTAAAAATAATACGTATTAAAAAACATATTATTTATTACTTAGCCTACTGTGATTTCAAAGTAATTTGTTACATTATAATATTACTGTCTCTGAATTGGCGTTACACTACTATTGTATTACTTTTAAGTTACTTTTACCAAAATATCTAGAAATATGGATTTGGCATTCTAAATGCAGTTTATTATGCTCAATGCAACTCATTGCACTTCTAATGGAGGGCCTAGGCTAGGCTAAAGTTCGTAACGTTTTCCCAACAGCTCAACTAATAAACATAAGCTAGGCTACAAACACAATAGGGGGGGGGGGGACTTTACAGATAAGTGCCTTATTATTTTTTATTTCAACAACCTGGCTGTAGAAGTGCAATCCCAGACAAAGTTTAAGCAGGTGTTAATTCCGCTATTCCCATCGATATTCAGGCTGTCTTGCCTGTTGCCTCACACATGAAAAGTCCATGACAGCGCTATGCTGCAGCATAACTGCATAACATATTATGTATGTATGTGCACACCGACACAATGGAAATATTACATTACATTTACATTACATTACATTTAGCAGACACTTCTTGACCAAAGTGACTTAAATATGTCAGCTACATTACAAGGGATCACATTGTCCCCGGAGCAACTTGGGGTCAAGGGCACAACGGTGGAAGCCGGGAATTGAACCGACAACTTTCAGGCTACTGCACGCTAGCCCAGCTCCTTAACCACTACACTACCACCACCCCTATTACCATATTTGGGTCAGTAATGAGGGTGTTCCCCTATTTAAGTCCCAACCTGCAGGTGAGCAACCGAGCAGAAAGTGCTGCTGGTGCTCTTGCAACAGAAGGCTTCTTTTTCAAGACACTTATTGCATCAAATGCAATGTTTTGCTAATGCACCATTTTGACCTTTTTTTTTGCATTTCCTTACCTGATTACTCAACTGATTTCGCCTGAGAAGAAGATAAGTAAAAAGTAAGTTAAAATGCTCTTTTTTTATCAAAGTACTGTTACTAAAAAAAGAAAGCTCTCCATCCTTTGCAGTAGGCCTATGTACTTTCCTGATATGTTATTATCAAAATAGAATCTCCCAAAGGTGTTGAGGTCTGTCTTTGTTATTACAACAAACAAAAAAAAAGAATAATAACTGTTGCAGTGGTCAGAATTTCTCTTCTAGACATATTGGTTTTACCGTCTTTTTCATCATTCTCCAGTTCTGTATCTTAAGAGATAGATGCTCTCACAAAGGTAGAGCACTAGCCTACTAATTTTATGTGTGTGTGTGTGTGGTGTGTGCATGTGTGTCTCTCACAAAGACAGAGCACTATTTATTTTTAAAGCTGTCTCGGCATAAAATAGCTGATGATTTTAGTTTTATACCGGATTGCCTTAACAAATAGATAACATCTGTAGTGTATGTAAACATTAACTCCCAATCACAACCGTATAATTTGACATACATGTATCCAGGGCTGTGACTGGCTACGGACCAAAAAGCAGGAAAATCTATGGCATGCCTCGGAACTGTGCTGGTGCACAATCTGGCTCAGACTGGTCGAAACTGAGCAGTATACGCAGGTGAGGTCGTGGGCTAGCCAAAAACGTAAACATTAATACATCCTACATCATCTGTTGGTTTTTCACAATCCAACGATATAAAGTGCAAACTAGGCCTAGTTGGTGATGGCATATGGAAATTGCCAGTATGCATGCTACACAGAGTTCTGATAGGACTGTGCATAGCCTAATAAGCAGGCAAGATCGTGAAACGGCATCAACGCAGCCAGTTAATATGATCTTTCTTTTTTGTTTTCCACTCTGAACATGGGCAAAATGCACCATTGAGATCAATATGTTTTATATAGAGTTACCACAGTGCCACCTGTTGTTGTATAGAGTAACCTGTGATAACTCTCTACAAAACATATTGATCTCAATGGTGCATTTTGCCCATGTTCAGGGTGGAAAATAAAAAAGAAAGATTTGCAGAAGACAAGTCAAATTGGTGTTTTTAAAAAGAAGGGATCATGGAGAATAAAGAAAACAATATTTAAAAACATCTTTGTATATTCCCAAAAGGTGTTTGGGTGCTCTGACGATGATAAACAAAATGATTTTTCAGACTTGTGAGGTCTACTGTTCAGACCCTGAAGGGATTTCTTTTTTGTTCATTGCTTTTTTTGAGTGTTTCTACTTATCTCAATAAGGAAAATAAATCAAGAGCATATGTTGAGTACCAGTGTTGTGTGTAACGCGTTACAAAGTAACGAGTTACAGTAACGTAACTACTTTTTCGAGTAAAAAGTTGTGTAACGCGCTACTACTGGAAATTTGGTAACGTAACGTAGTTCCTTTTTCATATCGGTGCAACGTTACTTTTCCCATGGACAGATTTGACAGCGACGCTGCTTTCTCAGCTGCGCGCCTGCGCAATAGGCACGAGCTCCACCGCGGGCAGCCCTACGTGACAGAGGCTGGTAGCGTGAAGTGCAATCATAGCTCCACACGGTATGTGACAGAGGCTGGTGGCAATGAAGAGCAATAGCAAGCGAGACGCAGCCAACGCTAACTTCTGAGGGATAAAGGTATTCACAGTACTTCAAATTCGTTGAAACTAAGGGGAGGAATGTGAGTGTTAGTTGTAGCCTACACTGTGCCCTGATTTTGTCCACTGCCGTTAACTCAACTGCCAGCCTATTGATGCGATTTGCATTAGCTTTGCAATGAAAGAGGATAAGGCTATAAAATAAGCCCTCATATATTTTGTGTTCACCTACAGTATATGCCTAAGATGTATCGAGGCTATGTTATTTGATATTGTTTTATAGGGCTTTAGTGGTGGTGTTGAAGCCTATAAGCCCAATGTTTTCTTGTCAAGTGCTCCGTTTGTGGCATTTTTTATAATAAAGAGCACAAAAGAAATAGCTGTTATGTCCTCCACAGTAGAACTTTATGTAGGCCTACACATTTAGGAACAGATATTGGGTTCTGACCAAAGTCGAGTAACATAAATGTAACGAGTAACGTAAAAAGTTACTTTCCATAGAGGGTAACTAAGTAAAGTAACAAGTTACTTTTTTGAGAAATAACGAGTAACAAGCACTAACTAGACTGCATTTCCGGCGGGAACTGCGAAAGTGTGCTTGCCCTGGTCCGGTCACCAACGTGAGCAGACAGTGACATACGCTTATGCTGAACCTGGCTTGATCCAAGCATTCTAACAGTGCCTTTCAGTGTTGGAGCAGTGGCAATACCTCAAAAGCTCTATTCAACTATTGCCTTATGGGTGAATGCGGTTCGTTGGATTTTACCTGTGGCCTGCCTTCGAATTTAGCTTCTATGACTAAAATCAAATCAATAAATTAAAACAACAGCAGTGATTGGCTGCAAAATAAATAATGTCACGCATCTTGAACCTCTCAAACTGGGCTATCAGGTAACCTAGAGAAAAATGAAATTATGAAATAGGCATTAAAATGCTGCTTGTTTGTCAGGATACTTTTCACTGATTTATTTAAAAATATGAGCTATGAGTGTGAATGTTATATATTCCATCCCCTAATTCTGTTTTACTGGTTTATTTGACAAATAATCTATATGGATTTGCTCTATAAAGACCTTATGTCTGTTTGGGATTGTTTTGAGAGCCTATTGATGTATCTCAGAATAAAGGAATGTCCACAAATATTAGTGATGTTTTTTTTGTGTGTGTGAATGTATTTTACTTAACTCATTGAATGTAGCTGGATACTTATGAACGCATGTCTCTAATAGCCACAATAGGGAGTAATTTTAGCAACACCGTATTTTGTGTGGCCCATAACGACCCAGTGGATTATGAAAATGTGCCAAAATTCACATTCCTTGCTTGTTGTTGGTACATTAATCCCAGATTGCCACTTATCTGAGATGTAAGAGTTCATTATAGGTTTAAGGTCTGGGGGCAGGGATTTGACATTCTGTGACTTCTTCATTGAGGGCTTGCTTAGCAGCACTGTCCGGCTTTCTCATTTCCCCTCAGTCCAACATGGCCTGGGACCCAGCAAAAAACTACACTCAAGTTCTGGTTCTTTAGACGTTCTAGTTGATCAAGCTCAGCTTTGGTTGTACTTTTTGCGTGACATTAAAGCCTACAGGAAAGAATTTTAATTGCAATTTAATTTAATGCAATTTACTTTTTTACGATTAAATAAAATTAATTTATCCCTCTCACCCATAGTTTTCTATTTATTTACAAATGTACATAGGCCTACTGTAATTACATTTATACATAGCTATTCTACTGATCTTTATACTATTCATCCTGCACATAGACTTATTCTTACTACTCTTATAATGTTGTTTCTGCACTACAATGACACTGTTTCCACACTGCACATAGCTGTATGTTATGTACATATCTGTTATATATTTGTCATATTGAATATCCATATTTATTCTGTTTTATTATATTCTGTTAATACACTGCATATATCTATATTATTATTTCTACTATTATAATGTTACTACTACATCTACATACATTATTCTACTTATTGTATGTGATAACTGCTAATACACTGCACATATTTATATTTAATTCATATTACTCTAAACCACCTTCTGTAAATCAACTGTATACTACTGTCTACATTGCACTATATGTCTTGATCTGTCTCTGTATATTTCATCACCTTTCTATACTTTGCATCACATTGCATGCATACTGTAGCTACATGAATCACAGCTAAGATCCTTGGTTGCTATGAAGGCCAGTCGTTCTAAATGGATGGTTGCTATGGCCAAAGGCCAGCTATCTCTGCCGTTGTCACGCCGGCATATCCTAACTTTATCTTATTTTAAACATCTCTATTTTACTTAGCCTACTTCCATACAGTGACTCCCATTAAGAAGTGGCCACTTCATTCGTGCTTACCGTGATTCACGCAGCAACATTATTAAACTAATCTGTCACCATATGCCTATGCCAACGTTTGCAAAGAGGAGAATCTTTTAATTTGATTCACAATAAACATTACATTTAATGTACATGTAAACAATGAGTAGGCTAGTTTTGGTTGTTGTTGGTGGTGTTACTGCATCCCTTATTGTGGGGCAGCCGTGGCCCACTGGTTAGCACTCTGGACTTGTAACCGGAGGGTTGCTGGTTCGAGCCCTGACCAGTGGGCTGCGGCTGAAGTGCCCTTGAGCAAGGCACCTAACCCCTCACTGCTCCCCCTCGCCGCCATTGTAGCAGGCAGCTCACTGCGCCGGGATTAGTGTGTGCTTCACCTCACTGTGTGTTCACTGTGTGCTGTTTGTGTTTCACTAATTCACTGATTGGGTTAAATGCAGAGACCAAATTTCCCTCACGGGATCAAAAAAAAAAGTATATATACTTAGTTATGCCTACAATGCAAAATTGTTCCCTCGTGATTGTTAGACGCATTTGAAAACATCGCGACGTGAAATGCCACCACAAAACATTGTTTGTGAATCGGTCTTATTAGGAGTCCTCGCTTAAGCTGTCACAGACTCAGGCTCTACTTTTAGGGCTAAAATGCTTCCTGAATTACTCTTAGTAAAAAAAAAGGAGTCCTAAAGTTACGAGTGACGAAGTTACGAGTACAAGCATCTCATATCAAATGACCATGGCATTACGCATAAATCCCATAATGTTACAGCAACATCTCCTCCCTATGACATAGCTAGCTAGCTTCTAGCCACACAAGAAATGAATGATGTTAAATCTCCGCTTAGCATTCTAATAACAGAAGGGGCACATTTATGTGGACCACTACAACATGACTCATTATGTCTGTAACTCTATAAAACACTTACTTTCATAAAGGAAGCACACCATCCAGCACATACACATGGAAACCGATATTTTAGGTACTTGGCCACGAGCTCAAAACGTGTCTCTCTGAAGCTCTGTTCTAGAATCTTTGCTCTGAACGCTGTGTTGTTAGGCAACATCAAATAAACGAAATGAGAGTCTCTTCAAGGTATTAAAAGTGTACGTTTGATTACGAATGGATGTGTGTGGTTTGCAATTAGAATAAACAAGAAATAACATTTCCAATAATTTCCCATGATAAATTACATAATATTTGCACCTTCCTTACATGTGACGCTCACACCGTATTTCAAGTACACTAGTGAAATGTAATACAACGTTGCCACCTAGCATTCAGATGTAGGCTATTTAACATTAACGTGACATTGCTTGCTTATTCTTTCGTCAACTCCATGCTTTTAGGAAAACAATCTTTTTATCATAGTTCCCTCTTTATTACCAGCTCGTTTTTGTAACAGAGATAGCTGTTTATTGTCCCTAGGTTTACAGAAACACCTATTCATATTAATACCAGGGCTTTGAACCGGTTCAAGGAACGAAAACGAAAACCGGGAACTTTTTGTATTTTACAGGGAACAGGAACGAAACCGGAAACGTTATTATTTTTTATGTTCTGGAACAGGACCACTTATTTAAAAATAATGGTAACCGGTTAATACCGTTTTGTTGTCGTTCCTCAAAGTTTTCGTTGCCTAATTAACTAAAAAAAAAAAGTTATTATTATAAGTTATTATGTTAAAAATTATTTTCCTGCGCACGTTACCATGATGGCTGAGGTTCACTTCCTGTGTGACATCACATCAGACATTCGCTGACTGAATGGAGAGAGAGCGGTGGATTACAAAGTCTCCACTCCACATCTTAAATAAGAGGTAAATTACGATCCATCGTTAATTAAAACGCTCATTCCAAACACAATAACAATAGCTATATTTGTCGACTCCACGTTAATGATGGACTAGCGAACATTTGGCTAAATGGCGCCAACACCTCTGTTTGCCTAATGCACAGATGGCTTGTTACGGTATGAGTAGGCCTACTGGATGGCCTTTCCCCCCCGACAGTTGGAATTTGTTGTTGCCCGAGTGGCATAACCACGTGTCTTAATAATGTCGTTACGTTTGTGTGGAAATTTTCTCTTTTAACAATAAACTACACATTTGAAATAATTGTAGGCCTATTTTATTATTATTATTATTATTATTATTATTATTATTAATAATATAATTATTATTATTTAATAATGGTTGTAATATTATTACATTTGGTTTAAGCTGGATGAGAAAGATGTGACATAATTCTATAGCATTAAACAGCTGACAGGAACGAAATGAACCGTTCCGGGAACAGTATTTTTTTGTTCTAACCGGTTCGGGAACGTCAATTTATTGGTGGAACTCATAACCGGAAACGTTATAATTCCGTTTCTGTTCGGAACGAACCGATTGGAAAAAAAAATCGGTTCAAAGCCCTGATTAATACGTAGCCTATGGAGTGCTGCCAACCACTGTTCATTACGGCCCTACGGTCTTTACAACAAAACAACACAGTAAAACCTAAATGCCCGTAAACATATGCATTTGCATACTTGTAACATTTTTAATAATACTCTCCCATCATGATATTTAACAATAATGAAAAATTAATTTGAATACCGTCAATGTGAAAATAACTGTACTACGTCAGCAATAAATAGCTAATGTTCTCCTTACTATATCAGTTCGTAAGTCCATACTATCCCATGGCAGAGCAAGGATTTCATGATTGGGCAAGGTTGCCCGGAGACATTGTGGCTGCCCAGAGACATTGTGCATACTTGGAAGGCATTGTGATAGATGTACCAGTACAACTGCAAATGTGGAAGGTAATAGTTACCAAATACGGGTGGGTGGTTTGCCAAATGCTGAAAACTTTTGGAATGTTTTCTTTTTTTTTTAGCTTATGCACCCTCACATTGGAGTCCCGAGTTCAAATACAAAATTTGGTATCGATATGTGACGGTGTTCCTGAGATATGGACGACTTCCTGTTTCTGAGCTTCGCCACCGATTTCGTTTGGCTGTGACGGGCAAACGCTTTCGAAAATCAAAAATCCTTCTGGTAACTTTTGTGAGGCTTGGTCCAAGGATAATGTACGTCAAGTTTCGTGGCGTTCGGACCAAATTTGTGACCTGTGAAAATTTAGTTTCGCTTTCTGTTCAATCCAATATGGCGGACGAACAACACGCCCACCTGACGTCATCTTCGCGACCAACTTACACCGGTACTGACCGGACGTTTTAAAGTTGGAACGGTGTCCCTGTCTCAAAGGGCCTAGGCGCTAGAGCTGACAAAAAATTAGGGAGACGGGAAAAATAAAACTTAAGAAGAACAATAAGTGTGCTGCTTTGCAAGCACACTTAATTAAGCACTATTAACACTACTTTTTTAAAGTAACTTCCCCATCACTGTTGACTCTACAAATATGTCTTCTGAAGGCCTAAACAGAGCCCAGCCAAAAACTCCAATAACATTTTGATCAACTTTGAGGGACAGCTATGACCATGCATCACATCAAATGTGATGATTTTGCTACATACTATTCCTATTTATGTACCAGCATACAAAATTTGAGCCTCCTACATTGTTTAGTTATTGCACTATGGGCTTGTGAACTTTTACAAAAAAAGAGGCTGAACAAAATCGACACCCCCCTCCCCCCATAAAACTGGCTGTATCTTGGAAAGTATAGAGCTTACATAAAAGTAATTTTACAGTGTGTCTCCTGGGTAACATAGGTACACCTGGTAATTTTTTCAGATTTGTTTGAGACCTGCATGGGCCCTGGTTGAATTGACGTGGAAGGACCCATCTACTAAAACACACCAAAACAGTTAATGTAAGTAATGGCACAAGATGATAATTTACAGAGGAAAATACATAAATGCTGGAATTATATATATTATGCATGTGTGTTTTTTTAATCATATTTATCAATTTGTTTTTGTCCTACAGGAGGCGTGAAACAGAAGACAATTATTAGAGAAGAAGCTTGAAGACCAATTTCATTATATTACTGTTGGGATTTCAGGCTTTTTCATTAATTTGATATTGACAATTTCAGGCCATAGGCAAGATTTGCACATGCTATATACAAGGCTTTAGATGAAAAATACCCCCTGATAACATCAGCAGTTAGAAGATTAACATAACCATGCCACCCATCAGACAGATCAAAAGATAGAAACTCAGTTTTGAATTTGAGAGGTACTTGCAGGTCAGAATGGAGTCATTAAGTTTAGTTCAGGTGAAAGAAAATCTAATCGAGCTTGAGAATTTGGTCAAGGAGGGCAAAGATCAAAATGATGCTAAAGTCAAAGACATGGAGGACAAGATTCGCATTGCTTTGGATGTCCCAAGGGAAAGCTGGATAAACACTGGACAAACTCTGAAGGATGTCATAGAAAAAGTACATAAACTACTGGACGTTGTGCAGGATTCAACGGTCTCATCTGAGATTATTTCAGATAAGGATGTTCTGGAGAATGCATCTGGGGGTCTGGCTTTGGAAGGGGTTTACAAAACCAGAAATTCTGAAGACTTGCTAAAGAGAAGAGAACAACTTATTGAGATTCCAGATTCATTTTCACTTTCTGGTCCTGTGCAAAGTACCAGGTACGAGCAGAAAGAATTTTCATCCCACAAATCTGAAGCTGTTTATCACAAAGTAATGGAGAAACTGGGCCACAGCTTTAGCAGCTCATTGAACATTGGATTCAAAGGCTTTGGTTTTGGCTCTGGAGTTGAGAAAAATAAATCTAATGAGATGGAGCAAACCAGTTCAAATTTGCAAGAAGAGTCCTACATCCTCCACACAAAGTACAACTACGTTCCACTTGCGTGTGGCATTCTTCAGAAAGATGAACTCAAACTTTCCAGTGGAGCTGTTAATGCCCTCAGAGAAATTGAAAATGTAATTTTGCTTTCTAATGACCGCAAAACACAAACCAACACAATCAGAAGTTTTTATGAGAGATTTGGGTCCCATGTGAACCAAGGCCCTGTACACTTGGGTGGAGTTTTCTGGTGGAGAGCATCTTCATCAGGCTTCAGAAGTAATGATGTGTCAGAGATAAAACAGCTGATCTCTGAATCACTGAATGTTTACTCTAGTGCTGGATTTGGATTTGGTGCACTGTCTATCTCAGCCAAAGTAGCAACATCCTCCACACAGCTGAGGGGATCTCTTACTGGGAAACACAGAGAAGACCTGATGAGTAATGTACAGCTGTCAGTCAGTAAAATGGGTGGTCCTGCTGAGATTGACAACCACTTGCAGTGGAAAGTCCTTCTTACTGCTAATAACAGAACTTGGAGTATTATAGACAGAGGAACAACCCTGACTCCTATCTGGGAGATACTAATGTCTTCTCACAGAGACGATTTCAATGATGTGTCCAATTTAGGCAGAATATTGATGGAAGCATATACAGACATCACTGGAGAAAATGTGGAAGAGGTGTGGGGGGAAAACATTCTTTCTGAAATGGAAAAGGCAGAAACTCTGATGCAGTCAGTAAAGACCTGGAGTGCCACTGACTGTGATTCTCACTTGGCACAGTTGTTGGACTTCAAAACCTGGCTCTTTGAAAAAACAAGATCTCACAAAATCTGGCTGAAATGTCTCTCTAATGAAATACTTCAAAATTATCTGTTTGAAGTGGCTACAGTAAACAGCAAATCCACTGCTGTAAATTTGAGATGTCTGATACGCTCTCTTTTGGAAGATCATTTTAATGAAGTGGAAAACTTCCAAAACAGAAGAGAACTTATGAATTGGGCATACCTAACAGAGGAAGACTTGAGTAAACAAGGTCATGTGTCTCATTTCTCAGAACTAGACAGAGTCTTTCAATGTGCCAAACAAAAACTGGGAGACAGCAGACTCATGCTTAGTTCTGCTGAACAAGAACACAATGCAAAGATGAAAACTACAATGGCTGTAACTCTCTCTCTGAATTCATTTTGTAAGACTTTGCAAGAAAAAGAAGAGAAGGAAGTTGAACTGTTGGTCCTGTCCATAATAACAGTTATAGGATACAGTAGTGAACACAAAACATTTGATCATATTCTGGATATAAATGAAATCACATTCCTGCAGTCTGAACTGCAGAGTGCATTTAGCAGGTACACCTCTCTAAAAGAACAGTGTTCCATTAGGGCTCAAGCGTACCTGTTGCTGACAGCTCTGACTGTGTCCACTGACAAAGAAATCCAGATTTCACCAAAGGCAAAAGAAGAGAGACTACAGGTAATACAGACACAACTAAAGAACAAACTTTCACTTCCCCCTAAAGTTATGGAGAAAAGGCACCATGATTGGGAATCACTGGAAGGTGCATTAAATTCCATCATAACAGGCACCAAGATGAGTGATGGAAGTACAGTTGAGGAGGTATTACGTCAGCTGGAAAATATATCAGTGAAAGACGTGACACCTTTATCGGAGCTTCAGAAAACAGATGAAAAGAATACAGCACTATATAACAAAGGTGAAAAAACAAGAAGCTTTATGAATTTGCTTAAAAAGGTTGGGCCTAGAAGACTTTTACCCTAAAAAGATGACAAAATCCAGGGTTCTTGTTATGGATGAGTTATCTTTGAGTGTAAAAGAGCCGCAAACAGAGAAAGACTTGAGTTTCCTTTATCTCTATAAACTCATGACATTGGACTACAGAGCCAGGTATCTATTTGTAAAATCAGAAGAAATTAGCATGGATTTCGAGGAGGATGTTGGAAATGTTGAGGATGATGGTGATGACTTCTTTGATTGTGATGATAAATCAGATATGGTGATGAGCAGCAAACAGGCCCAGATACACCCGATGGATTTGCACATGGCCATTTTCCACTGTTCCAGTGACTTCTTGCGACAGTACATTTTCACAAAACTCTCCACTTGTCAGTTTAGCCTACCCTTCTTGGTACCCAACCCCTGTACAGATGAAGTGGAATTCCCTCTCTGGGCACTCCGACATATCAGGAAAACTTGGCACAGCAAAACTGCGTCTGACACCAGTGGGAAGTATCATAACAGACAAATGTTCAACACACCTGTGCCAATTATTTCCTTTATTAGACTAGGAGTTTCTGATTTGAACTCCAAGTCTCAGATGTTGGATGGTCTCATTAGCAAACAGAAGCACAGTGTGTTCTTCCACCGTCATTGCAAAGGCAGCACTCCAGATAGCCTGCTCATGAATGGAGTTGTAGAGATTGCATGGTACTGTCCTGGAGGGAAGAAGGATGACACATTTCATGATTGTGTGGCCTTTCTCAATCTTCATGGTAATGCAGAGGAACATCCAAAACAACTTGAGTTTCTTCAAGCAGTGAGTACTGTCAATGTCCTTCTCCTTTCAGAGCATTCTATGAGTGAAACTGCCAAAAAGATTTCCCAGGATTTGTCCAAGTCTCCCGTCCCCTTGATTTGCTTGTTCTCAGGTAAGGACAAAATTCACCAGTCAAAAAATCCTTCAAAGGTGAGGCTAGCTGCAAAGAACAGGAATCAGGCTGAATTCACAGAGGAACTGATTTCAAGTATCAAACAGTGCATCAATGAACGTAAGCAGACTGCAAGCATTGAAAGGTGTTGTGAAGAGGCAAGGAGACTACAGTTCAAAGTGGATGAGGATAAACAGTCATGTCAAGATGGGCATGCCATAGCCAAGACATTAATGTGCCTTCTAAAGGGTAGTATGAGGAATAATTTATCCACCCTCAAGGCGACCATTTTACCATTGCAAGGCAAACTGTGGCATGAATGGTGCACAAAAAACAAAGAACAATATCGACTTCAAATTAAAAATGAAAGTATTGCAATGAAGATGAGTGGAATCCAATCTGAAATGAGAAATATCCGGCAAGGACAATTAAATATGGCCACTCTCAATGACTTCATGAGGTCATTCCTGGAATGCTTAACAACACCTGCTCAGTTTGAAGACACACACCTGTACACATTGCAGTGGCTCAGAATCCTCTTGGATGACCTTACCACTGATGAGCTGACATCACTTGAACAGGACTATCACTCAACATGGAGAAAAATGAAAAATGTACCAAAAGGTAAAGATAAAGCATTATATGTAAACCCACTGCAAAATAAACTGGACAGCATAATTGACAAAATGGCTGCTACTACAGTTGGAATTCAGCATATCATGAGAGAAGTCAGTCAACTCTATGAGACCATTCAGCTGTCCACAAAATCCCATAAAAACAATGCGAAACATGCCACACTTCCAAAACTAGGAGTGAAAATGCTGATTTCTGGGTATCCTCTTGAACTAATGGATGGAGATGCTGCCCATGTGCCGATTACATGGATTAATGCTGTCCTGGATGAGCTCATCAATACCCTTAAAGACAAAAAGGTGTATGTTTTGTCAATTCTGGGACTTCAAAGCTCAGGAAAATCCACACTGCTGAACACCATGTTTGGTCTTCAATTTGCAGTGAGTGCTGGAAGATGCACCCGTGGTGCCTTCATGCAACTTGTAAAAGTGGACTCAAGCATCAGAGATGAACTGGGATATGACTATGTCCTCATTGTGGACACAGAGGGACTCAGATCTCCAGAGCTCAGTACAAACATAACACTGAACCATGACAATGAGCTTGCCACCTTCATCATTGGAATTGGTGACATGACAGTTATCAATATCATGGGGGAGAACCCTTCTGAGATGCATGACATTCTTGAGATTTGTGTACAGGCCTTCTTGAGAATGAAGCAGGTTAAAATCACACCTAGTTGTATTTTTGTGCACCAGAATGTTGCCGAATCTTCAGCCGGAGATAAAAATATTGAGGGTAGGAGACGACTCCTGGAGAAACTGGATGAAATGGCCGAAATAGCAGCAAAACAGGAGAATGCTGCTGATATCACTTGCTTCAGTGATGTAATACAGTTTGACATTGAAACGCAAGTGTTCTACTTCAAAAATCTTCTAGAGGGAGACCCTCCAATGGCTCCACCAAATTCTTCCTATAGCCAGAATGTTCAGGAACTCAAGAGCAAGATTCTCGGAGTTGCATCATGGCAAGAGAAAAGTTCATTTCCCTCACTTTCACAACTCAAAAACAGAGTGTCTGACCTTTGGACAGCACTCCTGCAGGAGAACTTTGTGTTCAGCTTCAAAAACACAGTTGAAATGATGGTGTACACTTCTTTGGAACATAAATATTCAGAGTGGACATGGACACTGAGGAAACATTCACTGAACCTTCAGACTAAACTGGAGAATCAAATTGGCAGCAACTTGATTCAGGATGTGACCTTTCCGGATCTGGCAAAAGAGTTTGACAAAGTCTACAACCCACTGAAGACTGAGATAGAGAGGTATTTCAGAGAAGACAAAAACAAGGAGACCCTTGTGAAGTGGAAGACAAATATTGACATTCGCATTGTAAACTTAAAGAGTGAGCTCATCGAGGGGACTGTGAAGAAATGTAAAGAATTACTGACCTCAAAGCAAAACAGGTCAGAACTGGACAAAAAAAGGGCCAAATACACAGATGAGTTGACTAAGCAGAGCAAACTGCTGGCGTCTACACTTAAAGCAAGACACCTGACAGATGAGCAAATGACCGAGGAATTTCAAAAACTCTGGGTTAGCTGGACAAATGACGTGTTGAAATCACAGCCACCTGAGGAAGCACTAAATGTGAAACCTATAGTAGAAAAGGTCCTCCATAGGCACTTCCAGAATCAACCAAAAATCTTAGAAAAACTAAATGGAATGAAGGAATTTCATTTTAATGCAGACAAACACATTAATCAAAACATCATCAAAAGGCATTTGCAGTGGTTTTGTGGCATTTTCGACCAGGTAAATGTTCTCAGTAGAAATACTTCTCATACAGTGAATAAATACATCACTAGCAAGGAAAATGATAAGAAGGACTTTGACGAAAATTTCATCTATGAAATTTTATCAGACATTGATAAAAACGATTGCTAAATTTGAGGACACGCCGGAGCATCCAAAATTAACCAACGAATTTAAGGTGGACTTGTCAATTGATCTTTGCCTGAAAAATGTTCCAAAACTTCAAGAGATGCATTACAAATTCAAGACTGCGAACCAACCTCTAACATATCTACAAAGTCAGCGTGATGCATATTTCCAGTCTTTCAAAAACTACTGCAAAGGAGCCAGCTCTGTGACAATATTTGTTGATTTTCTCTGTAAGCACATCACACCAGAGGTTCTGAATGCCGCAACTAACAAAACCAGTCAGCTGATAGCAGATACTATGACATCTGATAATCCAGCTCTCAATGGCAACCGATCAAACCTTGAAAATCATATCCTGAAACATCTGGCAGCTCAGGAGAGCTTTGCAATGTATGAGGAGTATATTGATTCTCCAAAGAAATTCTTTGAAAGATTCATCCGAGAAAACGTCAAAGAATTTTGTGATACTGGAAAGCTGGACACATTCTATCAGGACAATCTGAAAAGCATGAAAAATCTGATATTATCAGCAAGCACAGTCGTAACTACAGAAGTGGTTGAAAAGAAAGGCAATACCATTCTGTGGCTTGACCTGTTTTGTAGAAAGGTGGGAGAGATAATAGTTATAAAAAGAGATGAATTGCGCAGCATTGAAAATGAAGAGATCACAGACTGGTCGTTCCTTAAAGACACAATTGCCAGATCCGTAGAAGAAACTATTAAGAATAAAAAGATGGATGTGACGGCTTTGAGAGAGAAACCCACCACAATTCTGTGTGAGCAGCTCCAGGGATGTTGGGCACAGTGCCCTTTCTGCAAAGCCATCTGCACGAACACCATCCCCAATCACGATGGAGACCACAGTGTTAAATTTCATCGCTCTCAGGCTCTGGCTGGTTGGTATAAAGTTGGAACAGACAATTTTGTCATAGATTTCTGTACCACAAAAGTAATCAGTGACCTAACATTCATCAAGGACAATGATGAAGAAATCCCCTATAAAACATACAGAAAAGCTGGACCCCCCTACAATAAATGGAGCATTACTGGAGATGGCATTACTCAATGCTACTGGAGATGGTTTATTTGCAAGTTTCAGTTAGAAATGGAGAAAAAACATGAGTGTAGATTTACTGGCCATGGACAAATCCCTGATGAATGGAAAAAGCATACAAAAGAATCTGCATTGGCAGAGTTACAGTAGCTTGGCATACTAGTTTAACTGAGTAGGCTATTGAGAACTTCTGCAACCTGAATTTACTCCACCACTATGAAGTAGACAGATGTCTCAAATAAATTAGTACAAATGCTGAGGAAATGACACAATATTAATAGTATGGGGTGAAGGATATACAATATGACTTTTGTGTAATCTGCTTACTATATCATAAAGAGGTAAAATAGTAACAAAATTCTGATTAAGACCCAGTCTAACGCTGTAAAAGATATATACTACCTTCATCAAATTTTCAAATGTACTCAGTTTCACTGTTGATTACTGAATTAGTCAATCAAGTCTTGGATGCTAAAGATGTTTTCCTATACTAGAGCCTCTTTTCAATAAATGTTTACTTATATTTACTAAATTTTACTAATTTAATATATTTTTAAAAACTGCCGTTTATTTTACACAGTTTGCCTACCTAATATCGACTACTAACATGTTGGGTAAAAGGGGGCTGGAAAAATCGTCACCAGAGAAAAAGAAACCGAAGGAAACTTTAAGTGTCTCACCAGACCTGGATGATGCTATCCTGAAGGCTATACGTGTAGCATTAGCAGAACAACAACAACACTTTGATCCTGCTATTTTATCTGCAGTCAAAGCAGCAATGGACAGTGCGGTAATACCACAGCTATCTGATTTAAAAGTTCAAGTTAAGCAGACGAATGATGCTGTGCAGAACGTGGTGGCTGATGTTGAGCACCTGGGCAAAGTGGTGAAAAAAAGCCAGAATAAAGTTGACTCGCTTCAAGCTACTGTGCGCGCTAACAACCGAGATGTGCAAGAACACAGTGAGCTAATCGCTGCCCTCAATGATAAAATCACTGAAATGGATGACAGGAGCCGGAGGAACAATTTAAGACTGGTGGGTTTAGCCGAGTCCGCTGAAAGCTCAGATCCAATTGGGTTTCTGAAAACACCTGCCACTATGGATTCCCTCTCTAGCTGGACGCGAGATTAAAATTGAGCGCGCACACAGAATGTATGCGAATGAGAGGGCAGACAACCGTCCACGCACGCTCATCTTTAAATTGCTGGACTATGCTGACCGCCAGGCTATCTTGAATGGGGCTCGGGAGGTCTTCCCTATTTCCCATGATAAGCAAACCATGTCCTTTTTCCCGGATTACAGCGCAGCAACGGGCAAGAAGCGAATGGCGTTTAGTGATATAAAAAAGAAAATGACCAATGAAGATCATCTTCTTTTCTTTACTTTTAGAAGTCTTTAACTTGGGGGATACAGTGTGCACATCTTTAAAATTACTGAAAATGAGGGGCTCAATGTGTGCATCGCCACAGATATCTTTACTTAATTTTTACTCATTTTATGGGTGACATCAATATAATTAGTACAGCGGCTAAGGCCAGATTTTTACCTGAATCGTTCAGTTTTTGCAGAAAGCACGAAACTTGGTACAGGTATAGTACTACCCCTAGTGATCAAAAATTGAAATGGCCAAAATTGAAATATGCCCTTTTTTTCTACATTTATAATGCTATGCTGCTTTTAACACATAATATGACATGTCTACAGCCATCTTTCAGCATTATGAAATACATTATGTGACAATCATGCATAATTAAAATGGCAGACATGTTAGATTTTAAGGAAGTAGCCATACATTCTGACACTGAGTCAAAAACTGGGGTGCGTTTGGGCTATGTGTGAAGTTTTGACTGTGTGACTAAACCCTGCACTTGCCTGGGCTCAATCCTTCTAATTTATAGAAGGCATAGCAGTGATAATCAAATTCATGGGAGCGAATGGTCTCACCCAAGGAAGTGTGAAAATAGAGAAAAGTAGGGGCCCTAATACTGATCCCTGATGCACACCTGTGGTGAGGTCATGTGCCCTTTAAGGTAGGATTTAAACCAGACAAGGGCTTTCCTAGACATTCCAGTTCAGATAGTGTAGAAAGGAGAATGTCATGGTTAACAGTAACTAAGGCTGCAGCTAAGTCTAGTAGAATGAATACTAATGACTTAGCAACTTAGATGAGGACTGTCAATGCTTTGGTCACAGACCGAAAAGCAGTTTCAGTGAATGTCTCTGACCACACTGTCAGACTTCATGAAGGTGGCCTGATGGCCTCTGGAAGGACCTATGCTCACTGCCCAGCACTGTGCAGCACAATTGGCATTTGCCATAGATTACAAAATTGGCAGGTTCGCCATTGACGCCCTGTGCTTTTCACAAATGAGACCAGGTTCACCCTGAGCACATGTGACGTTTAAAGATGTCTTGGAGAATGTAATGCTGCCTGCAACATCATTCAGTATGGCTGGAAGGACGCACACACCTCTACGGGCAAGACAACTGCACCCTCACTACTCTTAGGCATCAGGATGAAAACTTCAGACCCATTGTCTGACCCTGTATTGGTGCAGTGGGCCCTGGGTTCCTCCTGGTGCACAACAATGGCTGGACACATGTAGCGAGAATGTACAGGCAGTTCCTTGAGGATGAAGGCATTGATACCATTGACTGTCCCCCCCACACTCCCCTGACTTAAATCTGATTGAACACCTCTGGGACATTATATTTTGGTCCATCCAACACCGTCAGGTTGCACCACCGACTGTCAAGGAGCTAAGTAATTCCCCAGGACACCATCCGCCATTTCATTAGGAGCATGCCCCGATGCCATCAAGCATGTCGGGGCCATACAAACTACCGAGTACCATCATGAGTTGCTGCGCTGAAATTCAAGCAAAATGGACTAGCTTGCCGATTGAATTCTTTGAATTCAGTCCTCTGTGGATTGATCATTTTCATTCCCAAATAACGAAGTCGCATCCTTTTGTTCCTAACATATTACCCAGTCCATATCAGTTTGAATCCTACCTCACAGGATGCTCGTTTAACGTATCATGGCTTGGATTGGACATCTGTCCGCACCTCACCATCCCACCACAGGGGTCCCCCAGGGCTCAGTACTGGGCCCCCTTCTCTTTGCTATCAACAACACTTCTTTGGGACAGATTATACATTCGCACAGCTTCTCATACCACTGCTATGCAGATGACACATAGCTTTATCTGTTCTTTCCACCTGATGACCCCTTGGTCTCGACACGGACCACGGATTGCCTCTCAGACATATCTTCATGGATGAAGGCACACCACCTCCAGCTAAACCTTTCAAAAAACAAACTGCTGGTCCTCCCAGCTAAACTGCTCCCACCTACTCGAATGCCCTCATACAGGCATTATATGCTACCCCCCAACCGTTGCGCTCTTCAGACAAACATTGTCTAGCTCTGCCACTGGTACGCTCAGGTCAATCCAAACTTTTTTCATTTCTTGTTCCTCGTTGGTAGAACACGCTACCAGTTCCTACTAGAGCAGGGACATCCCTCTCCATCTTCAAAAAACTCCTGAAGACCCAGCTCTTCAGAGAATATTTTCTCTCATAGCACTACTTACAACTAGCTAATTCTAGAACTTACCACCTGACTTGACTGTATAAAAACAGTACTCACTTATGCACTCTTCTCTATTGTACTCTACCTTTTTGAATTGTTTTAAATTGTTCTAGAATTGTTGAGAGAATTGTTTTAAAAGCATTAAACTGTTTACCAGGTTGTAAGGCGCTTTGGCTAAAAATGCGTCAGCCTAATGTAATGTAGATATCCAGCATGATGTTTTTTCCCCATTGAAATCTGATGTGTTTTATTTTTTAAAGTGTATTTTTTTGAGCAGTGTATAGTAAGTAAGAGTTAAGGTTTGCTCAGAAAGAGAAGAAGGTAGAATAAGGATGTATTGATGATGTAGGTAGTTACTTCAATTAACGAAGATATAGAATAATTGGCTTATTTTCTTACACATAGTGGCCATATTGGAATCTTACCAGATTATACTTGATGCCTTGTATATTATTGAGGTTGTCATGTGATAAAATGACTGTTCAAACTTTTAAATTGTTTTTGAATGATATTTCTATCATGAATGACAATAGAGATGGTCTATATTTTCACATTTGGTATCCTCCATATTGGATTTCAAAATGGCCAACATCAAGTTTGTTTGGAAATCCTGTCAATAGCTTCCTTGACCCTAACAATTGAGTGCTAGAACTTAAAATACTTTTTTATCTTGTTTAATTTTGAAGTTGTATCAACAATTCTATTAAGAATGGTAGCCATATTTGAATTCAAGATGGCGGCCACTAGGGGGCGCTATGTGTTGGGGTCCATTTCAATTTTTGATCACTAGGGGTAGTAGTATAACTGTCCCAAGTTTCATGCTTTCTGCAAAAACTGAACGATTCCGGTGCTTAGCCGCTGTACTAAATAAGCTGGAATGTCAAAGGCCTCAACTCACCAATTAAACGCACAAGGGTTTTAGAATTCCTCCAACGTCACCATGCATCCATTGCTTTTCTCCAGGAGACGCACCTACGACAAGGGGACGTCCACCGTCTCCAGAATAGGCGTTTTAAGGTGGTAGCACACTCATGTGCAAACACTAAATCAAAGGGCGTTTTGATTCTTGCAGACAGAGGTTTACAAATAGATTTGTAGAACCATGTAGAAGATATGGATGGTAGATTTGTTTTGTTGGTTGGCAAGTTTAATAACACACGTTTACTTCTTTCTTCCATATATGCACCTAATGATTTTGATTCAACATTTTTAGTAGTAGTAGCCTGTTAAAATTTCCTGACACTGAACTTATACTGGGTGGTGATTTTAATTCTGTTATAAACCCTGCCTTGGACCGGTCTTCAGGGAACACATATGGCTTAGCCTCCTCAAATGCATTGAATACTTTTATAAAAGATTTAAATTTAGTAGACATATGGCCGCGTAATAATTCGAAAGAATTCTTACTTTTACTCAGCCAGCATTGATTACATCTTTGTCTCATCTTTGTCTCATCTACTCTAACGAATAATATTATGCATACTAAAATGCTGCCTATCCTCTTATCTAACCACTCCCCCATTCTTTGCAACTTTCTCCCTCCTTCCCCCTCCTCAAAATTGAAAAGATGGCGATTTAATACTTGTTTGTTAACCAATGCAGATTTTTTGGGAAAACTGAAAAATCACCTTGTTGATTTTATTGAGCTTAATAGAGACTGTAGCAATCCACAGCTATTATGAGAAGCATGCAAATGTGCTATACGAGGTTTTTGCATATCTTTTTCATCTTTCCAGAAGAAAACAAGAAATAAAAGATTCTCTGAACTTGAACAAAAGGTGGGAATACTTGAGAGACAACAGAGTGAACAATTTTCAGAAGAAAGGGCAAACTCTCTTTCCATTCTAAAAACAGAATATAACGCGCTATCTCTTCAAAGATCAGAATTCATTTTGCATAAAACTAAATTGAAATATTATGTTCATGGGGATAGGCCTAGCCGACTTCTTGCCTGGAGGCTAAAACAAAATGAAGCAAGAGTGTCAATAAATGCCATCAAAGACAAAGAGGGCAAGATAATTACTAATCCTGTGGGGGTGAATAATATTTTTCGTTCTTTTATAAAGACCTTTATGCTTCAGATACTAATTTTAATCACCAGAAATGCACAGACTTTCTCAATAGGTTGTCATTACCCAGGCTTGACCCCTCTGACTCTGATTTCCTTGAAGCACCTGTAACATTAGAGGAACTTAAGAAGGCAGCTGAATCACTTAATAAAGATAAATCTCCTGGCTATGATGGGATACCTCCCGAATTATATGTTGCGCTTTGGGATAATGTGGGACGGCTTGCTTTAGACTCTATCAATTTTGCATTATACAACAATTGGGTTCTATGGAACTATTTATTTGTTTCTGATTGGCCGAGAGACGTTCCATGAGTTGGAATATCCCTGGACATTTCAAGTCAGACTCAGCACAGCTAATAATCACTCCGCGATACAATGCGAAGATTTGACACCCAGCTCTCCACTATTTCAAGCAATGGGTTACTCCTGTAACATTTATTATGACCGCCGCTGTACCAAGCGGGCGATCATATAGGTTTAGTCAGATTTTTTTTTTTTTTTTTTTTTTTTTTTTTTTTTTTCTTTTATGTCCAAATTTCCGTCAATGATTCCGGGACACTGAAAGACCGGGTATTACCAAAACTTGGTGGGCATGTAACCCCATATGGATAGCATGGAACCATCGTTTTTCATTTTGATCTGTAGCCCCCCCTGGACTGCACTCCCGAAAGGAGGGTAGGGCAGACACAGTTTTCTGTGAATATCTCGAAAACCGTAGGGTTTAGGAGGACCATTTTTTTTTATGTTGATCTCAAGGGGCCATGTCAACGCATTCCATAACCACTCATTTCATGTATAAGCCCACCTAGTTAAACACAAAAAGTAAAAATGAGGTGGTGTAATTGAAGGTATTCTTGACCTAACATAGTCAAAACTGCACAAAATGGGAAGTGTAGGATCATTATGACACCCTCTGTATGCACGCCAAGTTTTGTGGAATTCCGTTCATGGGGGCCACACAATAAATTAATTTATGTTACTATACACCAACTGGCCTGTAGGTGGCGGGAGACAGTTTTCTGTGAATATCTCGAGAACCGTAGGGCCTAGGAGGTCCACCTTTTTTTGTATGTTGGTCTTAAGGGGCATGTCAACCCATCCCATTACCACTTATTTCATGTATAGCGCCACCTAGTTAAAAATTAAAAAGCAAAAAATTAGGTGTTTTCATCTCAATATCTCTGGCTGACAAGGTCAAAACTGCACGAAATTAAAAGAGTAGGATCATTATGACACCCTCTGAATGCATGCCAAGTTTTGTGTACTTTCGTTCATGGGGGGCCTTACAATAAAATAATTTATGTGTACATTTAGTGACGTACACCAACAAGGATTCCCGACACTGAAAGACCGGGTACACAAAACTTGGTGAGCATGTACCCCACATGGATAGCATGGAACCGTCATTTTCGTTTCATCTGCAGCCCCCTGCTGGACTGGACCCCCCGAAAGGAGGGTAGGGCAGACACAGTTCTCTGTGAATCTTTTATGGTATGTTGGTCTCAAGGGCCCACATAAACCTGGCTCATAATCACTCATTTGTGATTTGCCCCCCCCCGGTAAAAAATGAAAATCAGTAGGATTAAAAGAAAGCCAAAATAAATATTCATCATCATCATCATGGCTGCATTTTCAGCATTGGCGAAGTAGTCGCTTGTCCACTAGATGGCGATCGTTGCAGTGAGACGTAATTATGTTGGAAGTTAAAAGTGGGTTGGAAAAAACAATGGGCCTTCATACAAGGACTGTAATTTACCGCAGCCCGAACATCTAATAAGGATAGGACGATGTTCACATGAAGTGTAATTCCCATTTCTTCTTGAAGCGAAATAAATCTGAGGATGTTTATCGGACATGCTTGGTTTTACTGCAGGTACGTTAATCTTGTAATATCAATAAGGACCTAGGTAATGTTACCGTTAAGCGTTGGTTGAGTGATGGAGGCATTTGATTTATTGCATTTGTAGAAAACTATAAATGCGGTTATACCAAGCAAATGTATAGCAGCACTGTTTGTATCTTTCGACTGTCATTTATTGCACGTGCTACAAAATCATTCTGTGCAATGGAAGATTTACCAACGTTACACCGGGTCTGATGCAGTTTTGCCTATACATGCGTGAGACTGAGACGCCTGTTTATTTTGTTTTAAGTGCGTGCAGGGTGTGAGAGGGGAATCGATGTGCTTTGATTACAGCTTGGTAGTTGTAGTCTGTGAAATTAAAAAGCACGTGTGTGTGAAGTATCCAAACAATGACACCTTCATTTCATTATGGCTGTTTTAGCAAAACACCTTAAGCTACTGTGTAGTAGGTCCCATTTAGAAGTGGCTACTTCATTTGGCGCTTTCCTTGACTCATGGAGCTGCGTGAATGTTATTACAACTTTTCGCCACGATATGACAGTTTAAGTCCGCTTGATACTGTAAGGCGTAAGCCATTGGTTTCCAAAGGAGATTTTATTTGTGTCGCCAGCATAGCCTATTGACAATTTATGTTGTCAATAGGCCTACCTTATAATCCTACCTGTAGCTTAGGGAAGCTAACAACTTTCTATTAGGATCTAGTTTGTTAGTTACCGTTTTGTCATAACTCCCTGATGCATTTTTGAATTTAGAATAGCCAGAGCGTGTATATCTCAATCGAAAATTAAACAATATCGGGTGCCTATGGACTAGGCTGGGTGAACCCAGCCTGATCTGCCCGCTATTTATTTTTGATTTCTTAAAAGATTGAGCTTGGTCTGATGAAAGCCAGACTAGCCATGGACCTCAGTTAAACAATGCAAGGGAACATGAATCAGCCTATATTTGCACTAACAATAACGGACAAAAGCTCTTCAACTTTGGCCCGTTAAAATGTGTATGAACAGTCTAGCGACGCATTTCATCAAGGCCCATTTGGACATGTCAGTTATTTGCACCACTGGTTAGATGTAAACAGCACCGTTTCAGACTAGACTACTGTTACTTAATTTGTGCATTAACAATAACGTTTCAGACTACTGTTACTTAATTTGTGCATTGACAATAAAGTATTACATGAACTAAAGATGACTAAAATCTTATGTAGAAGAAGAAACATTCACAAAAAATCCATCCATCCAAAAATGACCTTTGTTTTGATAGCTGTTGAAAAACGCATGGAACTGACAGAGATGTTTTTGTTTATAAATACATAAAAATAAATAAATAAATAACATTATGCTGATACCTTTTGCTTTTCCCAAATACAATGTAGCCTACAGGTGTAAGTGACCTTTCATCAATCCAGTTGCAATGGATGAACTGTGATGAACTGCCCTACTTGTGATTGTTTAGAGATTTTAAAGGTTTTATAACAATTCTACATCTTCTTTGGCTATTCTACAATCTATTCACCTTTTCAGCACCAGTAGGGTACTTTCTGTGCAGCCGCACACACACTCAGGCATGCCAAACAAGCATACACAAAAGTTTCAAGAGTGGGGGATGGAGTAAAATATGGAGACAAATTGAAGTGTGATTTATTTTCGCGGAACGAATGTACAGGACTGAGCGGCGGTCATATTTTGTACCGCTATGCGGTACATCTAGTTCACTATACATTAATAAAGTTGAGTGGTTCTGCAATGTAGACTATGTTTCCGTTTTTTTGCAGTACCATGTCCCTTACATGACATTAGTCCCATTACATGGCCCAGTGTCCTTGTAACATGCATGCAGCAAACCTAGATATGAATGTGATTTCCACATTTCTTTCAAGAAGACATAAACCACAAAGACCCGTGAACGGGGTCTGGAATGTTGGTTACCTAGCAACCAAAGACGCTGTCTATTGAAAAGGGAACTATTTTTTGATCGTAAGAACGATGTCGAAATTAACATTTTAAAACAATAATGGGGTGTTTTCAGATTATTATGACCGCCGCCGCAGCGAAGCGGAGGTCATATAGGTTTAATCAGATTTTTTTTTTTTTTTTTTTTTTTTTTTTTTTTCGCATGTCCAAATTTCCGTCAATGATTCCCGGACACTGAAAGACCGGGTAGACAAAACTTGTGGGCATGTAACCCTATATGGATAGCATGGAACCATCGTTTTTCGTTTTGATCTGTAGCCCCCATCGCTGGACTGCACCCCCCCGAAAGGAGGGTAGGGCAGACACAGTTTTCTGTGAATATCTCGAGAACCGTAAGGTTTAGGAGGACCACCTTTTTTTGTATGTTGATCTCAAGGGGGGCCATGTCAACCCATTCCATAACCACTAATTTCATGTATAGCGCCACCTAGTTAAACACAAAAAGTAAAAATGAGGTGTTGTAATTGTAGGTATCTGTGACCTAACATAGTCAAAACTGCACGAAATTGGAAGTGTAGGATCATTTTGACACCTTCTGAATGCACGCCAAGTTTCGTGGAATTTTTGTTCATGGGGAGCCACACAATAAATGAATTTCTGTTATATTACACCAACTGGCCTGTAGGTGGCGGAGACAGTTTTCTGTGAATATCTCGAGAACCGTAGGGCCTAGGAGGTCCACCTTTTTTTTGTATGTTGGTCTTAAGGGGCATGTCAACCCATCCCATTACCACTTATTTCATGTATAGCGCCACCTAGTTAAAAAATTAAAAAGCAAAAAATTGGTGTTTTCATCTCAATATCTCTGGCTGACAAGGTCAAAACTGCACGAAATTAAAAGAGTAGGATCATTATGACACCCTCTGAATGCATGCCAAGTTTTGTGTACTTTCGTTCATGGGGGCCTTACAATAAAATAATTTATGTGTACATTTAGTGGCGCATACACCAACAAGGATTCCCGGGACACTGAAAGACCGGGTACACAAAACTTGGTGAGCATGTACCCCCACATGGATAGCATGGAACCGTCATTTTTTTCGTTTTCATCTGCAGCCCCCGCTGGACTGGACCCCGAAAGAGGGTAGGGCAGACACAGTTCTCTGTGAATCTTTTATGGTATGTTGGTCTCAAAGGGCCCACATCAACCTGGCTCATAATCACTCATTTGTGATTTGCCCCCGTAAAAAATGAAAAATCAGTAGGATTAAAAGAAAGCCAAAATAAATATTCATCATCATCATCATGGCTGCATTTTCAGTATTATTGGTAGAAGTAGTCGTTTTGTCCACTAGATGGCGCATCTTTGCAGTGAGACGTAATTATGTTGGAAGTTAAAAAGTGGGTTGGAAAAACAATGGGCGCCCATACAAGGACTGTAATTTACCGCAGCGAACATCTAATAAGGATAGGGGCGATGTTCACATGAAGTGTAATTCCCATTTCTTCTTGAAGCCGAAATAAATCTGAGGATGTTTATCGGACATGCTTGGTTTTACTGCAGGCACGTTAATCTTGTAATATCAATAAGGACCTAGGTAATGTTACCGTTAGCGTTGGTTGAGTGATGGAGGCATTTGATTTATTGCATTTGTAGAAAACTATAAATGCGGTTATACCAAGCAAATGTATAGCAGCACTGTTTGTATCTTCGACTGTCATTTATTGCACGTGCTACAAAATCATTCTGTGCAATGGAAGATTTACCAACGCTACACCGGGTCTGATACAGTTTTGCCTATACATCGTGAGACTGAGACGCCTGTTTATTTTGTTTTAAGTGCGTGCAGGGTGTGAGAGGGGAATCGATGTGCTTTGATTACAGCTTGGTAGTTGTAGTCTGTGAAATTAAAAGCACGCGTGTGTGAAGTATCCAAACAATGACACCTTCATTTCATTATGGCTGCTTTAGCAAAACACCTTAAGCTACTGTGTAGTGGGTCCCATTTAGAAGTGGCTACTTCATTCGCTTTCCTTGACTCATGGAGCTGCGTGAATGTTATTACAACTTTTCGCCACGATATGACAGTTTAAGTCCGCTTGATACTGTAAAGGCGTAAGCCATTGGTTTCAAAGGAGATTTTATTTGTGTCAGCCAGCATAGCCTATTGACAATTTATGTTGTCAATAGGCCTACCTTATAATCCTACCTGTAGCTTAGGGAAGCTAACAGCTTTCTATTAGGATCTAGTTTGTTAGTTACCGTTTTGTCATAACTCCCTGATGCATTTTTGAATTTACAATAGCCAGAGCGTGTATATCTCAATCGGAAAATTAAACAATATCGGGTGCCTATGGACTAGGCTGGGTGAACCCAGCCTGATCTGCCCGCTATTTATTTTTTGATTTCTTAAAAGATTGAGCTTGGTCTGATGAGAGCCAGACTAGCCATGGACTTCAGTTAAACAATGCAAGGGAACACGAATCAGCCTATATTTGCACTAACAATAACGGACAAAAGCTCTTCAACTTTGGCCCGTTAAAATGTGTATGAACAGTCTAGCGACGCATTTCATCAAGGCCCATTTGGACATTTGGAGCATTTCGTTTCGGCTACTGTTACTTAATTTGTGCATTAACAATAACGTTTCAGACTACTGTTACTTAATTTGTGCATTGACAATAAAGTATTACATGAACTAAAGATGACTAAAATCTTATGTAGAAGAAGAAACATTCACAAAAAATACATCCCATCCAAAAATGACCTTTGTTTTTGATAGCTGTTGAAAACGCATGGAACTGACAGAGATGTTTTTGTTTAAAAATACATAAAAAATAAATAAATAAATAAATAAATAACATTATGCTGATACCTTTTGCTTTTCCCAAATACAATGTAGCCTACAGGTGTAAGTGACCTTTCATCAATCCAGTTGCAATGGATGAACTGTGATGAACTGCCCTACTTGTGATTGTTTAGAGATTTTAAAGGTTTTATAACAATTCTACATCTTCTTTGGCTATTCTACAATCTATTCACCTTTTCAGCACCAGTAGGGTACTTTCTGTGCAGCCGCACACACACACTCAGGCATGCCAAACAAGCATACACAAAAAGTTTCAAGAGTGGGGATGGAGTAAAATATGGAGACAAATTGAAGTGTGATTTATTTTCGCGGAACGGATGTACAGGACTGAGCGGCGGTCATATTTTGTACCGCTATGCGGTACATCTAGTTTAGTTTGTGGTAGAATTGTTGTATAAAAGCAATATAGCACTGTGGATTCGATGGATTGGTCATGGATATTCCCACGGCTGTTGTTGCCTCATCCACTTCGGCCTCCGCCCGTGGCTACGGCAAACAACACCGCAGGGAATATCCATGACCAACCCCACTCTCACTCGTGCTATATTGCTTAAATAAAGAACAACTCATTTCATAGGGATCAAAAAACTGCTCTAATAACTCTTCTCTTGAAAAGTGGTAAAGATCCACTCGACTGTTCAAGTTATAGCCCTATCCCTCTGATTTGTGGAGATTTAAAAATGTATGCAAAAGTATTAGCCAACAGGGTTGAAACTGTGATGGATAAATTAATACACTTTGATCAAACTGGTTTTATGAAAAGAAGGCTGGCTGCAAACAATTTACGTCGACTTCTTCACATTGTCAATATCACACAAACCCTTCCAGATGATTGTGCAGCGCTCTCATTGGATGCGGTCAAGGCTTTTGACAGAATTTCCTGGCCTTTTTTGTGGGAAGTTCTTAAGCAATTTGGATTTGGCCCTAAGTTTATTTCTATGGTTCAGACCCTTTATGAGACTCCCCTGGCTTCTGTCATAACAGGTAATCATCAGTCCTCAGCCTTCACATTACAGAGAGGGACAAGACAGGGCTGTCCTCTCTCTCCACTCTTATTGTCTGTGGAGCCATTGGCACAGGCAGTTAGAGAACATGACCATATTCACCCCATCACTATACATGGTTCTAAACATGTCATTTCTCTCTATGGCGATGATATTCTTTCTTGAATTTCCCCTGGGGATCAATAAAGTATCTATCTATCTATATTCTACTTTTTCTGTCTAATATAAGAAGTTCAATCCCCCATGTGCTTTCATTATTTGAAGAATTCAAAGATATAGCGGGTTATAAGATAAACTGTTTTTTTACTCCCTCTTAACTCTCAGGCAAAAACAATCCCACTTCCTCCTGGTATCCCTTCTAATTCTGCCATGCGCTATCTTGGTGTGGATATATACACATCTGTATCTAAAACTGTAAATGAAAATTATGCAAAAGTGTTCCAGAAGGTCAAAAGTGACATACAACGATGGAGTGTACTGCCTGTGTCTTTACAAGGAAGGAACTCCATTATCAAGATGAATATACTACCCCGATTAATTTTTTTTATCTTTTATGTTACCTGCCCCCCCTCCTGCAAAACTTATTGATCAAGTCCAATCTATGACCTCCAGATTTTTGTGGAATGGCAAAAGGGCAAGAATCAAATCGACCACCTTACAGCGTCCCAAGCTGGATGGAGGCCAATCCCTTCCAAACTTCAAATTTTATCACTGGACCTTTCAACTACAAGCATTGCGTACTTGGACTACTGTGAACTCTGCAGTACCTTGGAGGAATATAGAGGAAGCTATAGCGGCACCTCATAGGTTGCAGGACCTTGTGTATATTAAACAGAAACATAAGAGCCGTGCTAAGCTAGGTAGTATAATGTCATACTCCCTTTTGGTTTGGTATAAAGTGCAGAAATGTCTTGGCAACATGCCCTTGTTTCATAAACTGTCCCCCCTCTGGAATAACCCTCTTATCTTAACAGCGAATAAACCATTCACATTTCCCCTGTGGCCAACGAAAGGTATCCACACTTTTGAAAACATATGTGGTGACAATGGTCTTCATTCTTTTCAAGAACTGAAAGTCTGGGAATGTGACAAAGTTACAGCGTTATGGGCTCATGTATGTAAAGTTATGAGTAAGATACTTTACAATAGACCCAGATCCATGTTTATGTTTTTAAATGATGACACAGTCTTGCATTTTAAAATAATTTACAGGAGGATCCTTGTTTGTGTGTTTACAGCAGCTAAAAAAACTATTTTGAGTTACTGGCATGATAAGAACTTGAATTTAGTCAGCAACTGGATGATAAATGTCAGCTACATGGCTAACTTGGAACTCTCCACAGCTCGAGCCCATTGGGCAAAGCCAGAAACTGTGGATGCTTGGGGATATTTTGTGTGTGAACTTCTTAGAGACTCTTGAGTTATATCTGCACCCCTCCTTGAACAATTTTCTTTGGTTACTGCCCCACTGGATGACCTTTGGCCACTATTCCCTGACTTCATGTTATGAGGATGACGGTTTTGTTTGTTTGTTTGTTTTTTGTTTTGTCTTTGTGTTTACTAAAAACCTAATAAAAAGTTAATCATAAAAAATATATATATATATATTGTTTGGCTATAATAAACTGTCCTTAAACTGGGCCCAGACACAATTCATGCTGTTTGGAAATTGTAAATAAAAAATAAAATTCCATAGAGTCACTATCAACGATCAAGTTAGTTGGAAACCACATATTAAACATCTGCAAACTAAGTTATCAAGGAGCATTGCAGTAATAAATAAAGCAAAATCGTTTCTGGATCACAACTCCCTCCACATTCTTTACTGTTCATAATTTTACCTTTACCTTATTTAACTTACTTACAATTTATTTAACTTACAATTTGAACAAGTAATCGGTTCTCAAACGGAGGTTTTGATTGCAATAATTAGCTAGTTCATGCACCAGGGTGTAAATAGCATACAGTACTATATACACCAGGGTACGAATAGCATCCTCTTCTAACTATAAATTAATGCAAACAGCATGCCTTATTCTCTATTACACAGCTGAGCTATTCACACCCTATTACGTAACAACAAAAAACATGTTGCTTATTTTTTTATTATTATTACATTGTGTGATCAATATGCCAGAATAAATCACAGGGGTGCAAATAGCATACACTGATATTTGTACCATACGGGGTATTACTAGAACACATTGCTGTGTGCACCGGGGTACGAATAGCATACACTGATATTTGTACCAGACGGGGTACTAATAGGACACATTGCTGTGTGTACCGGGGTACGAATAGAATTCACTTAATTGTGCCAGGGTACGAATAGCATACACTGCTAATTGTACCAGGGGTGCAAACTTAACATAAAGGGGCAGTATGCATCATTCACAAGGTTGGATATCTGGGTCATACTCATTCACTATTTCCACCGTCCAACATTTTGAAATTCACTGATATTATACTATACCAAACTGTACAGATAATGCATAAGGTAAAAAGTAACAAGCTCCCAGGGAATATTCAGCAACTGTTCAACATCCAAGAGGGGCATTATGATTTAAAGGAATATTCAGCAACTGTTCAACATACACGAGGGGCATTATGATTTAGAATCCACGGCAATAACACTGCAATTATATGCAATAAATGTGCAACAATGTTAGTAATGAAGAAAAAAACTTGCACAGTGGTAAACTAAATAGATGTACCGCATAGCGTTACAAAATATGACCGCCGCTCAGTCCTGTACATCCGTTCCACGAAAATAAATCACACTTCAATTTGTCTCCATATTTTACTCCATCCCCTACTCTTGAAACTTTTGTTTATGCTTGTTTGGCATGCCTGAGTGTGTGTGTGCGGCTGCACAGAAAGTAGCCTACCTATTTATTTATTTATAAACAAAAACATCTCTGTCAGTTCCATGCCGTTTTCAACAGCTATCAAAAACAAAGGTCATTTTTGGATGGATGGATTTTTTGTGAATGTTTCTTCTTCTACATAAGATTTAAGTCATCTTTAGTTCATGTAATACTTTATTGTCAATGCACAAATTAAGTAACAGTAGTCTGAAATGTTATTGTTAATGCACAAATTAAGTAACAGTAGTCTGAAACGAAATGCTGTTTTACATCTAACCAGTGGTGCAAAAACTGACATGTCCAAATGGGCCTTGATGAAATGCGTCGCTAGACTGTTCATACACATTTTAACGGGACAAAGTTGAAGAGCTGGGTAACACTTTATTTTAATGTGTCGCTGTTACAGTGTACTTACCTAATTAGGTACAGTGGTACAACCTGTGTAACAACATGTACTATCAGGTACTATCATTTTACTTGCATAATGTATTTGTGGGTACCTACATATAGTTGTTACATTGTAATACTGAGTGCTTTTGCAAAACTTTGCCAATTTGCCTAAATTTTCATCAGAGGCAAAGAGGTGACCTGAGACCTGGATGGGGTAAATCGGGTCATGATAGATTTGATATACAAAGCATGCTTAGCTCCAGTCAAGGTCTCATTGTCTTCAGTGTACATGTAACAGCTGTGCCGCTACAACCTTGTTACTCTTTGATAACCTGTGTAACATGTTGTTACACAGGTTGTACCACTTAGGTAGGTACACTGTAACAGCGACACATTAAAATAAAGTGTTACCAAGAGCTGTTGTCCGTTATTGTTCGTGCAAATATAGGCTGATTCATGTTCCCTTGCATTGTGTAACTGAGGTCCATGGCTAGTCTGGCTTTCACCAGACCAAGCTCAATCTTTTAAGAAATCAAAAAATAAATAGCGGGCAGATCAGGCTGGGTTCACCCAGCCTAGTCCATAGGCACCCGATATTGTTTAATTTTCCGATTGAGATATACACGCTCTGGCTATTGTAAATGCAAAAATGCATCAGGGAGTTATGACAAAACTGTAACTAACAAACTAGATCCTAATAGAAAGCTGTTAGCTTCCCTAAGCTACAGGTAGGCTTATAATGTAGGCCTATTTACAACATAAATTGTCAATAGGCTATGCTGGCTACACAAATAAAATCTCCTTTGAAACCAATGGCTTACTTTACAGTATCAAGCGGACATATCGTGGCTTAAAAGTTGTAATAAAATTCACGCAGCTCCATGAGTCAAGGAAAGCGAATGAAGTAGCCACTTCTGAATGGGACCCACTACACAGTAGCTTAAGGTGTGTTGCTAAAGCAGCCATAATGAAATGAAGGTGTCATTGTTTGGATACTTCACAATACGTGCTTTTAATTTCACAGACTACAACTACCAAGCTGGAATCAAAGCACATCGATTCCCCTCTCACGCCTGCACGGGCGCCTCAGTCTCACGATGTAGGCAAACTGTATCACACCGTGTAACGCTGGTAAATCTTCCATTGCACAGAATGATTTTTGTAGCACGCAACAAATGACAGTCGAAAGATACAATTACAGTGCTGCTATCAATTTGTTTGGTATAACCGCATTTATAGTTTTCTACAAATGCAATCAATCAAATTGGCCTCCATCACTCAACCAACGCTAATGGTAACATTACCTATAGGTCCTTATTGATATTATAAGATTAACATACCTGCAGTAAAAACCAAGCATGTCCGATAAACATCCTCAGATTTATTTCGACTTCAAGAAGAAATGGGAGAATTACATTTCATGTGAACATCGCCCCATCCTTATTAGACGTTCTCTTCGGTAAACTACAGTCCTTGTAGGAAGCGCCCATTGTTTTTCCAACCCACTTTTAACTTCCAACAAAATTACGCCCTCACTGCAACGATGCGCCATCTAGTGGACAAATGACTACTTATCGCCAATACTGGAAAATGCAGCCATGATGATGATGATGAATATTTATTTTGGCTTTCTTTTTAATCCTACTGAATTTGTAATTATGTATCGGCCGCTCTAATACCGATAGTATGTGGGTGCCTGTGTGTGTGTGCATGTGTATATATGTGCACCGCCATCTACAGGCCAATGAGGGTACAGTCACTAAATGTACACATAACCTAATTTTTTTTAGACCCCATGGATGTGAAATTCTACAAACTGGATCAATCATACACATAAAATTTGGAGTTCTGAACATCTTAACTGAAGATAGGGCGATTAAAGCAGAATAATATTGCATTTTCATTTTTTATCTGCAAATCACAAATGAGTGATTATGGGCCAGGGTTGATGTGGGCCCTTGAGACCAACATACCATAAAAAGATTCTTCATCCCTCAGTGCCACGGTTCAGGTAGTTATTTAGGAAAAAACTGCTTTTTTTAAGTTCGGGGGCTCCAGCACGGGGGAGTGGCCCGGGGACTAAAACAAAATTTTTCCTCAGAAGTCTAGTGGGCTACATACCCACCAAATTTCATGTGGTGGTCGTGTCCCGGTATCGCTGACCAAAAATTCAGGAAAGATGACGGGGAAAAAAAAAAAAAAAAACAATTTGATTAATCTCTATATGACCGCTTCGCTAGCTTACAATTAGTGGCGGTCATAATATTGATCATAATGTGAAATTCTGGGTGATATTCTCCCACTTACTTGATACGTCTGTCTTTATATTATATATTATATTTATAAATATTTATTTATTATGTTATATTTCAAATGAAGCCTAAACATCCAGGTTACACACATTTG
Organism: Alosa alosa; assembly: GCF_017589495.1. Lineage (NCBI taxonomy): Eukaryota > Metazoa > Chordata > Actinopteri > Clupeiformes > Clupeidae > Alosa > Alosa alosa. Next base: position 11,816,060 of record NC_063204.1, read on the forward strand.
CGTTCAACAACAATAACAACAACAACAAAAACCTTGAAATTATGGTGAACAGTCGTTTAGAAATTAACTGAGGAAAAATGTATTGACCCTACTGATCTGACTGAGATGTAGAGGTATTTCAGAGAGGATGGAAATAAAGAGTTCATAAATCAGAAGGCAAATATTGACACACGCTTCAAAAGCCTAAAGCATGAGCTCATTGAGGAGACTTGTGTGGAAAAAATGCAAGAAATTACTGAGCTAGAAAACAAGACATGTTGTAGTTGGACAGGAGAGTGGCCAAATCCAGAGATAAACTGACATAGCAGAGCAAATAGCCTAGTTGACATCTGAATTTAACACAGCATCTGATAGAGGAGCAAATGAATTAGTTAATTAATCAACTAGTTTGACAACTGAAGTACTGAAATCCCAGCCAGTTGGGGAGCCACTGAATGTGAAAGCTGCAGCAGAGGCAAGTAGTAATTATCATGAACTATCTGTCAAAATAAGCCCCTGCCCCTGAAACGTCAATAAAAACACGTTGGCAAACACGCCCTTTTTATGCAAATTAGCTACCGGTTGTCACCACGGTTGTTTGTTATTGTTATTGTTTTTTGAGTCATGTGACAGTCATGTGACTGGTGTCAAACCCTGGGCAGCCATATTGGATGTAAAGTCATGACAGTCATGTGTCTGGTGGTCAAACAATGCCACGCACCCCTGGCATCCATATATTGATGTAGTGTCATGTGACAGTCAGCGTGACTAGTGTCAAACCCTGGCGCCCATATTGGCCCCCAAACCCTGTGTGTTTTGTGGATAAATGGGGAATCAGATAAACTTTTGTAAGAGTTGTATATGTATACAAAAGACCACTACTGCAAAAGCCGCGGAATCATCTATTGGGACATTACGGCTATCAGACCCATCCCCAAAAATTTGGGGGTCTGTAGAAGCTTACTGCCTACTTAATTAACAGGGGAACCATACATCTGTGGGTATTTACACACTTTCAAGGAAAATCACATAAAGGATTGTGGATACAAACATTATTCTTGAAACTCTGACATATTGGGACAATTAG
>NC_063204.1:11817625-11822625 GCF_017589495.1 Alosa alosa
GTTAACTGCCTTCAGTTGCCTTCTTGAATCAACGATTGCCTTCCTGACAGACTAGTGGGCTTAAAAAGGAGTCTATGGGAGTAGCCTACACTCAGATTTGGCTTGAGATTTAGCCTACATTTGAGAAAACAGGCAGCGGAACAATATTTCAAAAACTTTTTAAAACATGAGGCTTTAAGTGAGGCCCACTAACCTAGCACTAGATGGCCATATTTGGCCTGAAAACTAGGATGTGGTAACTTTCAAGGCTTCCAGAGTTATGACCTATACCCAAGCGCTTAAGCGGGTGGTCATATAGGTTTGAATCAGATTTTTTTTTTTTTTTTTTTTTTTTTCTTTTTTTCTTTTCGCATGTCAAATTTCAACAATGATTCGGGACACTGAAAGAAGAAGGGTAGACAAAACTTGGTGGGCATGTAACCCCTATATGGATAGCATGGAACCATCGTTTTTTCGTTTTGATCTGTAGCCCCACGTTGGACTGCCCGAAAAGGAGGGTAGGGCAGACACAGTTTTCTGTGAATATCTCTCGAACCGTGGGTTTAGGAGGGACCACCTTTTTTGTATGTTGATCTCAAGGGCCATGTCAACCCATTCCATAACCACTAATTTCATGTATAAAGCCACCTAGTTAAACACAAAAAGTAAAAATGAGGTGTTGTAATTGTAGGTATCTGTGACCCAACATAGAAATTGGAAGTGTAGGATCATTTTGACACCTTCTTGAATGCACGAAGTTTAGGTGGAATTTTGTTCATGGGGGCCACAATAAATGAATTTCTGTTATATTACACCAACTGGCCTGTAGGTGGTCGGAGACAGTTTTCTGTGAATATCTCTGAGAACCGTAGGGCCTAGGAGGTCCACCTTTTTTTTGTATGTTGGTCTTAGGGGGGTGTCAACCCCATCCCATTACCACTTATTTCATGTATGGCGCCACCTAGTTAAAAATTAAAAAGCAAAAATTAGGTGTTTCATCTCAATATTCTGGCTGACAAGGTCAAAACTGCCGCAGGAAAATGAAAAGTGTAGGATCATTATGACACCCTCTGAATGCATGCCCAAGTTTTGTGTACTTTGTTCATGGGGCCTTACAATAAAATAATTTATGTGTACATTTAGTGACCATACCAACAAAGATTCGGGACACTGAAAAGACCGGGTACACAAACTTGGTGAGCATGTAAATTTCACATGGATAGCATGGAACCTACATTTTTCATTTTCATCTGCAGCCCCCCCTCCACTGGACTGGACTCAAAGGAGGGTGGGGCAGACACAGTTCTCTGTGAATCTTTTATGGTATGTTGGTCTCAAGGGCCCACATCAACCCGGCTCATAATCACTCATTTGTGATTTGCCCCGGTAAAAAAAAAATGAAAATCAGTAGGATTAAAAAAAGAAAGCCAAAATAAATATTCATCATCATCATCATCATCATGGCTGCATTTTCAGTATTGGAAGTAGTCGTTTGTCCACTAGATGCGCGATCGTTGCAGTGAGGCGTAATTTTGTTGGAAGTTAAAAAGTGGGTTGGAAAAAACAATGGACGCTTCATACAAGGACTGTAATTTACCGCAGCCAACATCTAATAAGGATAGGGCGAATGTTCACATGAAGTGTAATTCCCATTTCTTCTTGAAGCGAAATAAATCTGAGGATGTTTATCGGACATGCTTGGTTTTACTGCAGGTCGTTAATCTTGTAATATCAATAAGGACCTAGGTAATGTTACCGCGAAGGCTTGGTTGGAGTGATGGAGGTATTTGATTTATTATTGCATTTGTAGAAACTATAAATGCGGGTTATACTAAGCAAATGTATAGCAGCACTGTTTGTATCTTTCGACTGTCATTTATTGCACGCGTTACAAAATCATTCTGTGCAATGGAAGATTTTACCAACGCTATACACCGGGTCTGATACAGTTTTGCCTATACATGCGTGAGACTGAGACGCTTCTGTTTATTTTGTTTTAAGCGTGCAGGGTGTGAGAGGAATCGATGTGCTTTGATTGCAACGGTAGTTGTAGTCTGTAAAATTAAAAGCACGTGTGTGTGAAGTATCAAACAATGACTGCTCCCACATTTCATTATGGCTTAACCCCAGCAAAACACCTTAAGCTACTGTGTAGTGGGTCCCATTTAGAAGTAGCTTTCTTCATTAGCTTTTCATGACTCATGGAGCTACGTGAATATTGTACAACTTTTGTACGATACTTGACAGTTTAAGTCAAAGCATTACTGTAAGGCGTAAGCCATTGGTTTCAAAGGAGATTTTATTTGTGTAGCCAGCATAGCCTATTGACAGTTTATGTTGTCAATAGGCCTATATAATCCTACCTGTAACTTAGGGAAGCTAACAACTTTCTATTAGGATCTAGTTTGTTGGTTACCGTTTGTCCTGCTCCTGATGCATTTTGCATTTAGAATAGCCAGGCGTGTATATGTATTCGGAAAATTAAACAATATCGGGTGCCTATGGACTAGGCTGGGTGAACCCAGCCTGATCTGCTCCAGCTATTTATTTTGATTTCTTAAAGATTGAGCTTGGTCAGTGAAAGCCAGACTAGCGTGGACCTCAGTTAAACAATGCAAGGAACATGAATCAACCTATATTTGCACTAACAATAACGGACAAAGCTCTCTTCAACTTTGGCCCGTTAAAATATTATCGGTTTCAGTCTAGCGCATTTCATCGAACCCATTTGGACATATCAGTTATTTGCACCACTGGTTAGATGTAAAACAGCATTTCGTTTCAGACTAGGCTTCTGTTACTTAATTTATTGCATTAACAATAACGTTCAGACTACTGTTATAATTTGAGCAGTGACAATAAAGTATTACATGAACTAAAGATGACTAAAATCTGATGTAGAAGAAGAAACATTCACAAAATCCATCCATCCAAAAATGACCTTTGTTTTTGATAGCTGTTAATGACATGGAACTGTGAGATGTTTTTGTTTATAAATACATAAAATAAAGGGCCAAATAAATAACATTATGCTGATAATCTTTTGTTTTCCCAAATACAATGTAGCCTAAGCAGGGTAAGTGACCTTCATCAATCCAGTTGCAATGATGAACTGTGATGAACTGCCCTACTTCAGGATTGTTTAGAGATTTTAAAGGTTTTATAACAATTCTACATCTTCTTTGGCTATTCTACAATCTATTCCACCTTTTCAGCAATCTTCAGTAGGTACTTCTGCAGCCGCACACACACACTCAGGCATGCCAAACAAGCACAAAGTTTCAAGAGAGAGCGGGGATGGAGTAAAAATATGGAGACAAATTGAAGTGATTTATTTCGCGGAACGGATGTTATTGTGGTTCTAGAACGCCTCCATAGGGATTCCGTCTGGGTTAGGGGCATCACAGAGGCCTGCTGTTTAAAATGAAACCGTGGAAACAGATCGCCATAACTACAGTGGAAGGTGCTGCTGGTCCTGAAGTTGAGATCAGGACAAGACCTACACCACGGAGAGGTGGATGCTGGGAAGAGGGAGGAGCTTATGTGTGTGTGATCCATGAACATAAAGCAAGAGCAAATCACCCTATACATTTATTAAAAATTGCTTTAATAACAGATGTATAAATTTCAAAATTAAAATGACTATATGCTTTTTTTCTGGGTTGGTGTACATCATGGACAATTAATAAATAACATTAGTCTTTATTTGTTGACAAATGAAAAAAAAAGAAGAAAATGTACATAATCAAAACCAAGGCAAATCTGCTGCTCTCCATGACTTTGTACTCTGCAGGTGAACATGTTATTCATTCTCATTACTCCCTATTAGTCTCCTGTTCACAGAAACTGTCAATAGATTTAAATTTATCATCTTCATATTAACAAGACATTGCGGATGAGCGAAGTCCCAGTAATTCATATAATTCATTTCAACAAGTCGTCTTCAGCGGAGGGAGGTTTCAGAGCTCGATGCTGAAGACCAGTCCAGAATGACCAACAGTTTAGAACCCCACTTTACAGGTTTCAACATATCAGTACCCCCACCCCAATACCCACCCCTACGGGTCCTTTGGCTTCTCCCTCTGAACCCAAAGACACGGAAGTGAATCCACACTGACACAGACAAGCTGGTACATTTCAACTGTTGATACAAGGCATGGCGCACTGCGACACGATGAGCATCTGAAAACCGAGCTGAGAAGTCCGCACACAGACACACAGAGCAAAAAAAAAGGCTTTTAAAAGATAGAAACTCACTCACACTCTTTCTCTTTCTCTCTCTCTCTCTCTCTCACACACACACACACTCATGTGAAATATGAAGTGATTCCAACAGAAGTATGGCACAGGTACAGATTGGCATCAGAGGTGCTGCAAGCACACAGGTAGGGCGTAAGGCTCCTGCAGAGGGCATCCTTCAGTGCACCACTACACTCCACTCCGTTCCACTCGGCCACGCCGAGGGTGCGACAACCCAGCGAAATAACCCGTTACTGGAGCTGCTAAGGTTGTTGCTACGCAAGCTTAACGGATATAAATCATGACTGACATTCATGAACGTTGTGTGTACATTGCTGAAGTAAAATATCGCCAAGACACACACCCTTCACTTTGTTACCCATTCACTTTGTTACTACATCACCTGAAGAGAGCAGCAAATGCCAACAAAGAGAGCAGCAATGGAACAAACAACACACACACACACACACACACACGATGATCTTGTACCATATCAATGACTTAACGTACCTTCCTATGAGGACTGACTGAGGAAAGAGGAAAAAATAAAAAATAAAAATCACCCACTCTACACATCTGACTGACAGTACTGGGAACACGTCCATATTGATATGAACACCAAAGGAGAGGGCAAAGTCAAGCATTAGGTAAAACCAAACACAAACAGGCATCTAATATTCATGGGTTAAAATGTGATGGGGGAGCATAGGGCTCCCTCTTGTGGTCAGAGTAGGAAACACTCAACCAGACTCATTCAAGCAGAGCCAACTTCTTACAGAACC
>NC_063204.1:11827625-11872625 GCF_017589495.1 Alosa alosa
AGTCCATGTCAACACCTACACCTTGTTACAGCCGGGCTACACCTGGTACGCAACTGAAGCCTTCAGTTCCCATAGTGCATGCTACAACAACTAGCTTCCACTGTAATCAATGGAACTGGCTACTCCAGATGTGATCCAAGTGGTGCGCAAATTCAAAAACTCTTCTAAAACTATTTTATAACACAGTGTGTACCAGCAACATCAGCAACCTCTTACAAAGCCCTGAAGTTATTCTTAGTAGTCAAATTAACCCGATCAAACAACATAGTCCTGCAATTTTGCAGCCTGTCAAAGGCAACAACAAACAATTTGACTGGCAGCCATGCGCTCATTTGCATAATATTCCCCAAGCGTTTTTCCACCGGCTTTGCCCAACTCACTGTTCTCGTCACGGCCTGCCCCCAACTGAAAACATAGAACTTCACTGTTCTCGTCACATGACCTGCCCGACTGAAAACATAGAACTTCACTGTTCTCGTCAGCAGCGGCCTGCCCCGACTGAAACATAGAACTTCACTGTTCTCGTCACATGACCTGCCCCGACTGAAAATGAATGAAACATAGAACTTCACCGCGTGGCGTGGCCCGGTGCCTGGAGTTAGTATGGGGGCCTGAGGGGCCTGGGTCGCGGGCTCCGATGGGAGGAGGAGGCTGATGGGGGGCGCTTGCGGACGCGGATTGGGCATCATGTAGTCCGACTCCTCGTCACTCTGAGCCCCTCCTCCGGCCCGGCAGCTGCTTCACCCGTAGGGAGGCCTGGGGGGAGGGAGGATGAGACACATCTCACACACACATACAAGTATGGACATACACACACACACACATACACAATCATACAGAGAGAAGTGCATACAAAAGAACCCATATAAAGCAGAGTTTCCCCCACCTCCCCCTACACACCCACATAGGTATAGACGTCAAACATACAAACATCCCCAGACAAAAGTACACCACCCCCCAAATAGCGTGCACACACACACACACACGCGCATGTACATACACACAGAGGGAAACAAACATCCCCAGACAAAAGTACACCACCCCCCAAATAAGCGCCTTACGCTACACACAAACACACACACCCACATGTATACACACAGGGGAAACAAACATCCACAGACAAAAGTACACCACCCCCAAATGGCTGGCATGCACACACACACACACACACACACACCCCTCAGCACCTAGCAGCACCCCTCAGAGTCCATGTCAACACCTACACCTGTTACAGCCGGGTTATTATTCTGGTAATGGAACTGAAGCCTTCTGCACCCTATAGTATGCTATAAACAACTAGCTTCCACTGTAATCAATGGAACTGGCTACTCCAGATGTGATCCAAGTGGTGCGAATTCAAAAACTTTCTAAAACTATTTTATAAACACAGTGTGTACCAGCAACATCAGCAACCTCTTACAAAGCCCTGAAAGTTATTCTTAGTAGTCAAATTAACCGATCAAACAACATAGTCCTGCAATTTTGCAACTGTCAAAGGCAACAACAAACAATTTGACTGGCAGCCGCCCACTACTCATTTGCATAATATTCCCCAGCGTTTTCCACTCGCTTTGCCCAACTCACTGTTCTACGTCACCGCGGCCTGCCCCCAACTGAAAACATAGAACTTCACTGTTCTACGTCACCGCGGCCTGCCCCCGACTGAAAACATAGAACTTCACTGTTCTACGTCACCGCGGCCTGCCCCCAACTGAAAATGAATGAAACATAGAACTTCACACGTGACGTGACGGTACCTGGAGTTGAGTATGGGGGCCTGAGGGGGCCTGGGTGCGGGCTCCACGTGGGAGGAGGAGCTGATGGGGGGCAGCACGGGCCGCGAGTTGGGCATCATGTAGTCCGACTCCTCGTCACTCTGAGCCCCCTCCTCCGACGGCAGCTGCTTCACCGCTGGGAGAGGCCTGGGGGGAGGGAGGGATGAGACACATCTCACACACACATACAAGTATGGACATACACACACACACACATACACAATCATACAGAGAGAAGTGCATACAAAAGAACCCATATAAAGCAGAGAGTTCCCCCCCCCCCCCCTACACACCCACATAGGTATAGACGTCAAACATACAAACATCCCCAGACAAAAAGTACACCACTTCACACACACACACGCCGCACACACACACACACACAAACATCCCCAGACAAAAGTACACCACCCCCCAAATAGCGTGCACACACACACACACACGCGCATGTACATACACACAGAGGGAAACAAACATCCACAGACAAAAGTACACCACCCCCCAAATAGCGCGCACGCACACACACACACACACACATGCTCTTAAAAGTGTTCTGATTTCCGGAGCACTTTGCCATGCTGGGCATTGGGAGCCTGCTCAGTCTCCCAGGCCTGGCGTGGCAGCTGGTCCTCTGCATGGGCAGCTGTGCTCTCCTGCTGCTGGACACACTGGGGACCCACTGGCCCTCTCAAGGACACTCCAACACTAACACACCGCCAGACACCACACACACAGACGGATACTACTACACAGCCAGGAGACGACACACACACACACATACAGGAGGACACTACCACACAGGCACGAGACCACACACACACACACACATACATCCATACATACATACATACATACAGGAGGACACTACCACACAGACAGGAGACCACACACACACACAAATAATATACAAGAGGACACTACCACACAGCCAGGAGACGACCCACACACACACACACATAAACATACAGGAGGACACTACCACACACTCACACAAGGACACTTATACACAGCCAGGAGAAGACACACACACACACACAGGTCCTCTGATTAACTTACCTGGCAGCTAGGGAGTAGATGGCGTTGTCGGAGGCCGAGGGTTTGACTTTGGGGTTGTCGTACTCAGCACGACCGGACACTGAGGCACCAAAGCTCTGAGAAAACAAAACCAGAAGAGAAGCCCAGAGGCCCATCAGTCCTCTCTCTGGACCACCCCAAGCGCCTGCACCTCTCCAGGGGGCGACCAGAACACAACACAAGCCTCCCATCACCAACGGCTACTTGGCCTGCCACCCCTGAATTTCATTAACATTCGATGGTCTCTCCTTGTGGCCGCCGAGTGGAAGGACTTCCCTAAAAGGACTTTGTCTCTCGTCTCTGTCGGTCTGAATGAGCCTCTAGGCAAACTCGCCATAGCTCACTGGATCTAGTCCATACTAATGCCCTTACGGGGATAACAGAAACAAAAACAACAAAAAATCAACAAGAAAAAAAAAACAACAACAATCTTTAACGGTCAAGTTCTTGTGAGAGTTCACATTACTGTGGTCTTAGTTTAAAAGCGGGGACCTAGCTGTGCTGTTTTCTGTGAGCTCTGAGCAGTGGTACTGGTGCATCTGTGATGTTCTTGGCGTGAAATGGTCACCGCTTTTACACACAGGGTTTCACACCCTCACTAGTCAGCAGCAAGCAAGACTTTAATACAGCTTCTCTCTAAATAGAAAGTGTGAGACCAAGTTAGTGGAAAGCAAAGCTGGCTGGCTAACGCTGCTGTTTCAAGGACAGGTGGCCATCTGTTAGTTTTGGCCCTGTTTTGACACACACACACACACACACACACACACACACACACACACACAGACACACAGGACTACATGGCGTTGCCTAATACCAGTGAAACAGCCTCAGTGTTTGGAGCAGAACTATGAACCTGTCTCTACGACTCTTCTCAAAGCTCCCGCTGACCGGGACCCCCTGACTGAGAGCAAACTACAATACACACACACATACACACTACACTCAACTACACACACACACACACACTCATTCACGAAAGGACATGACTTTGTGAAAGGACTTGTGAGTGAGTTTGAGCTGGCAAGCCTCAGTGTGAACTGCACGCACACACACACAATGGAAGCACAAATCCAGAATAGCTGCATATGAGACATGATGTCAACAGCCTGCAGCAAAGCGCGCGGCGTATGCATAGCGCGGCGCAAGGCATGATATGTGTGTTCTACAGAGGACATCAGTCTGTGGCTTCTCACTCACCAGATGGTGCTCCAGGCCATTGTTGCGGCCAGCATCCGCTCGCCCGTCCATAGCGGAGGGCAGTGCCAGGGGCAGCGAGTGCCGGTTGGACAGCTCGCGGGAGGACGCCTCCCCACCTCGCTTGCCGCTGCCCCTCAGCTCCCCACGCTCGGGCCCCACACTCAGCCAAGGGCGCTTTGGGCACCAGCCACGAAGGTCCAGTTCCATGCCGCGTGCTACGGGGGTGGGGAAGCTTGTCGCGAGGCGGGTCGCCGGGCGTGCAGGGCAAGGGGCGTCTCTGCAGGCGGACGTCCGGGCCGGTGGGTGGCGGGCGGTCCGGAGGCGGGGGTGGGGGCAGGTCTCGCAGGGCGGGGGGAAGAGGCAGCGGCTTGTCTTTATGGTGAGAGGGGACCTGCCGGGCAGAGACGAGACGGTAAAACACCAACATTCACAGCACTCGCGAATCAAATCCGGGAATCAAATACCCACAGACGAGTAAAACACTAACATTCACAGCACTCGCCAAGAATCAAATAATCTTATCAAATAATCTACGAGACGATAAAACACCAACATTCACAGCACTCGCACAATCAAATAATCTACAAGACGGTAAAACACCAACATTCATAGCACTCGCGCAATCAAATAATCAACGAGGAAATATGATCCTTTTTCATACAAATAACTAGACCAGGTTTAATACATCAATAAAAAAACAAAGAAATTGAGGCAGTTCTGTATGAAAAATAAAAAGTCTTTATTAAATACTGGTTACATGCCTGCATATTTCCACTATTGGTCTTTATTAGGGGCATTAAATGGTAGGTTTAATACACGTGTGGGAAACCTTTCCATGGTGCATCTGAAGAGAGACGGTGGGTGTTTACCTTTGATGTGGCTCCTGGGCTGGAGGCGCCAGGGGCGCTGGGGACGCGATGCTGCAGGAGGTCTAACCGCGGAGGCACCGGAGGCAGGGACGCCTGGGGGGCCATGGAGAGAGGAGAGGGGGGGCGCTCCACCTGAGAACACACACACACACACACACACAAACGTGAGCACATAGATACATAATTCACATAAAAATCGACACAGAGCAAAAAAAAAAGATGATTTATATTCTCCATAGGAACACATGGGTGCACACACACACACAGAGTCTGGTAGAGGCTGCATCTCCTGGAGTGCATGGAGAGAGAAGTGCATCAGAGCAGAAGCTTCAGTGCATTCATATATTTATGAGTTACTCCAGAGGCAGACTCCAGCCACACACACACACACACACACACACACACACAGAGTGATATAGAAATGATGCAGGTTCACACACAGGTGCACTTTGAAGCAGAGATGAAAGACACACCAAAAAGGAACCAGTGATAAGGGAAAATAACTACTTCTGAAGACAGAGAGAGAGAGAGAGAAAGAAAGAAAGAAAGAAAGAGGCAGGGGAGGAAAGAGTGACACAGACAAGAGAAACAGAAAGAGATGGAGATGAAAGGAATGGAGATGATGAAGACGAGTGTGTGAGAAAGAGAAAACCACAAAAGATGATACTGAGAAATCTACAGTGGAGAAAGAGAGAAAAGCGAGTGAGAGAGAGCATGGTGAGGGAGAGAGAGAGAGAGAGAGAGACAAAGAAAGTGGCATAAAGGAAGTTTAGATGGAGATCAGAAGTGCTGCAGAGAGGCAGAGGAGTGCCTATTCCTCCACCGAGGGGACTAAAAGGTGAGTGCTGTGAACGCTCTAGAATACCCGGGCCCAACGCTTAGAATAATCCGCCCAACGCCGAATACTCCGCCCAAATGCCTAGGAATACAACGCTTCTAGAATACTCCGGGCCCAACTCTTCTGCACGCCTGGCTTAAAATGAAGTGGAAAGGATGAGAGCTCTGAGTCGGAGAGACAAGCGAAGAGACGGGGAGACCGAGACCCACTTTCCTCGCAGACCAACTTAAGTCACTGAACATTCTCCCCTGGTCATGTGACCAGGTGAGCGGCTCACCCGGAAGCTGCCAGTTTGCTCATCATGAGGTGCGGTCGCCCAGACGCGCCGGGCCGCTGCCGTCGCAGTTAGGGGACGGCGCACCTCCATGCCCCCCGCCCCTCCATAGGAGCAGCCGCTGTTGTCTTTGGGGTCGAAGGGGTCGACCACGATCGGCTCCGTGCCCTTAATCTCACAGCGGCAGAACGGACAGCCCTGGCCCTCTGACTCCTACAGAAGGACAGACACGCACAGGCACACACACACACACACACAGAGAGTGAGAGGAGGAAGTGTGTGCACAGTAAGTGTGAGTCTGTGAGCGAGTTTTTGTATGCATAAATGTATGTACACAGGTGTGAGTGTGTGACAGGATGTGCATTAGTGTGTGATCTTAACCGAGTGAGTGTGTGCAATCTTAACCGATTGAAAGTGTGTGTGTGTGTGTGTGTGTGTGTGTGTGTGTGTGTGTGTGTGTGTGTGTGTGTGTGTGTGTGTGTGTGTGGCCTACCTGCCATGCTGTAAGGCACGATGTACACATGAGGTGTCCGCAGGGCTCGATCTTCACATCTTTGTCGTTCTCGGCACAGATCTTGCACAGCTGGAAGGTTGAGCCCATCTCACAATACAACTCATACTGCTCCTGATGGGGGGGAACAGGGAGAGAGAGAGAGAGAGAGAGAGAGAGAGAGAGAGAGAGAGAGAGAGAGGGAGAGGAGACGAAGACACGGACACGTCAGTGGGAGACTTTGAAACAGTAGCAACCAACTGCTATCATTACAATTACAATCACATATAAAACTCAATATCTACAGCAATGGATAAGCTACCCCCACAATTAGCTCAACATCAGGCAAGCACAGAAGATCAAACGCTGACATTTCCAGTAGTCTGCCACTAACTGCACAGTGGCATCAAGAGAGTAGAGGCCAGAGAGCAGTGGCTTAACACAGCAGACACACACACACACACACACACACACGGACCTGGGTAACTTTGATATGGTCCTGTGGAGACGGTTCACACAGACCCGTCAGATCTGGATTCTGGGTGCGGCCGTCAGGGAACAAGTAACTGAAACGGAGGACGAGAGAGAGAATCATTTCATTACTTCCTGTAAGAAGTCTTGATACATTAAATGAGTCCCCCCTCCCATTTAGCTGTTTTTTCCCATATTACTGTTTAAAGTGTGTGATGTTCTGCTTTGGCAACACTTTTAAATTGAACTGACATCAATGCCATGCCAGTCCACGGTTCAGAGAGAAGGATAGGGAAATGTGAAATATTAGTGTGTGTGTGTGGTGGGCAAAGTCTGACTGGAGCTGTGGAGGAAGAGGACTTTGGCCTCCGAGGATCTCTGCTGTGCTCTGGGGTTTTACCATATAAACAAGCAGTCAGACAGAAGAGACTTCCTCCTCCCTACTAAAGTTACAGTCAAAGCAATTCCTGGTGGTCGATGATGGCGCTTGATAATATACACCAAATGCTGAGACATCAGTCACGCCGAACCCTAACTCGTCATTAACGGTGACGGGCGATTCGGTCGCGTTTCTTTCCTCCCGAAACAAGATAAACAAAAGTTCAGGAAAAGAGGCCGTCTTCCACGTCTTCCAAGAGAAAAGCCACAGGGGAAATTACACGGCGAGTTACTCTGCTGGGCCTTACAAAAACAAGAAACCCTGACCAGACGTGGAACACGATCCGGCCCGACTGGGGAGCGCATGGAGGAAATGACGCATCCGCAGGCACACGCTCTCTGGGGGGGGGCAAAGGTCAAGTGCAGGGAGGATTCCGAAGAAGCATGATTATGGCTGAGATCACAGCCACAGAACTCCATTTCATCTTCGGTTATCCCTTTTCAAATCACTTTAGAGAGCAAATTAAGGGAACAGGATGTTTATATTTTCTTAAGAAATTAAGTGGATTTAGTTGCTTTATTTGACTCATGTCTCACATTCAGTGTCAATATCAGGACTGGAGGTTAAAAACGGTCCTAAGACTCATTTTTGTTTGCCACTTGTATTGATTTGTAGAGGAGTGTTTACACACGAGTGTGTGTGTGTGTATGAGTGTGTATTCTGGGGGATGTTTGGGACTCACAAGCCTTCCCGGAAGCCGTCGATGAGGGCCTGGAAGAGGGGCTTATTGTGGGGGATGGTCTGAAGGATGTTACCGTCAGCCGTGACATAGCCGATGGCCCACTGACCCAGCCGCGTGCAGCTCAGACGAAAGATGTAGCTGCAGATCACACAGAGAGAGAGGGAGAGAGAGAGAGAGAGAGAGAGAGAGAGAGAGATAAACACTTATTTGCATGTGCAAACATGGTGCCTGATATAGAACAAACAAAACAACCTAATATAATCCTATAAAGAAGCTTCCTATCAAAACCACCAACAGAGCGCATGCTAGTTCGCATATATCCAAATAAGGACACAACAGAGCATTTAACACACAGGAGAAGAGCTGAGACATTAGGGAAGTATATCAGTCTGTCTGTTGTCAGTCTCTCTTCCTTCTGTCTATCTGTCCATCTATCTCTTTGTCCGTCTGTCTCCTAAGTAGCAGAGCTCAAGAGTAGTCCGTCGGAAGTGGACATCAGCGCTGTTTCACAATCACTCCATTGAGGGAGCGGTACCAGTCTGTCCTGAGACAGACTTAGCAGCACGCCACCACGTGCACTACAAATAGCAGCAGTGAGAGAGAGAGAGAGAGAGAGAGAGAGAGAGAGAGAGAGAGAGAGAGAGAGAGAGAGAGAGAGAGAGAGAAACTGTGCAAGTGTTAAAAGTGTACATGTGTGATTGACACAGAAATTAGTGTGTGTGTGTGTATTTGTGTGTTTATGTTTGAGAGTGAAACATTCCAACAGTTGATAAGGACGATTACATTTGGCAAATACAAGCTCAAGGATCAGGTTATTGAGGGAAATTTGTGCGTGTTCAGGAAGCAGTTGCTTAATACTGAATAAACATGCTAAATAAATACAGGTCACACACTGAAAAAGTGCAGACACAGAGTGATGATAACCTTCATGAGTGGTTCAGATAGCATTAAGACCCAGTACATAAATAACACATATTTTGCCATGGACCTGTGTTTTAAATACATGTTACTGGGTATTTTGGCAAACATTGCCATGTAGTAGTGAAATAGGTATTGTCAATGAATTCAGCATGATGCTAACATGCACTTTCTGTCTTCTAGGTTTGATGCTAGCTGACATACTGTAACATGTGAATATGCTAACATGAATTAGATGGTCTGAGTAAGAAAGATAAATGCATTTGATGCATCAAATAGGGAAGTAGCAATGACTACCCCAAATGAAAAATAGTTAGTTGTGAGGTAAGGAGGTAACAGGACGCACAGATGCCTCCAGAGGCCATGAACTGTGTGGGTGTACCACTCCTACCCTGCCAGGCTTGTGGATGAACTTCTGAGGCGCAGCCTTGACCTCGCCATAGGTCAGGAAGGCCATGTAGCCCGGTGGGTCACTGCCAGGCTGTTCCAGTTCCGCAGTAGGGATGACCATGGCTGCAGGGTACACACACACACACACACACACATCAATCACACACACAGAGAAAGAGAGAAAAGATCAAGACATGTTGTCTTCCCCATCCTCCTCCCCCCCCCACCTGTCTGAGGAGCTGAAGAGCCCACTGGCTTATTCCAGCACTAGCTAAATACCTCAAAGACAATACATTCTGTTTCCACACACACACACACACACACACACACCAAGTGTGATGAAGGAGCTATAAAGCAGTGAGAGGGACGCATGGTGACATGGCCAGTTGGTTGCGGGGTGAAATCGTGAATGGATCAGACACTAAAGGGGATCGGCCATACGCGAACAAAGCAGTTAGAGAGGAACGGAGTGGCGGCCAGAGCTGAACACCGCTGGCTGTCTCAGGATGAGCTGGCGTGAGACAACAGGACACAGAGTGGGCGCCATGAGCATGGAGCAAGAGTGCCACCCTGTCTGATCAGAGAGACACAAAAGGACAACCTGAGTGCACGGTGTGTGTGTGTGTGTATGAGTGTGTATTCTGGGGGATGTTTGGGACTCACAAGCCTTCCCGGAAGCCGTCGATGAGGGCCTGGAAGAGGGGCTTATTGTGGGGGATGGTCTGAAGGATGTTACCGTCAGCCGTGACATAGCCGATGGCCCACTGACCTGAGCAGCAGCTGCCTTAAAAAGAAGCTGCAGATCACACAGAGAGAGAGAGAGAGAGAGAGAGAGAGAGAGAGAGAGAGAGAGAGAGAGAGAGAGAGAGAGAGAGATAAACACTTATTTGCATGTGCAAACATGGTGCCTGATATAGAACAACAAAACAACCCAATATAACCTATAAAGAAGCTTCCTATCAAACCACCAACAGAGTTGCATGCTAGTTCGCATATATCCAAATAAGGACACAACAGAGCATTTAACACACAGGAGAAGAGCTGAGACATTAGGAAGTATATCAGTCTGTCTGTCTGTCAGTCTCTCTCCTTCTGTCTATCTTTCCATCTATCTCTTTGTCCGTCTGTCTCCTAAGTAGCAGAGCTCAAGAGTAGTCCGTCGTGGAAGTGACATCAGCGCGGTTTCACAATCACTCCATTGAGGGGCGGTACCAGTCTGTCCTGAGACAGACTTAGCAGCACGCCACCACGTGCACTACTAAATAGCAGCAGTGTGAGAGAGTGTGAGAGAGAGAGTGAGAGAGTGAGAGAGAGAGAGAGAGAGAGAGAGAGAGAGAGAGGGAGAGAGAGGAAACTGTGCAAGTGTTAAAAGTGTACATGTGTGATTGACACAGAAATTAGTGTGTGTGTGTGTGTATTTGTGTGTTTATGTTTGAGAGTGAAACATTCCAACAGTTGATAAGGACGCATTACATTTGGCAAATACAAGCTCAAGGATCAGGTTATTGAGGGAAATTTGTGCGTGTTCAGGAAGCAGTTGCTTAATACTGAATAAACATGCTAAATAAATACAGGTCACACACTGAAAAGTGCAGACACAGAGTGATGATAACCTTCATGAGTGGTTCAGATAGCATTATGACCCAGTACATAAATACATATTTTTTGCCATGGACCTGTGTTTTAAATACATGTTACTGGGTATTTTGGTAAACATTGCACATGTAGTAGTGAAATAGGTATTGTCAATGAATTAGCATGATGCTAACATGCACTTTCTGTCTTCTAGGTTTGATGCTAGCTGACATACTGTAACATGTGAATATGCTAACATGAATTAGATGTAGTCTGAGTAAGAAAGATAAATGCATTTGATGCATCAATAGGGAAGTAGCAATGACTACCCTTAAATGAAAATAGTTAGTTGTGAGGTAAGTGAGGTAACAGGACGACAGATGCCTCCAGAGGCCATGAACTGTGTGGGTTGTACCGCCTCCTACCTGCCAGGCTTGTGGATGAACTTCTGGAGGCGAGCCTTGACCTCGTCATAGGTCAGGAAGGCCATGTAGCCCGGGTGGGTCACTGCCAGGCTGTTCCAGTTCCGCAGTAGGGATGACCATGGCTGCAGGGTACACACACACACAGCACACACACACACACACGCACGCACACACAGAGAGAGAAAAAGATCAAGGACATGTTGTCTTCCCCATCCTCCTCCCCCCCCCACCTGTCTGAGGAGCTGAAGAGCCCACTGGCGCATTCCAGCACTAGCTAAATACCTCAAAGACAATACATTCTGTTTCCCACACACACACACACACACACACACACAACACCAAGTGATGAAGGAGCTATAAAGTAGTGAGAGGACGAGGCGAGGACATGGCCAGTTGGTTGGTGTGGGGTGAAATCGTAATGGATCGTACACTAAAGGGGATCGGCTATACGCAACAAAGCAGTTAGAGAGGAACGGAGTGGCGGCCAGAGCGAACACCGCTGGGTCTCAGGGATGAGCTGGCGTAGACAACAGGACACAGAGTGGGCGGCCATGAGCATGGAGCAAGAGTGCCACCCTGTCTGATCAGAGAGACACAAAAAGGACAACCTGAGTGCACGTGTGTGTGTGTGTGTGTGTGTGTGTGTGTGTGACCTGTTATGCTTCTGCTGGTTGTTGGCCAGTTGGGTCACCTACATG
This sequence comes from Alosa alosa, assembly GCF_017589495.1. Taxonomy (NCBI): domain Eukaryota; kingdom Metazoa; phylum Chordata; class Actinopteri; order Clupeiformes; family Clupeidae; genus Alosa; species Alosa alosa. The sequence goes on from NC_063204.1 coordinate 11,839,741, forward strand.
TGATACAAAGGGCACCATAGTGCAGGTGAAATAATGAGAAAAAAGACAATTTGTCACAATGGCACAACAAGGTCATTTTTTCTATGTAATCCACTTTTTTCTGTCTGACCTTGAGAATGCACACAATGTGCTTTATGCACTAAATGTCAAAACAGCTTCCACTTCCTCCATTTTGAAACGGGAAAAAAAACCCAAACCAGAAAACCCTACTTTGACTGTTTTTCTCAGAATTGTGCAGCTTCTTCCCATTTTCTACGAAGCTTAGTAAAGGCAACTTTGTAGTCCAGGGCGACAAGTTGTCTCTCAACAACAAAGATTTTCTGCAGAGGTAAGAGCCCTTACCTCTGCAGACCAAAGATTCTAGAGCGCTACGCTACGCTCTAGAATTTTTGCTTCAGACTTTCATGGTAGCTAGAGGGCATGTCAAATTTGATTCATCTGAGGTGTAGGATAAAACAACAAAAAATAAAGATTAAATGCAGTTAGGAATTTTTTTTTTGTAATAGCAAAAAATGCCATCCTAAATGGAGATAAGATAGGATTTCAGACTTAGAGAGTTTCTGTAATGAGGCCCCTGGGCCCACTTCCCCGAAAGCATCTTAAGCCTAAGAGCGTCATAAAGTCCCTCTTCTGAACGTCTGAAGATTTGCCGACTGTTTCCCGAAACCATCGTAGCTTAAGAGCATTGTGAAAACACTTTCGTAGATCTCGAAGTGCTCCAGAGTACTAGTTACCGGGCTAAGAGCATCTTAACAGTACTTCTCACTGATGTCACCAACAGGACATACAGAGGAATTACAACTTAGAATACATAATCCAATTTATGTTCCCATTCTTTATTGTGTTTACCTGTGATGAATCAGATTTTAGCGTGCAAAATAGCCTACATTTAATGGTCATAATAATGTGATGAAAAGCGGACAAAAATGCAATCAAGTTATGAAACGAGGCGTTGCCAGAATAGTTTGACATTATCTTTTCTAAGTGAATATTTTATTAGTCCTATGAGGTAAAAAGCAGAGAAAGCAACATGTGGTTTAGTCTGTAGCCAACTGCATCACAATCTAAGCCTACACATTTCCTCTCTTTCTTACTTTCGACTTCTTTCTTATCTTCAAACGTGTTCTTAAGTGGCACATGAAAAATTATTGCATGGTGCAACAATCTAATCTTAAAATAATTACAATTATTTATGTCTCTGTGTGGTATATAACCTACTTGGGATGCTTACATGCAGATGTCAAAGTGTTTCTATTTTCGTATTGATGTGAATTAATGTGTAGATCCGAAGTTTAAATGGTAGGCCTATAGCTGTGACGTGCAGTCACCTGACATCACCGTCAAATCAGAGGATATTTCAGAACTATTAACGTGGACAGCTCCCTTAAGAGCATCTTAAGAGCAGTGCATCTTGGCGTTCACGCCACGAGCATGTTAGAAACAGTCGGAAAAACCAAGCGAACGATCGTAAGATGAATCGTGAAAACCCTATTAAGAGCGTGTCTCCGCTCGTTATCGGGGAAGTGGGCCCTGGACTATAAATTAGCCGAACTAGTAAGCCTACGCAGATCCCCTCTCCTCAATCACAATGAAGACCCTTCCATAAATGACTAATAACCTACTCACTGAAATTAATCAATTAATATTAAATTAAAAGTCTAAAACTATTTGGTTACTAAATTCTCTGATTTCAGCTTCTTCATTTTGAAAATGTTCTTGATTGTCAGTACACTGAATATCTATGGGTTGTGGACAAAACACTATATCAGATATCATCAAGGCAAACACTGATTACCATTTTTCACAATCTTCTGATGTTTCGTGACTAAATATCTATTTAATTAATCGATTAAGTAAAAACGACAGATAAATTGACGATGAAAAACTGAGCTGTACTGCTCGCTCATGCGGTCTCCCCTTGCGTTTCTCACTTGGCTGTGTCTGTCTGAGCCACACTGTGAATGGGGCCCTGTTATTACAGCAGTGAAATCCCCGGGCGGAGATTAAAAAAACAACAACCTCTCCCTCTTGCCTTTCACACACACACACACACACACACACAATTGTCACTCAGTAAAGGAGAAGTCACGTACCGCCAAAAGTGGATCTCTGTCGCTAAACTTCACAAAAGCAGAGGCAAGCAGTGAAAGCATGTGCATGCGCGCGCGCACACTCTCACACTCACACGATTAAGCACTGCTACACTTCAGACAAGTTTATAGTTTCCATTCCCTGCCTTCATCTGCAACGCCATCTACTGACATTTTCAAACTCACAATCTATTCTCTCTATCGGTTTCTCCATCTGCAATCCTGCCAGTACTCAGAATACGTGCTGTGGTTCTGTGACAGGCCCTCAGCTCTCCACGGTTAAGGTACACTGATAGGAGATGGTTGCAGGAGCTCTGTGCGCAACGACATGCAGAAATACCTGGCGAGGTGACCTGGAGAGTGGCTTAAATGAAAGTCCCTGATAAGAGGGGGGGCTGAAGAAATTGTGCAAAATCAATATCAAAATCAGTATAAACCACAGTTAATAGGCAGAAAATTACAGTAAGTGTAAATGTGTGTGTGCGTGTGTGTATGTCTTCTGTGACCTGCTTTCTGCTGGTCATCTGCCAGTCGGTCACTCTCATGAAGATGGCCTCTGAGATTTGACCCCCACAGTGAGCACAAATCTTCATCAAAATGTGTGTGTGTGTGTGTGTGTGCAAACCCTAGTGTAAACACTGAATCTATTTCTAGCTGTTCTCCCCAAAAAGCTCCTCCTGCTGTCGCCCCATCCAAGGCCCAAGCCAGACCAAGCTCATCTTTCTACACCACAAGCTGCTCCTTCAGTCGCTGAGAGAAACATGTTCATTTTTTTTTTATTATTATTATTTATTTTTGTATATTTATACAAATAATGGTTAATTTATTTCTTCACAAATTAAAATGTGTATGTGTGTGCCTGTCTGTATGTGTGTGCCTCAGGGTTGGAAATTAGCGCCGCCACCCGCCAAATGCGGGTGAATTTGGTCAACTTAACAGCCACTGTGTCGGGTAAATAAATAGAGCTAGCATACCACAAATAGTCAGATCCAATCCAATTTTCATAGGTATTGACGGTTAAAAATAATAAAGTGTCTGTAGGGATCATGTAACGTTACCAGCCTATAAGGGTAAATCGCGCTGATTTGTTAGTTATCTACAATAACTACCAGTGAGCCGCCGCCCGCAGCATAGCCTAGGCACTGGCGTCGCGCTTCACTTTTTGCCACTACCATTAAGAAACTGTCGTATGCTTTCATGTGCCACTGCTAGCTTATTTCAAGATAACTGCATAAACATAAATCTAGTGAGATCTGTGGATCTGCGTTGTATCTTCACAGGCTAATATTTCTCACGGCCCGCGACACCTTCACTGAAAACTATGACACGCTGCTACTTAGACCTATGATGCAGATGGACGCACATCTCCACACCTATTCGTCGTGGTGGAATCTCTCACAAACTCTTCATTCAAGAAATTACAAACCATATATCAGAATAAACAGCATAACTTACCGAACATAAAGGTGTAAATCATTCCCCTAAACAAGTAGCCGTTCCAGAGTAATCCGGTTTTGAAATTGAAGCAAACGTCTACATGGTCTCTGGGTTTGGGCTTTTGCAGTACATAGCCACACCACTTTTATGACAAGACACTATGGCATATGAATGTGGTTCTGTTGATCTTTAGTTTTGTTGCTACAGTGCTTGGAGGACAGTTAGGTAGGTTTAGGGCAAAATTCAGCACATTTTAACCGTATAGCAATAATGGCAATAACTGATCATTGGTTACTATAATCATATCACATCACATTTTCATAGCGTTTGTCTAGTGGCTGGTAAATTTTGGAATCCACCGGCCACAGTGGCAGGTGGACAAAATATTTAATTTCCATCCCTGTTGTCCCTGTCTGTCTGCCATCTTATGCTTAAGGCAAACATACTGCTATTTACTTCGGTGTTATTCTATAGGGCTCAACATGCTTCTGCGTCAACTCCACGGCGTAGCTACGCCGCCACTCCTACGGCGTCGTGACCATTTTATGGTTCTGCGCCGGGCTGCTGAGGGGCTGCTTTGCATCGCGGTGCATTTCATCGCCATAACGCTCGGTGTCGCTTGTGTCTGCGTCGCTAACCACCGAAAAAAAATAGACTATGACCGAAACGATACTCAGAATGGCAAACCCCATAGACTATTCTGCCAAAATATTAATCTTATTTTTAACCAGCAAATAAGTCTGAGGTTAAGTTTAAGTTATGCAAGCAACCTTTAGTACAACTGCCCACAAAGTAGGCCTACAGCTTGCAGGCGATGTGCTAATTTCAAAACGCTACTGACATATAGACACTTTACAAACGGATAACCCCGTCATTGTAACCAAAATATGTCGGAGTTTATTTGCAAATCTTATGTCAGTGAACTAGCATGTTGTTAACTCCCCGCAGTAGGCTGCCTGCTTGAAACACCGACTATCAATAATACACAGGACGAGTTGACCAATCACAGTACTTGCGGTCTGCGTCGCCTCGACGCAAAGTTAAAACATTTTGGAGGTGCACGTCGAGCTACGGCGGAGGGGTCGGAGAGGAGTTCGTGACGACACAGAGGGGTCTGCGGGGGTACGCCGTCGATTCGACGCCTAAGCATAACATAGGCTTATGTTCTGATGTTTTCTAAATTTCTATACTGTGTTCGCTTTGGCAACATAAACCCCCACCCCCCGCGAATGGTCATGCTGAAAAAGCTCATTGAATTGATTAGCACTCAGAGCTGCTGGGTACCACTCGATAGGTGCTATATCTGCACACACCATCCTAGTACCCACATTGGCTCTGACCAGAGCTGCCACGGCTCTCTCACGCACACGCTAGCCGGGAGACTGTTGGTGTTGGCAGTTGCACTTCTCCGCGTTGCAATGCATCAAATGTACGGGTGCATTCAGGGCACCTCGGAATGACAAGGACCGCCCCCGTGGCTACTTTGTTTTTCCGACAGCAAGTGTTCATGTGCTTTGCCATCGGAATGTGTGACAAACACGGATGCCACAACAAAGGTTAAAACATACACCCACTAAATCCTAAACAAACAACTGTATTTGCTTAAAATATAGTGTAAGATGCTTGTGAAAGAAAGATATGCAGCTTTCAAGTGACAAAAACGGCAAATTCCCAAGTTCACATGAAAACTGTTGGACATGAAAGGCCACATGGACTACAAAACCGAACTACAAGCGTGATGGCGACAAAAAAGTGATGACGAGCCCCTAACTGGGCAACTCTGTTAGCAAAATCTAGCCCCCTGACTCACACATTAAGTGACGTGAATGACGCGGAATGATGATGTTTCACTCGGCGAAAGATTTTTCCGAAGCCCATGAAGCTAGGTACAACATCAAAGCACAGTTAACAAACACACACCCCCAACACCAACAGACCAGCGCACACTCATCTCTTTTCACACATGACGCCTGGAGAGTTGCTCCATCGACGGTAGGCGGGTCAATATATGGAAAAAAAACACACCTAAACTCAAAACAATTGATACAAAAAGTTTAACTGATTATGATACCTTTAGATGTACTTAATAACATATAAAAATCTAGTAAAATCTGACCCCAGTAAAGGGGTCATTTTCAAGATGGCGTCCAAGATGGCCACCAGAAGCTAATTTGGGCTATCTGAAGCATATTCAGCCTAGGAAAGTGTTTTTCGTGTTTAATAAGATTTAGAGGTCTCCGATTCATACATGTCAGACTGAAGTATCAGTTCATCATTTTCAAAGACTTGTAATTTTCAAGATGGCATCCAAGTGATGGCTGTACTTTTTGGTGGTTAGTCCACAGACTCTCTTACAACATTACGGCACAACATCCTGAGTAGGAAGGTTTAGTTGTCCTTGCGTCATTATTTGTGACTCCCTCCAACTGAATCTACTAGTAAGCTTCACAGCTTTTGAAAGTTATCCACTGTAACTGTGTGCATTTCTGCAAGACACTCTTCTGTTAATGTAGATACGGATTACGCCTCACTGCTGCCTGTGGAACATGTCAAAATGAACAATGTGACAATCTGCACAACTTCCTTTCAGAGGACTGAAGGATGATGGATGATAGATGCCAACATGTATTTGATGCACACATGCATGCCTTTGCATGGATTATGGTTCACTAAAATCATAGAACAGCTATATATATTATATTATATATATATATATATATATATATATATATATATATATATATATATATATATATATATATATATATATATATATAATAAAACATATATACCCTGTACATGAAATATAACAATCAACTTATATTCCCATCTTCCACCACAATTTGCATAATAGATAATCTATTCTGTATAGGCGGATCTAGTGTGTGTACATTTTGGTATGTACAGTCCAGGGGAAACAAATTAAACATCCTAAACTATATATTTTCTGAAAGCATATAACCTGTAGATGAGACATAACACCATTTAAGACATGTCCCATCTTCCTCCATGAACACACAATACATTGCCCTCTATTCTGTATAGGCGAATCTAGTGTGTGTACATTTGGGCATGTCCAGTCCAGGGAAAACAAATGAAACCCCCTAAACAATGATTTTCTGAAAGCATATAACCTGCAGATGAGAACACCAGATAAGACATGTCCCATCTTCCTCCATGCCATGAACAATACATTGCCCTCTATTCTGTATAGGCAAATCTAGTGTAAAGGGGATACATTTTATCCTATATTGTCCAGGCAAAACAAATCAAAACACCCAAAACTATATATTTTCTAAAAGCATATAACCTCTAGATGAGATATAACACCTGTTAAGACATGTCTTATCTTCCTCCATGCCATGGAGATGGTTCATAATCCTGTATTGCATTTGCTCTGTATTAAAACGCATTGATTTTAATATATGGCTGAAAAAGGTAGAACACTGAAACATTTTCAATATTACCATTTAAAATCATATTCTTGTTTAATAAGACCACAATTTCACCCCTGTAGGCTGAATAGTAATTGAGATATAGCCATTTTAACCTCTTGACAGCCATTTTGGCTGCCATTTTGAAAATGACCCCTTTCCCAAGGTCAGATTTCACTAGATTTTTACTGTTATTTAGCATGTCCAAATTTACCAGAATCCATGAAAAAACCTTTTGTATCAATTTTTTTGACGTTGAACCCTATATTGACCCGCCTGATTGTGTGGGTGTGTGAGTGAGTGTGAGAGAGAGAGAGAGAGAGAGAGAGAGAGAGAGAGAGAGAGAGAGAGAGAGAGAGAAAGAATGCAAGGAAGAGAGACAGAGAGAGAGAGAGAGAGAGAGAGAGAGAGAGAGAGAGAGAAGAGAAAGTGAGTGAGTGAATGACCGAGAGAGTGTGTGTGTGTGTGGAGAGAGGGTCGTTGAAGACAAGTAATGCTAGCATTAGCCTCTCTTGGCAGGAAAGTCGAAATGAGCACCTGCTGTAATGACTGCGTCAAGCTTTCAGGCTAATGATGCCGACCCATGCTGCCAAGTGTGCATCCCTTTAGTGGGAGTTCTGCTGTCCTAGATGAAGGCATGTGACACTGCGTGTGTGTGTGTGTGTGTGTAAGTTATACGGGGGTTTTACAAGGCTGTCACAAAATTGGACAATGTGAGATTTGGACAAGCAGCCCTGCTAATGATTCCAGTACGGAATTTCTGTCTTAGCATCACTGAAGCCCAAAGCCCACATAATAAAGTGTAACACACACACACAATAAAGTTGAACTCAGCCTCTACTGGAAGGTTCTACACAACAGAAAAAAAAAGGACAGAGCATCAGGTATGCAGGCTGCATACCTGATGCTCGAGAAATAGCACGAGCATAAAATGAATCTGCCCAGTGTGGGGCAGATTTAGTCCCGGAGACTTGAAATAGCAGCGTGGGGAAATGACCTGTCAGATGGCGGTGAGCCGAGTCTTTTTAATCAGCTGCAGAGAACAGCGTGGAGCTGACACACCAGCTCCTAGCAGCAAGCCAGCGGAAAGAGAAGGAAAAAAAAAAAAGACCCCGAGTTCTGAAACAGGAAGACAGGAAGTCAGGAAGTAGACAGGACTGAAAAATACGGCTGCTGGTGTCTGCCGGGAAGCGAGAGGAGTTTCAACCAACGCAAGGCCACATCAAAGGCCTCGGGTCCAGAGCCCGACACACCGCTGTTTCATACCCAACTGACGAGAGACAGGAGACAGGAACAAGAGGAAGAGATGCACTCGCCCCTCTAAAACCTAATTTAATTTCTGCCACATGACGATTTGACTGGTGGACAGCCAGGTAGCCTAAGGCTCTCCTCATACCACCTTTAAATAGCCGAAGTCCTACGCAAGGCCTTTTAGAGGAGGAACACTTCACTGACCAAGAGGAGTGAAAATGGCTTGTAAGAGCCATAAATATTCACTCCCAATTACTGTAATCTTGAACTTCAATAAAGTTAATGCCTTGAGGGGGATTTTAAATACAGAGAGGTGCAGGAGAGCTGACCTGCGTATAAAACATGAAATACATTCTTAATATTATCTTGCTCCTTGTTGAATTATTTTTATGATGTAAAATACTGACTTTGTTGTGATCATCACACAGATAACAGTGCCTGTGATTCTTATAGAGTGAGAGTGGGCCTTTTATGATCTGAAGTACTGGCTTCTTTACATTACAGCACGGTCATCAGTGCGCTTGTGAGAAGGGGCTGCTCACCTGGAAGAGCCTGGTGAAGATGTCGAACTCGAAGACGGAGATGTAGTCGTTGCACGTGAGGTCGATGGTGGACTTGAGGGCCATGGCCTCCAGGCCTGAACTGATGGGGTGGAACTCATGAAGGGCCTGCCGGAAACCCTTCCATGGCACGATGGTCCTACACACACACACACACACACACACACAAGCATGCACAGGTGGGCGGGCGGGCGGACACACACACACACACGCACACGCAAGGATATAAGGGCACACACACAAACACACTTAGAACACTTAGATTTGTGCATTTGTACTTGTAGAAATATATTATGTCTGCACTGCAATAATTCTAAATAGGGCAGAAGTGAACTGAGCTGGTATGACATTGTCTTGGTCACGTTTTACATCCAGTACAGACACACTAGACTGACACTCACATGTACTACAGCACAGTCATGGAGCAGTGCTCACATAACACACTTTCAACATGGGTTTCACACCACACACACTCTAGTGATCATTCTACACACTTTCAACATGGTTTTCACAGGTCATATCCACACACACTCTAGTGATCATTCTCCAACCGTGTGGTTACACGCTCGGCCAAGTCACTAAAGCTAGAGCATCTAGTCTCTCACACACACACACACACACACGGGATTCAGTTTATGGGGATTGGTTAAAGCACTATGAAAAGGGGCCAATTCCTTCTGGAGATATTTTGAGTGGTAGACCCTGGGGAGTTCAATTTGGGGCACAACTCTAAACTAGGCTGAGTCCAAATCAGTAGCATGGAATTGTGAGAAGGATGCAGAACCGGAAGTGTGTGTGTGGTGGGGGGGTGGGGTGAGATGAGGCCGATCATGTGATGTGAAACTCACTTGTCTCCGAAGGACCTTCTCCAGAACTCGGCGGCGTCGGCCTTGGTGATGCGGAAGTTGTCGCCCTGGAAGAGGCCGTTGGGAAAGATGGCCTTGAGCTCGGCCAGCATGTGACTGAAGATCAGCGACAGCTTGGTCAGGTTCCGCCTGTGGAGGTCAGAGTGAGGAAGTGCATGTTAATAACGCACAGCGTCAAAGGAGACAGACAGACAGACAGACAGACAGAGTGTGTGTGCTCCAATGTTCCATTATTTTTTTTTTTATTATTCTCCATAGTCCATGTCAATTGTTATTATTCATTTTATAATTATTTTGATGTAACTGGTCATGCCAAAAAAGCTCATTGAATTGAAAATTGAATTCGAGAGAGAGAGAGAGAGAGAGAGAGAGAGAGAGAGAGAGAGAGAGAGAGAGAGAGAGAGAGAGAGAGAGAGAGAGAGAGAGAGAGAGAGAGAGAGAGAGATTTATTACACCTTTACTCCTTCTTTCCTTTGTTTTCTTTAGAATTTCAACAAAACATCAAAACACATCAGCGCTAGAAACAGCCAGCACTGTTGCAGACCATTTAAAAAAGCGATCCGGAGGTTTCCGCTCCACAGAGCCGGGCTATCAGGAAATAATGACCGGGTTAAAAAAAGTGCGTTTAACCACAATGATGGGTGCAGTGAGTTACATTCTTCCTTCCTAGATGAGGATGAAGTAAAGGGAGAGTTGTGGGAGAGATGAGGTAGAGAGAGAGGACGGAGGAGAAGGAAGAGGAGGATAGAGTGAATATGAGAGAGAGAGAGCTAGCAGAGCCTGTAGGGCAGTAGCTGGGGTGGAAGTAGAGACTGGCGACTGGACATGCCTGCTGCATACTTCTGATTCCACAGCCCCCTGGCACGCCAGTCACAGAGAGGAAGAGAGGGAGAGAGAGAAAACAAGATCGAGAGAACCAGAGTGAGAGACACAGACACAAGGATATAAGCAGTGTACGAGAGAAACAAAGAAAGAAAGAAAGAAAGAAAGAAAGAAAGAAAAAAGAGAAAGAGCGAGAAAAGAGAGATAGAAAACAAGTGTGAGTTGGAGAGAGAGACAGAAGCAGTTTTTGGAGCTGCAGCGTAGCGAGCAGCAGGGGGAGGAAGTGGGAAAGAAAGCCATGATTTACTGGGCAGCACAGTGGGGGATTGTGCAAGGGAGCACAGGACAGCGCAGCAGCACACTGCACAGGACTGCAGCTGCCTACCCCACTTTACCACATGACAGAGGGAGACCGGGGGACAGAGAGAGAGAGAGAGAGAGAGAGAGAGAGAGAGAGAGAGAGAGAGAGAGAGAGAGAGGTTGTGCTTTGGCAACACTGTACCTACAGTCATGCTAATAGAGCAGCCTTGAATTTAATTGAATTGAGAGGCAGAGTGAAAGAGGCAGAGTGAGAGAGAGAGAGAGAGAGAGAGAGAGAGAGAGAGAGAGAGAGAGAGAGAGAGAGAGAGAGAGAGAGAGAGAGAGAGAGAGAGAGGTTGTGCTTTGGCAACACTGTACCTACAGTCATGCTAATAGAGCAGCCTTGAATTTAATTGAATTGAGGCAGAGTGAAAGAGGCAGAGAGAGAGAGAGAGAGAGAGAGAGAGAGAGAGAGAGAGAGAGAGAGAGAGAGAGAGAGAGAGAGAGAGAGAGAGAGAGAGAGAGAGAGAGAGAGAGAGAGAGAGAGAGAGAGAGAGAGAGAGAGAGAGAGAGAGAGAGAGAGAGAGAGAGAGAGAGAGAGAGAGAGAGGGTTTCCATTACAGCTCTCCACAAAACTTAACCGATATTTTCAAGTCATACAGTCTGTGAAAAACACAATTACGAATGGCTGGTGTGCATTGCGATTAAATATGACATATCTTCTTTCGATATCGATAGTCTTTCCAGATAAATGTGACTATGGATCTCCAAAATTCTGATACATTTCAGCAGTGGGCAATTCCATGCAAAACTGTGACATCCATAACACCATCACAATGCCATGGTATTTAGTTGGCGTTATGGGCGTGACAGTTTTGCGTGGAATTGCCCCAGTTTATCTTCAACTTAATCTACCTTGATCATAATAAATAATATCATTTAGAAAAAAAATGTTTGGAGTATAATTGCACCGATGTCTTCACCTCAAACGAACTATGAAAATAATCATTAGACAACACAAAACGTGCCACGTTTAGAGTCATGTGACTCAACTAAATGAGTCAAATGTTTTTCCATTTCATTTTTGCGAAATAGTGCCATTTCGACACGCCTGAAAAACCACCTTGTGAGCATTTGAGAATTTTTTCTCAATTCATGCGTTTCCATTACTCGTCTTTCATTTCACATTTTAGATTTGTGCATTTTCAGAGTTAATGGAAACCTGTCTAGAGAAGAAAGAGAGAGGGAAAGACAGAATGACAGAGGAAGAGAAAATTGGTTAAGAGAACAGGCAGAGAGAAAAACGGATAGAAAGAGAGCAAAAAAAAGAGAGAACTGGAGAAAGACATGGCGACACCGATAAAAGGAAAAATGAAGGAGATAGATATGAAGTAAGTGAGACAGAGAAAGAGAGAGATATTTTCCCAGGAGGGTTATTAAAGACTAATCTGTTTCTGATCGAGCTGATTCATACTTGTGAGATTGATTCCATCATTCAAACAGGCCACAGGCCATATCCACACACACACTCCAGTGATCGTTCTCCAACCGTGTGGTTACACGCTCAGTCAAGTCAACGAGCCAATGGATGACTGTTATCACCCCTCACTTTTCAAGCCGAAGGTTTCTTAGAAAAAAAACACAGGCATGCGTCATCCTTCCCAGAAGGATCTCACGAACGTCCAGAGTGCTCTTGCAGAGAGCAATGGTTAACACTTTGGCCGAAGCCGATGAGCACCAGTACGCCTACGCGTGCACAGCTCTGGGTGGGCCCTCCTCGTCAGTGATCAAAACAGGGTTGAATAAGAAACCAACTTCTGCTTTAGACCAAATAATGCTATCCCATTTCAGCAACAAGTGCTTTTTCTATGCATTTCCAGGCTTTTTTCCAACGCTATGCTCCACTGATGTTTCTCCTCTTTACTCATTCATTGGTGTGGGAAATGAGTGTACATCCCACACACTGACTCCGACTCGCTCCGGATCAGTGCATTTTCTCTGCTATGCTCATCTGCGATCAGCTGATGAGGAAGAGAGTCTAGTGGATGACAGAGCAGGGAAAATGCACTAGTGTGCAGTGTTTCCCATACATTGACTTATTTGTGGCGGCCCACCACAATATCAACATTGACCACCACACAATGATTTTCCAGGTTGTACTAAACTGTGCTTAAATCTGGTTCATCATAACCACGCTACGCTAATTTGTTAAGAAACTGTTGAATCCAAGTTAATTCTGGAAACCTACCCCCACAAATAGAATTCAGTTCGGTTGGAAACACTGGTGTGGGTTTGCGGGTATGAAGAGAAGGGCATTTGTATATGTGACAAAATGTCCGTGCGTGATCCGGAGTGTGTGGGTGTATCCAGTGTGTGTGTGTGTGTGTGTGTGTATGTGTGTGTGTCTCTCTCTAAATGTGCGTGTGGTGGCAACAAGCCTTCAATGGCTCACAGCTGTGGCCATCCGAAACCTGTGCCTTCTGATAGGTTAATCTTTTACACACACACACACACACACACCTCAATGTGCATTTTTCCATGGTTTACAGTTAGGTAGGGGCGGGGCATAGGTTAAGTAGAGGCGGAAGTGTGTACATTTCAGTGGGAGAGTGGACACATGCATTCCTGTGTTTAGCCTGTATGTATGTGCGTGCACACGTTTTCATGCCATCTTTGAGCAGGCGAAGAGGAACTGGTGATACTCACAAAAGGCCCTCTGTCTGAGTGTGAGAGTGAGCAAGTGTGTGTGTGTGTGTGTGTGTGTGTGTGTGCGTCTGTGTGTAGGCACAGCTCCAGCCTAAGAGCTGCGGCAGCAGAAATGCTTGTATCCTCTCCTGACCAGCACACACTGTGTACATTTTTACCTTAACACACAGACCACACACACACAGTATTTGGTGTGTTTACGGCCCCCCGAGTAAATATCATCCCTGAGCAGGTCCGGTAGGCTGTGTGTGTGTGTGTGTGTGTTTGTTTAGCCTGTGAGTCAATGCAACGAGCAGACTATGAATGAGCCCCCGGGCTCAGCCCTCTCCCTCACTAGCTCCCTATACTACAAAATCTCAGTCCCTCACTAGTTCACTCTCTCCCTCACCTTCACTCTCATAGATCTAGTTGACTCACTCTTACTCTATAATACCACATCTCTGACTCTCCAATTCACTAATATCGCTCTCTCTCATTGACTAATATCAATTCGAACACTGTCTGGAATTCACTAAAACTTATTGTCTCTCTCGGTCTCTCTGTCCATGAGCCTGACGTCTTTGCCCGTCTCTTTTCTCTCTGTGCCTTTGTCCCGTACAGGAGGGGTGTGTGTGTAGTGTTGGTAAAAAGGAGGGGGGTGGGGTGGACGTCCAGCTGCACCGCGACTCAATGGACTCACTCTTCAGCTGCTTGGACGGACACACGGACACACACACACACACACCCCTGCGAGTTCTCCTTTCCTCGTGAGGGGGCGTCACCTTGGGCCCCGGTCCCATCGTGGAGGAAGAAAAACAAGTTGGTGTGCAACTGCAGAGAGAGGGAACGGGACGCTGTCCACTGCTGTTTGGTTAACCCCACTGCATTCAAGCTGACGGGGTGTGTGTGTGTGTGTGTGTGTGTTTTTGTGTGTGTGCGCACATGTGTGAGGTTTCATTTTTTTCAAACATACACACAACTTGGACCATTTCTATACCCCAATCTCTTTGGCTGTAGAGCCTCTCCTTGTTGTTGCCGTGACAACAACCAGAGTACTCGTGTGCCTCCTCCAACCCCCCCACCAGTGACCTTTGCCCAACAGCTGGCTATTCCCTTCCTGTTTCCTGTTTGCAGTGAATATAAAGCCAAGCTCAGGCAGCAACACAGAGACATACATATAGACTGTCAAGGAAAGAGGGAGAGAAAAAAAGACAGAACAGACAGACAGACAGACAGACAGACAGACAGAGAGAGAGAGAGAGAGAGAAAAAAAGACAGAACAGAGAGAGAGAGAGAGAGAGAGAGAGAGAAAAAGACAGAACAGAGAGAGAGAGAGAGAGAGAGAGAGAGAGAGAGAGAGAGAGAGAGAGAGAGAGAGAGAGAGAGAGAGAGAGAGAGAGAGAGAGAAAGAAAGAAAGAAAGAAAGAAAGAAAGAAAAAAAAGAGAGAAAGAGAGAGACACTAGCTTTGGCAACACTGTACTAAAACAGTCAAGGTAATAATCACCTTTGAATTTAAATTTTTGAGAAAGAGAGAGAGAGGGAGGATATTAAATGAAATAATTAAGACATGTTGAAAGAGAAACAAAAGATTCTATCCGTAGCCCATGAAATCCTACTGATGCTCCACGACACCATCCAACACATCAACGCACCATCCAGCATAAATAGATATCTACACATCGTCCAACACAGAGATATCTATATCTACACAACATCCAGCACATAGAGATATCTATATCTACACACCATCCAGCATAAATAGATATCTATATCTACACACCATCCAGCACATATAGATATCTATATCGACGCACCATCCAACACATATATCTATATTGACGCAACATCCAAAACATATAAATATCTATACACCATCCAACACCTATAGATATCTATATCTACGCAACATTCAATACATTTTGTATATCTACACACCATTCAATACATATAGATATAGATATCTATACACCATCCAATACATATAGGTATCTATGTCTATGTTCCATCCTATCACTACTCTAGTGCCCTGTTTATGTCCACAACTGACACCCACTCAAGCACAGTGCCCAGCACACTTCATAGTTATCAAAACGCCTCTCTGTCCAGTATCATCTGCCTGCCTAACCCCACACCACACCCCACTCCCTCCCGTCCGCCTTCCAATAAGCATCTCTGGCCAACAGCACCATCCCACCCACCAGCTCTGAACTTGTGCATTTCTATTGCCATCTCTCTCTCCCCCTCTCTCTAACCTCAGATCATCCTCACCTTTGACCCACTCCTCCCACACACCAGTCAGTCAGGGAATATCCTCTTTCTCCCACTCACCCTCTCTTTCACTCCCTCTCTACCGCTCCCCTTCTCTCTTTCTCATTCTGCCCTCCCTCACTCTATCTCTCTCTCTCCCTCCTCTCCCCCCCCCCATTCACTCTCTCCATGTCCCTCTCCCCCTCATTGCGGCCACTCCCTGACGTTGTGGGGACCCCACATCCGTGACTCAGCGTCCTCAGTCCGACTAACGGCTCCAGTCCTCCGCCTTGTCCACTGCGGACCCCAGGGCAGTGGGCGTGTGGGCTGACGCAGCATCCTCAGCACTTCCTGCCTTCAGCCGCAGGATCTGATGCGGCTCAAGCAGCCTGAACCTAGCTTACGCACAGCTTACTCACAACTGACACACACACACACGTGCAGGCTGACACAGACTACACCATCAGAATGGACGTGTGCCGTTTTCGCTCTACGTGTGCAGTCAGTAACCTATGGGCATCAGATTGCCGTCTACTGGTCCATTCATACTCACTCAAGGATGGATGGGTGCTGTGGGCTGCTTCATTTGGGGAAAATCTCATTTCGGCAGATATTGCGGTTTAATTTTTGAGTTAAATATTGATTGGTGATTGGTGAGCATGTGTAGTGCATGAGAAGCACCACATGAGGATGACATGAATATAAAAATCATAGATGTGACCAGATTAACTATTGGGACAGAGCAAGCGAGCGGCACGATTAATTACAGCATTTGCGATTAGCTAATTGCATTAGTTCATATTGTGATTTCAATTAAAAAAACAATTAATTGTGCAGCCCAGCTATGATTAAGCTCTTAGTACACAGTCATTTAGTATGGTGGTGTGCTGAGACTGCAGTCTCTATGTCCATTCACAATCCGTATGGTGAGCATATTATGATTAAGATTTAAGGATGCGGAAATTTCAAAAGGTCCATTCACAGTCATTGTGGGTAAGTGCTGCATGGGATTTTAAACTGTAAGGATACGTTCACAGTCAGTTAGTATGGACTGCTGAGATTAAGCCTAGAGAGAGACAGAGAGCGAGTCCAGACCATTAGATGGAAATTCTGGGTTGGCCCTTTCCTTGCAGTCATCACTTTATAAATTTAACTCGCCGGAACTGGCTTTACACCGGATCTCTGTCAGGAAACAGCAGTGACAGCAGATGTGTGTGCGTTCTCCCTCTCCCACTCTCTCATTCACATTCACACACACAGCTCTGTCTCTTTGCAAACTCATGTTACACAGGGGCAGTCTGTGCCAGGAGTGCTGGAATGATGACAGTTCAGTTTCTCTGGTGCCCTACTGCCCTTTATGAGCTGCCACAGAAGCACTCAGCTCACTGTCAGCCTTTTAGCACCGCGCACAGCTTTCCTATGAGGCTGCCCCGACATGCTAGCCATTACTTTAGCCAGCTATGTAGATTTAGACCTCACAAGCCAAAAGGCTTCCCTCCGTTCTTCTGTTTCTTTCCTTCTATCCATTTTCTCTCATTAAGCCCCCATCACACACACACACACACACGACTATTCTCTTATCATTATGCGATCACACTGTTTGCGCAACAATTGCTACAAAACCATGGCTATGCATAGTGCTGCTTCACTACTAGACTACCACTAGATTACATGTGATGGAAAAAACATACCACTTCCTTCCTTTAAACTATATATATATACACACTCACAACCCTACACCCATATATATATATATATATATATATATATATGGGTGTAGGGTAGTGAGTCATTGAAAACTCAGTTGACTTCTAGTTGTGGCCGACAACCACACTGCATTCAGGTATACTAACCACTTGTGCTTGTGCTACTTTTACCTTGTCAGAACATACAGTGCAGTGGGGGAAACACTTTGAGAATGTGGCAATGCATTTAGTTTAAGAAAAAACAAAAAAAGTTCAGTGTCAGCTTGCTGTGCGCAACAAACAGGGAAGTGAGAGCCGGGTCTGCAGTGTGAGGGGTGTGCATCGTGACACGAGTGTGTGTGTGTGCGTGCGTGCGTGCGTGTGTGGAGGGGCGCATGAGAGCTACAGGGTTGGAGCCAAGCTGGGAGCCTGAGCTGGCTGATATTTCCTCACTCAAATCTGGTGTGTGGTGAGCTTTCTGTTGCATAATGGCTGCCGTGCATCACCAGGTGGGTTCTACACATTCCTGAAAGTGACCTGACAGGGGTCACACACAAAGGTGTGAAAACTACCCCCTCCCGAGTTCCTGCAGCAGAAACAGCCCTATATGTGGTGGCTAGAGGTGAGGTGCCCTCTTCATTGTAACGCGGTTTGGGTG
Source organism: Alosa alosa (assembly GCF_017589495.1). Classification (NCBI taxonomy): domain Eukaryota; kingdom Metazoa; phylum Chordata; class Actinopteri; order Clupeiformes; family Clupeidae; genus Alosa; species Alosa alosa. The sequence continues at coordinate 11,857,777 of NC_063204.1, forward strand.
CCTTCAAAAGCGCTACATAACTGCAATGTGGTGTTGCTGTTGTTGACAGACTAATAGTGAAGCACATCTCTGAGAATTGGCACAAAGTCTAATCAACATTGTATCTTTGAGAAGCCAAGGACACCGCTGATCCTTTAGGCAACATAACAAACCACCACCGCTTCAGTGCAACACACACACACACACACACACAGACAGGTTTCTTCAATTCAATTCAGTGATTGGGCAATGCCTTGGTACAGTAAGTAATCTTTTAACTGATGTGGTGCCGCTGGTAAAACGCTAACTAGGTCAGTATCAAAAAAACAAAATCTTTGACCCGTTGTGCGCTGAAGCATAACGACATGATTTCCATGTCCAGTCTTTTGACTGACACTCTCCTGATGTCTAATGAGAATAGAACTGGCAGATTCTCATAGCTTCTGTGTCTGTGTTAGGACTAGCCCTTAGGTGAACTGCATTGTGGGATAGTAGTGATGTAGGTGAACAAATGCTGCGGGGTAAATGTGAGGCACGAGGTACGAGTGGTACGGAGGTTTTCTAAGGAAAAGCAAGACGCCAGACTATGCTATAGAGACCGGTCATGGACATGGTGAATTTGACTACCTCCACTGCACTGCAAAACAGCAGCTCAATGATGATCCCCCAATCCAGGTTGGCACGTTTTATACAAAACAGCCAGGCAGCAGAAGGCCACCATAATCCAGCAGCATAAAAACAGCTGCTGAGGCTCAGTAAGTAAGCCACAGGTCAGACCTATCAGTGGGGCCCTAGCACTGGTGGATACCAGGAACTAAATGTGTGTGCCTTCTTTGACCTATAGCGCTGGCCATCATAACTACTCAGGGTGAGGGTCAATGTTAGCAGCATTAGAGCTGGGAGAGCACTAACCTGCAGGAGGTGACAAGGACTGCATTATCAGGTTTGTACTTTTGGTGTGTGTATGTGTGTGGGTGGGAGGTGTTTAGAAGATAACACTGTTGGGTATGTGAACAAAAAAAAAAAAACTGCCATCTCTCTCTGTCTCTCACCAAAAGATGTGCATAACGGTGAAGACATGTCGATGATAACTGCTTGCTGAAGTTCTGACCAGGTGTTGTCAGAATCTGTGTTACGATTCTAAAGAAAATACTGAATTCACATGGACTGCAATCATAAACAGAACAGAATTTAAATGGTCAGTTTTGTCCTTCCAGTTGTTAATATTTATATATCAATAATTAAGCCTAATTTATATAATAACTTAATATATTATATTATATTATATAATTAAATGTGACTACAGGATGAAGTGCAGCCACCACACCAGTGGCATATTCTCCTGTAAGAGGTGATTGTTTAAAGGATGGGTGATTCACTGCCATCTGTGGTTATCATTAAGTTGAATCATTGACAGAAGATTGAGCTGTTATTGGTGGTTACCGTTATTGGATCATAAAAAAATACTTTTACTTTCAAAATGTCATCAAATACACGAGAAGTCTCCACAATATCAAAGGCCGGGACATTCCAACTTCCAACCCCATGGGAATTAATTTTCAACTAAGCTTTTTCTTAAAGGAACCATATGTAAGATTGTGGCCAAAACTGGTACTGCAGTCACATTTAAATTACTGTAGAGCAGTGTATCCCCTCCCCCTGCCCCCTGACTGGCAGAGCTGGCAACACGGATGCCGAAACACTACTGACTGTGATTAGATAGGTGGAGGGTGGTGTATCAGGCCAAAACACATTATGACAACATCAACATCAGTTGAGGGCTGCAACTTCACTTTTTAAATGACAATATCCTGGTCGGACTACTGTTGTCAGTGATAGAAGTATTTGAAATGAACATGATTTCTTAATGTCTAGTGACATATCAGGGCCATTTTATGATTAATTGAAATAAATGTCTTACATACGGTTCCTTTAATTGTCAAAATAACATTAGGCCTAGGTCTTCACAGTGAATACTCTTTTAGCGTAGAATTAGGTGACATAATTGTCTTTAAATCATAAGTTATGTTTAATGCCTCCGGATGAAATTCATGGTAAATTCATACCGATTACAATGGCTAACATCTTGAACGAATGATTATCGAATGATTAATCAGACCGTAACATCATACAATCCTACTGTTATGTAGAATTGGTAGGCTAACAGTAAAGACAGCTATTCTATTTAAGCACACAGACAACTTTGCTTAAAGGTAAAGACATCAGCTTGTGATATGATGGCGGAAAGACACGTCTTTACCGCAAGAGTCTTTACTGTTATTTGTACCTTTTTTGAAAATAACCTCTGTGTGTGTGTGTGTGTGTGTGTGTGTGTGAGCATTTTGTAAGTGAGAATGATGCAGATCGGTAGCAGCGCTGTGCAAGACCACTCTGGTAATGAAGGCTGTAATGCTGATGCACTGGACGGTGTAATTCAAGCTCAAATGGAAACCTCTGTAATGGTCAGTGCATTTCCATTCATAGGGCGGACGCGTGCACACATTCAAGCACACACACACACGAGATTCAATCTCACACACACACACAAACAGCGAGCTCATGTCCTCCATGGCCAAAACAAATAAATAAATGAATTGAAATGAAATGAGGTCAGAATGACCATTTGAACAGAGCTCAACTGCATCTCAAACTGATTATCCCTTTGTTTAGACCAGAGAGACGCTCAAGCCTGTCCCAGGACCCATACGTGCATATTTTCCACAACATTTTCAGTACTGCTGGGTGAATACCTTACACGCTGTCTGAATAGACAGCTTACTTTGGGGCGACCAAGCAGTGGCTCAAGCTACATCAACATAAGTCAAAGCCAATTTGTCACAGGCCGAAGGCTGCATGGCCGCACACATCTGTAATAAGCCATGTCTGTGTCATAATCCTGAGCATCAGGCCCAGTGACATAGGGGTGTCACGATATCAACATTTCAGAATACGATTATCATGACAAAATATGCCCAAACCAGGTCAACAACATTAAATTGCGATTTTCGACTGATAAGACGAATTTGAACATGAAATTGAACTAGCCCTATATCACTGTAGTATATATTTATACCTGTAGTTTCATTGTTTCTAGACATCATTCTAATTGCAGCTAGGCTATCTGAAATTGCATTTTCAGGAGACTTGCCATAACTTATGATGTTAGCTACTGCATGTTAAAATGGCATGTCATGGTTGCACACACTGTCAGTTCATGGACAAACGCAAGTAGCCTACGTTACCTCCTGTCAGAGCAGCTTAATTAGCGATAACATGCCGTGAGGCTTTGACAGCTGCTTTGACAGCACAGCACTATGCAGAGGTATGTTTTTAAACCTAATTATTTTTTTTACAAGCAGACTTTTAGCATGATCTTCAAATTCATTGTTATGCTATAGGCTGTGTGAATCATGCGAATGAAAGATGGAAAACTTGTCAGTAGTTCAGAACACACGGCGAGACAAAAGAAAAGTTCACATTAAGCCTACAACTTTGCATTACATTTCTAATAGGCCAGTTAGCACGTTAGCCAGCTTTTTGTGTAAACTGGGCTGTTTATGTTGTTTCACAGGCTTTTGCTTGTGGGTAGGCTAGTTAGTTCGCTAGAATTAATTAGACTAATAGACACGGTCTCCTGATATCACTTTTTGTTGCGCAGCCAAAATAATTCCCACATGCTTTTCTAGCTGCGGGGCAGAGCAGTAGAGACTGATAAATTCTCCATCATTCTCCATCATGTCCGGTAGGAGCCGTTACACCTCATCACTCACCGCATTTCCCTATGTTCACACACAAGCACAAATTTGTGCTAACATACACTCATACACAAGCATGCATTCATATAGACACACAGACACACACACAGACACACACACCCCTTTCCCAGTGCAGATAAGACGGCCAGATAGGCAAATGTAACGATCGTGTCGTGCTGCCTGTGGGGGAATGCAGCAGGACCTGGCCGTACGCTGGGCCACACTAACAGGGACTGCGAAGTCAGCCTGGCCCTGGGCAGCCATATTTAGTATCTGGCACAATGGGCTCTGTGCAAATAGGGAAGACCAGGGGCTGTATTCACAAAGCCTTTTATCCCACAACTAGGAGTACTCTCCTACTAGGAGTACTAAATCGCACTAAAAGATTTTAGTTAGGAGTTTTCTCTTAAAATTTATTTCACAAAGCCTTTCAGACCTACTCTTAGTAAGGAAAAATGACAACTCCTAAACTAAAAGTGAGTCTTCGTTGCTATGGATGACGTCATTACTCATGCACGAGCTTAACTGAAGTAACCACCTTGATTGGCTGATGATTGTAACCCGGGAATAATTCCAAACACCTCCCTTACGATGATGAGCGACAGGTGACAGGTCTGAGAAAGCGTGCGCTACACAAGGACATAAGATGATGAATAACTGAATAAAAAGCCTAAATGAATAAAGAGTAAGGCAAAACAATAGCCTAGTAGTCTAATGAAACATTGATGCAGTATCTTTGCAACATTATTAAATTAATCTGTCACCATATCTATGTCTACGTTTGCAAAGAGGAGAATATTTTAATATGATTCACAATGAAATGTTACATTTAATTTAGCCTACATGTTGACAATGAGTAGTTTTGGTTGTTGTTGGTGGCATTATTGCATCCCTTTTATGCCTACAATGCAAAATTGTTCCCTCGCGATTGGAAGCTCCTGTAGCCGCATACGCATTTCAAAACATTGTGACGTGAAATGCCACAAAAAGCGGTATGTGAATAGGTCTTAGTGAGTTAGGAGTCCTCTCGACTTCTTTTAAGCGGTCCCAGACTTAGGTGCTACTTGTAGGAGCCATAAATGTTTTCTTTATATTTTGCTTTTCATTATGATAAACTTTATGGGTATTGGTTTATTTTGATTTGTGTTTTTTGTTTATTGGTTATTATGGGACATGGGTGTGGCGCTGGGCGTGTGTGGTGCGCAATTGGAAGTCTTAATTAGTCCTACCTGACACCTGCGCTTCAGTTCAGTTTGGCGTGGGGTGAGTACGGGGGAAGGCTATTCTTTTGTGTACCGCACTTCGCATGGTATTGAAAAGCCTTATATCTCAACGTTTTGCTCTGCCTTGCATTCAAAAGACTATTGGAGTCTTGATTGATATGGAGAACAATAAACCAGAAGAAACGGGAGCAAGTGTGTGTGGACATTGGATTATTTAGTGCGTGTAAGACAATTTGATTTCCCCCTGCTTAGCCCACCGCGGCTTCTGAACAAGTTAGTTAGTTGGATCTGGTAGCCGCAATACTACTTTTAGGTCTAAAATGTTTAGTGTTTAGTGTAGTGACATTACTTTTAGTGAAAAAAGTTAAAGTCCTAAAGTTAGGAGTAACACGCCCATTATTTTTAGGAGTTGCTCCTAAATTCGCCAGTTAGGAGCTACTTTTAGCCTTAAAATTATTTGTGAATACGGCCCCAGGGGCAGAAGGGAAGAATGCGGCCAGACGGCCGGTCACTTGGCCGATGGTGTGGAGTGGAGTGGAGTGGAGGGGGGCTAGCATGACTCTGCTAAAATCAGCCACGGAGAAGAGCGTGCCCCACGCACGCACACGCAAACTGCAACAGGACACCGGTTCAAACGGGAAGTGATCAACATCTCACGCCAACGCCAACATTCAGAACATTGACGTAGTGAGAGAGACAGGGCATTTCACCGGAGCAGCAAGCACAGCTTCACTACGCATGTGGGCCAACATCAGAACAATCTCTCACACGCACACACACAATTCAGACCACATCAGCGCACCAACCAACACACACAGGCACACACACACACACACACACACACACACACCTCGCTAGAGAAGAGAGGTCCGTTATCAGCACTTAATCTCATCTAGACAGTTCAGCAAAATGAAGCATGGATGGGTCAAACTGCCCAGACTCATATCAATCTGTTGCATGGCCACAGCTTTGAATGAATACATAGAGGGGACAAATAGCCCAAATCAAATACCTAGCCTATAGTTAAATTAATAATCACAGTTTTGGCATCCAGTAGAGGTGACCTGTAGACACTTCTATAAGCAACCAAAAAGTCTATATGGCGCTTATAGGCAACGTTTCAGCTCCTCTCTTTTAACGTTACACTGACAACCAAGTCCCACCCTCCCCCAAACCCATCCCTTCACTGACACCTTCAATTACGAGGCCAATTCTGCCTATTCTGTCTGTATGACTATCAACAGCTTTGGGTGTGAAGGTGAGCTGTTTCTTTCTGACCCCCCCCCCACCCCACCCCACCCCACCCCACCATAGGGCTCATAGGCATTTGCATTTATGGCTTCGCTAGCAAGTCAATCTGTGGCGACCAGTGCTAAATCACCCTGCAGGGTAGTAGACATCCACCCAAGTCCAGATACGGGGACAACTTCCTAGACGGGGGATTATCTGTGCACACCATCTAAATTTGTCAGAGAGTCGCTTTACAATTCAATCAGGCCCCGAGCCGGAGACTAAACTTGATTCCCCAGTAACGGAAAAGGACCTGTTGAGGTACTGCACCGCGGGCCTATTTCTGGCCGATACAAACAGAAACTGCTAACTGTGCTGCGGTGCGATGATGTGAGGTGCAGTCCAGAAAGAGTGTCTCGAGCCTTACAGTTACACTCATTTAGCTGTCAAAACACAGACTGGCTTGTGTCTGTGAGAATCAGGAACAGGAAGTGCATGCGTTTGCAGGAAGTGAGGCGCGCCAGTGCGGTGGACTGTGGGGTAACTCTGTAGACGCGCGCTCGTTGCTGGGAGGCTTACGCTGGTAACCAGCGCCTCTCTCGCCCACTCGCCACCAACATCTCGTGAAGCCCCAGACTTCTATATCCTCCACAACACTGCCCTGCTTGACAAGACACGACAAAGCTAAACTGACAGAGGACATCAAGCATACACAAATGTGCCGTCCACCCACCTGCACAACACCTAGGATTATGACTAACCAAATGTGATTTATATAGCTTTGGGAATTTGAATATTTGTATTCAAATGTGTCATGGGCAAACGATGTGCCACATCCTCATTCGTCTGGCTCGGAGCTGCCCGGTATTTGCATCGAGAGCTATACTGGGTGAAGATACTGAGCAGGCTAAACATCCTGACGGAACAGCTGGTGCAGACATGATGTGTCGTGTTGATCTGATATCTGTGTGCTGAACAGGAACCTGGTGAGGCAGCAGTGGTGTAACATGGCTCAGCTACATTACATTTGCATCCCCGACGTGTGCAGCATAAAGGGCTGCCGTTTATAGATCCCTCGCTTTCAGAGCGAACTACACCTGAACTTTACCTGATCTTTATCTGCCACAAAAGCCAAGACAAGAATAGACACATCACTAGCCAAATGTACTAGCCAAGCCTTGCACCCCCAAACGTGTTCACATGACCGACCACGGGTTTAATGAGCAGTTTCCTTAGAGAGGGACAGTTCTGCTTTCGACACCCATGCATGACCTGACAGAACAAATGATGCTTCTGTAGCATACAGTAGATCATTAAACTCACAGACGCAGTTAGGTTCCTCTCAGCGACAGGGACAATAGCTGATAGATTAAACCAGCAACTGTTTTCAAGGCCAGATAGACCCTACCGCTGAAATTAAAGAAAGTTAGGCTAAACAAAAACCCTATGTAATTAACAGGTCCTTTGCAGAGAGTAATTTTAAGTTCATATTACAGTTAATTAACTTTTATGACTGTTGTTGTGTTGCCTGGATGTATGAAACTGTTTTCTAAACAAATTAACTACTTCAGATGTCCCACTAAAGGGAGACAGCAGCCACCACAAAGATGCAATGATGCTCCTATTCTTGTACAAGAACTAGGGCAAACTGCCTGTCAAGTAGACAGGTGCGACCACAAGAGTCACATGGGTACCAACCGCTGGATCTTAGAAGCTCAGTCTTCCACACCAGCTCACAGCACTGAACGGTGCGGCGCTGAGCAGAGCTGCACCATCTTCGCCGCCGGATCATAACGGGATGGGGCGCTCTGTGCTGGCTGAACAGGTGCCGTTAGCACAGTGGGGCTGAGCCACAAAAGCTAGCAGGTAAAAAAACTAACAGCACACAGCAGCTGCTGCTGGTTGAGAGAAGACGAGCGGTTACCGGCAGTGTGATGCAGCTGGACAACCTCACTGCATCTGAGCTGCTTAACAGACAAAACGCTCAAACTCGCACTAGCAACTACAAGCTACAGTACAGATCCACTTTTATAAAATGAGATAATGCCCAGCACTACTTAGCAAATGTGCTAGCATCCAGAGCTATTTTTCAGCTAAGCTTGTGCTTGTGTTCACAGCTATTTAGCTTGGGTCCACGGAAATTGAGGAACTGTGGTAGTGTCCGGAGCTATTTGGCAACTATGGCAGGGGTTAGATCTATAAAGTTTGGCCACTGGAAAGTTTTACACCTAATGCGGAAACTGTGTACAGAGCACAATGACCCAGCTCTCTTGCACAATTACATTGCATTGAATGAAAGCATTGAACGCCAAATGCAAATATATAAAGGGAACTTTAGCCTCCCTGAGAAGACTGGTGCACAGAGTGTTTGCTTGTTATGTGCTGCATGTTGCACATTGTGCAGTAGTAATAAGCGTTTAGCTCATAGCTATTGGGCTCACCTAGGCTGTGAGTTCTCCTCGTACATGCGCTCTTTGCCTTCCTTGAAGAGGCTAATGGTCTGTTTGGTCTTCTTGGTCAGGTTCTCCATGAAGACGCGGAAGTACTCGTTGTCTCCCAGCGTCTCCATCTTGCCCTCGTAGCGGGACAGGATGGTGCGGAGGTGCTGGTAGGTATCCGGCAAAAGGTCCAGGATATACGGAGGACTATTCTTCAACGCTAATTTGGGGTTCTGGCACAGTCTCACCACCTGACGAAAGAAGCACACACAGACACACACACACACACACACAGCATTATTTCAGTACATCAACAACTGTAACAAGAAATGGACATTGGAGGCTGAATCCAATAGGGGTTAGTTCTGGGTGAACCTGACTAAATAAAGTATGATAAAACTGCTCTACTCGTGCTCCGTCTCCAAAATCCACTTAGGGCACGTGTTGATCTGATATCTGTGCTGAACAGGAACCTTTTAGGTTCCTAAAAAGAACCTTTTAATTTTTGGCTTCATTTCTACGTAAGATTATTCTGTCAAATGCTTTCTGCATTTTTGGTGCCCTGTCGTGTCAAATGCAAAGTTTTCTTTGTCAGCTATAATAGCAGAGACTGTCAGAGAGAATAGGCTTGCTGTCAACATTATTTTCACTCAGTGCTGACACCTTGGAAACCAGACTACATGACTGATTTCAGAGCCTGCAAACTGACAAATCTATCCACCCATATGACTAATGTTCACTCTCGGCGGATCGTGATTCGGTGCATGCTGGGACGGTAATGGCAGCTGGTTGAGGGGGTTTGAGAAAACAACGGAGCGCTCTGTGGTTCTTCGTGTTTGTCGTTCTATTTTAGGCTGCCCAAACGTAACGAAAATGAGGCGTGAGCAAAATAGCCTACACGTCTGCTTTTCAACTTCCTGAAACACACAAGTCGCCAAGCACCACACAGAATTGTCCGACAAGAACAACTCCACAAGTACACAAGAATTAACATCACTTTAAATTTTCACACAAAATACATTCCCTGCTTGCAAGACAATTATTATCAATAGTATGACTTCAATATGTTTGCTTGCAAATGTAATTTCATACACAAACACTATTTAAACGGCTGACAATATGCATAGGCCTACCATAGATTTAAAATAAACTTTTAATTTTAAAGATTTTTAAGATTTTCCTAAAAATTCTGTAGATTAACCTACATTTTGAAACTCTTACAGGAAATAATAGATAATTACCGGTACCCTATTAATAATTTCCAATCCCATCATTTGATAGTCATCCTCTTATCTAACATTTAAAGCCTTGATCTTTAGGAAGTGGATCTCTGTTCATATTTCACTAGCCCCTGAGAAAGTGCTGCAGTGTCTATTCTTCTGGAAGTGACAAACCAGCACTGTGGGCTGCAACTACTGTGTGTGTGTGTTGCCGGGCGTGCGTGTGTGTGCGCCTGCATGTGTGTGCATCTCTCTCGTGCTGTGAAAATCCATGAACAGAAGCACACTGAGCAAGGTTCTCTTGACTGGCTGTAGGTGAGTGTGTGTGCGCGCATGTCAGACATTTTAGACATTTAGCTGACACTTTTCCAAAGCGACTTACAAAAATCAAGGTACAATAAAGGTACAGTGCCAGATTATAGTAGTGCAGCAATCAGTCAAGTCAAAGGATTGGAAAGATGGGACAATCTCTATGACATACAATAGCCTCCTCCCACAATGGTCTCCTGTGTGTGTGTGTGTGGTAGCGTAGAGTGGGGGCGTCATAATAAAGTCATATATAGTTGTATGCACAGCCAACACCCTTCCACTCTTTACAAAACAGCTCTCGCATGCAGCCTGCCCGACTCATGATAAGAGAGTAGAGCACAGACGCTCAGGGAGTTATCAGCATGCCTACACACACACACACACACACACACACTCCCCACGAGTGTGTGTGTGTGTATATGTGTGTGTGTGTGCGCGCACACTACCACACATACATACGCACCAATATACACACTCATCGTCCCTAGAGCACATAGCCTACATACGCACCAATGCAGAAACACACACACACACACACACACACACACGATAAGATCACACTCGCCAATTCTGGAATAAAGACAAGTTTAAGTGCAGTTTGTGGGAGGATGTCGAGGTTTTCTAAACTAGGCCTATATAATCTCTACATTTAACATGCAACAGACCAGACTGTACAGTGACAAACACAACCCCTGCTCAACACAACACAAGCAAGAAACAAGGAAACGGGACAACAGCCAAATTGTTGGTAATAATTAAACTCTGAACTCTAGCACTGTAATTCCGTAGTGAAATGATGCGGGAAGTTTGCAAAGTTTTCGACCAAGCGGTTCTGTTGGATCTATGACTAGAGTGGCTCTGTTAAAAACTGTTCCTGGACTACAGAGTGAGCGATTCCGTTGAAGCCGGTCGTTTGGGCCTTGCCAAAGTCGGTTCTGATTATCTATTCTATCTGCTGGAGCGGGGCTCTTGAGGTGGACCTGTGGAGATGGAGGCTGAAATCTCTCTCTCTCACACTCACACACACACACACACACACACACACACACACACACACACCAAAGGAACCTGTGGACAGCCTTCGGCCACCATGGTTCAATCTCCTGCTGTGGTTTTTCATTCATCCAGCCTATAATTTAACTCTGCTATTTAAAAAGGTGGAGTAAAACTGAGTGACATCTTAACCCTTTCTGCTGTCAAGAAGCCACTGTTGACTCTAACTGAGAGACTCAGATTGGGATGTGGAGGAAGCATAGCTGGAGATTTGACATTTGCGGCATTTTAGGAATCCCGAGGGAAAACCTCTTCAGCTCACCAATTTGAGTTGATGAAATAACGCGAGTCTGAAAAATGTGAGGCCACAAAATGGCCATGTCTTTTGCCATGAAAAACAAAACAAAAACAGGAAGTAGAAAAAAACTAGACCTATTTCTCTAGCCTAATTCGTAAAGCAGTGATGTTCAAAGATCCACACACACAGACAAAAAACATAACCCCCAGTGAGGTTAACATGGCCGGCCGTCTCTGTGATAATAACTAGGCCCTATGTACTCTGAGACATATGCAACATCTGTATTCCATGAGTGTGTTTAATTTCCATGCAAGAGCCAGAACCTGGCTCTCTGGGGAGACAGTGGTGACATCAGGGTCAGCCCAATCCTCTGCTCTGGCTGGGAGCATTGCAACAGGCTTTACATGCGAGGAGCAGAGCCCCTCTCTTGTGCAAGCTCTTTTGGCTGCACACGCACACACTTTCCTGCATCATGACTATATGCACATTCACACATCTAGGTGGTCAAGTAAAAAAAGAGAAGTACAACGACCTAAGCAGTTACTTCTGCTTTAACTTCGCAAAGGGGAAAAGTTAATATTTTGAGCCGCTGATGCAAAGAGAAGCACTGTAAAGGAAATTTGCTTATAGGGCTGATTAGGCATCCCACTCTGTTTTTGGAGTTTCAGGTGAGGTTGAAGATAACGTGTACTGGTAAATTCGATTGGTCTTAAACGTCACAACGAGGACAGCTGGTTCTCTGTGCTGTGCAAAGTGCAGTGTGATGTGTTAATCTCACAGGAAGTGAGTTCGAATGCATTTTTTTTTCCGCTGAAGTAAGTTGCTTTTTGTCAAAAGGCCAGAAGTAATCTCACACCTTGCTGTATGACCACTTACAACACACACAAGAAAACCACTAACTAGCTACTTACTGTGAAATGTGAACAGTGTGAAATGTTATGTGCGTATAAATACTCATAAAAACTCACAGTATGATCAGTTGGTCACTTTTAGTTAGTTTATCTGACTTGTAATCAACAAAGAGAACAGAAACCGTACACAGTAGATGTAAGATTTGCTTGCAAACGTCAGTGTAGTAAATAATTCTCAATCTCAAACACTAGTGTGTGACGTTAAATTAAATCTGACAATCCTTAATGGGTGACTTTCTGCCAATGGGTAATTATAGGTTTCCATGTAACATTCTCTGTTGGCGGTTTTAGCATTTTAATCTTCAATCACGAGTCGGAGGCCTCCCTCAACCATTTAAACTCAATGTGCTTTTTTTCTCAAAGGCAGCTAACGTCAGTTAGCTAGCGAACGAGTTGGCTAATAAGCCTGGCTAGTTTGCTAGCTACCGACAGACAAAAGCCCCAGAACTACCGAGTGAAAGCACATCGGCCCTAATGACAACTTTTCGCATTATTGGGGAAACGGAGGTTATTGTGATTACAGTGGGTATATCCCTAATGACACTGTATAGTCACTATTCAAATTAGCTAACTGGCTTAGGGTCGTCAGCTTGTCGGTCAGCTAGCTAGCAATCCAGCTAATTTTCTCCATCCAGCCATACTGCATCAATATCCCCCTTTCTCTCACAGCACAAGGCCATTCGGCTAGGCTAGCTAGGTGGAATGTGACAACTATGCTACTTAGCGAGCAAGCTAAGGAGGTAATAGGACCAATTCAGCTGGCCTTGAGTTTACGTTACTTCTAAGTAGCTTATTACTTCAAGTAGCCTACCAACCTTGTCCATTAGTTTCCAGCATTTCTCCACCGTTTTCTTGTCCACGGCCCCTGGTTGGTGATGGGAGTGGTGGAGGTGATGGTGGGGCTGGAAAGCGTCCTTCATCATGCCAATAAGCCCCCCACCTTTCTTCAGATTTCCTGCCATATTACGGCTCCACAATAGCCGGCCAGAGCGACTGCTGAGGTAGGGGGTCTCCCTCCTCCCGCAGTCTGAGCAACAGTTCAGATCAACACCCCCCGGTGAGGACAGCGCCCGAATCAATGTCGAGCGAGGGTCCGTCGGGGGGAGAAAGGAGGTCTATCGAGGCAAGGCTCCCATTAACTCCCCGGGTTAGCCTGTATTTAGTGACCGGCCTGACAGTAACGCCGCTTGAGGAATGCAAGTAACTCACTCGAAGAAAATAAGCCACAAGACACCCTCTACGACCCAATATTTTCAACAATTTCTAGTTTCCTTAAGGGAGGTCGGTTTTCCAGCAAACGCGTACGTCTTCACCCGACAGCTAATTCTTTTCCTGCAGCTCTGGACCCTCGTCTCGTCGTGTTCCTCGGACGGGAAGTTGTATGTAAGCCTGCGCGGCTGCAGAGCAGGCGACGCTACAGAGAAGTGGAGCAAGAATAGCCACTGACGCTGGTAAACCGAAACGAATGTTTCTCGGTGCACAAACAGAACACATTTGTTAGCACAAGCAGAGGGGAAATAAGTAAATAAATAAATTAGGGGAAATAAACACCGCCTTCTATCTCCCCCTCCTGTGAACACGGTCCTTGCTCTTCCTGTTCGTCCCCTTCCGTTGCTAAGCCCGCCTCGCCCTGTCCAGTCAGAAACACCCACTCACAGCGCCACCCCCATCTCCCACCACGCCCTCACGGCCTCTAAGATGCTCTACCAAGGGATTGAAAAAAAGACAAGACGACTGTGCACGACTAAGATCAGGACTACTAAGGCAACAAGCCTACAATTAGTAATTTGGAACAATTAATACAATTCACGCAGGCCTAAAATTGACTATTATTTATATATAGACTATTAAAAAATGGAAAATGTTCTATGTTGGCCTAAACCTAGACTAATATGCCATCAAGGGTAGACCAATGACGTTTCAAAAGTTGTAGGCTATTCGCTGGCTAAGAAACTGGAGCTGCTTTTTTAACTGTCTCAAATGAGATCTTTCTTGTTCATTGCATTTAAAAAGCCTTTAAAAAAAGATGGCTATGCCACTTTTGCCTTCTCTTTCTTACCATAGCATGCACATCATGGGTTAATTTTATTATAGGCAAAATCTAGGCTTCTTTACACCGCCCTACCCCATTCATTCAGAGCGTCCCTTGTCTCCATAACAACGTGTAGTGCTAGGCAATGATGCAAACCTTTAACAAGACAACAGTGACTTGGCGCTCTCCCATTGCTGTGTACAGCTTTAGTGTCAGGCAAAACAGCCCTGTTCGACAACTGATTGGTTGTCTCCCTACTTGGTGGAGTGAGTGAGCTGACTAGCCTGCCCCCATTGTGCTGAACATTCCTCAGTTTACCAGCATGCCACCAAAAAAGAAGGGGAAAGAGAAGACCAAGAAGAAACAGAACAATGAAGGTTTAGTTTTTATTTATTCATTTTAAAGCTTCTTAACTTCTTACTTAGTTAGCATACTTATCGATACTATACTCTTTTTGCTCG
>NC_063204.1:11875125-11897625 GCF_017589495.1 Alosa alosa
AAAAGATCGATCCCAATGCCCCAGAGCCGCGGACGGGACACTGCACTGTAGGAGATGCCGCCCTTCGATGAGACGTTAAACCGAGGTCCTGACTCACTGTGGTCATTAAAGATCCCATGGCACTTATCGCAAAGAGTAGGGGGTTCCCCGGTGTCCTGGCTAAATTCCCAACCTGGCTCATTCAATCTGCCCCCCTAATCATCCTCCACTGTAATTGGCTCATTCACTCCCTCACTCTCCACCTCAAGCTGGTGTGTGGTGAGCGTTCTGGCGCATAATGGCTGCTGTGCATCACCCAGGTGGGTGCTACACATTGGTGGTGGTTACTAGTGAGGTCCCCCCATCCATGTGATGCGCTTTGAGTATCGAGAAAAGCGCTATATAAATGTAATGTGTTGTTGTTGTTGTGTGAGTGTGTGAGTGACTTCACTGAGTGAGTAATACTTTCTGTGTGTCTTTTCGCTTTAGCGCAGTGTCGTGGGGAACTGCGAGACGAGAGGGAAGCTCACATACGGTTGAAAGAAGAAAAAGAGGCCATTATCAGTGACCTGCAAAGCAAGCTGGACAACATGGAGGCCGAATACGAGAAAATCTTACATGTAAGTGCTTAAGAGTGGCTCTGCAACAATCCGGCAGGCTTCTGATATGCCATCTAAACGTAGGGTACCCTGGTGTGATGGTGTGAAATTATGCATGTTTCATTATTCACACCATACATACTATAAATGTTTTCAGACATGAAGCTCATCAGAAAGGCAACAGGAAAGGCATATTTTCATCCAAAACCCAACCCAGAGACACATTGGTTACAAATAGATGTGTAATGAATACATTAGCTACAACAGATGCTTATCATATGTGATCATGAACTATGCTTCCACAGCTATATCAGATGCTTTGTATGAAAACAACATAATGCAAGAATTGGTATTTACCTCGTCGTCACTTTTCAGGTATTTTAGTGTCGTAAAGTATGTACAATGTATTTTAATGTCAGTTTTCAATGCGTAAGGTTCCATTAAAGTCTGCAGTGTATGTTGGACAGTGATTCTGAAGGGGTACCCACTGTGTCGAAGAGACAAAAAGCATTCTGTTCCTTCACGGTATAGCAAAGTTACAGACATACTGAACACACAGTGGCAAAGACAGAGATGCCATTCTTTCTATTATAAGTCAGCGTACCATCAAAATGAGTTTGATGGCGTTATTTTGCATTCCTTTAAGGAGAAATAACATGGTGGCCATGGCTTGTGTTTTAATGGTTGCTGGTTGAGACATTGCAGTCTCATGCTATCCTCCCCTCTGTCTCAGGGAAGCCTGGATGGTCTCCTGACTCACCTGATGGAGGTACGAGGTTCATGGGAGGAGGAGAGTGCCCACATCCATCAGGAGTTCAAGGATATCCTCAAGGACTTTGGGCTGAATCCACTTCAGGTCTAAAAAGGCTAGATGCAGTGTTGTAGTCAAAAATAGCTTTTCCTTCCCCATATTTTCATGCAGGAACATTTCAGTGTAATATTACAACTCAGATGGTGGGCTGTTTTTGACCGACGCAATAATTATTTTAGAATTTCAGAAAGAAATATAATAAACACGTTTCATTTTTGTGGAGTGATGTTTTGACTTTTTAAACCCTGGTTTTCAGATTGCTCATATTGCTTAGATCTCACTCAACACAAACAAACACACACATTGTTTTCAATAAACGAAACTGAGATAAGAATAACATCAAACTGAACAGATACAGCAACCACATATTATTGTTCTCTCAGTGGAAATGAAAACAAGACCATAACATAGTTAAGTAATGTAAGCCTTATAAAAACATGATTTGCTATTCATAAAATGTGGAAAATTTGGATTTTAAACAGCACTTCCAGAGATGCACACTTGTAACCACTAAGTCAATAATATTCACCCATTAATATGATTTTAATGTCTCCTCTCTCAGGTAATTAAACATTTGCCATTGGGGTTTGAGTAATTTCCCTACTTATGGCCAATTAACATGAAGTCAAAAGCGCAATGTTCCCTCCCTCAGCCTCCCGCTTGTCGTCATTCCTCTCTATAACCACTGGGTGGCACTGTTGTTCCATCCTTCTCCTTTTCAGTTGTTGGGATTTTCAGGTAATTGGGATTCTCAGTTCACCTCTGTCCTTCACTGCACCCTTCGGAGACCAATAAACAGGCAAAACACAGATGCAGCATGACCCCATTATTAACTAATTGTTTGTGGAAAGGCCAGTTGTTTGTCTCTGATGCATGACATTGGTGTTTGCATTCTTTTCACTCCAGCTGTTTGCTTATGTTCACTCTTCTTTATCCAAACCACATGGACTTTAAAGACTTTTGGCCATGCCGTGCACTATAGAGTGGAGCTGGTAATAATGTGCACCAGCGTGAGTTCATTACAGCCGTAAGCACGAGATCGGTGTTAGTTCATCTCAACCGCACCCACTGGACCTTGGCCAGATTTGCAGTTGCTGCCAGGAATATATATATATATAAGGAGGAAGATAGATCATCCATTTTCATGTTATAAAGCATCACCACCACACCACACATCAAAGACAACATCTAGTTGCATCATCCTAATTCATGCATCTCTGATGCAACCTCCCATTTCTCTCTTTCTCTCTCAGGACTCTATTTTGGCCATCAGAAACGGATGGTCAGAGGCAAAGTGTCTATACCATAGACTATATATACAGTCTATGGTATAGACATTAAAGGCATGTCCAGTCTACACTAATGGCGTGATTTTTGTGATCAAACACTGGGCGCTGGGCTCAAAAGGGTTGTTCTTATGTTTCCTAATCAGTCACGGGTGTGTTTTGGGCGTAAAATCCTTTAAACCAGTGAGACTAACATCTGTCATTCCCTTCAACAGCAAGCAGCGCAACTTACAACAGCGCATTGGTATTTTGATAGTCAGCGATGCATTTGAAGGAATCTGCATGCACGCGAGACCGTATGGAACAGGGATTCCACACAGGGATTCAACTGGCTTTACTAAAACCTATACCTTGTACCGTGGTTTCATAGTCAATGATAAAACAGTTCTTGAAAGTTAATTACTTTCACTATTGACTGACAAGGGGTTACCATCGAAAACATAGCCTGAACACTTCAAAGCAACACTTTGCTGTTAAACCGCAACCATTTGCTGTTACATTTATTTTACACTAGATATCTTCTCCTTTCTTGCCTCTCCTTCTCTCTCGGTCCTGTATCACTACGGATAATGTTTTACTGTAGAAGCATTTCTGTGGCCATCTCTTGTATTCAGTCAGGTTGCCGGGCGATCGAAGTCTGCCCACCTGAGTGGCATCGATCAGGGCAGGATGGCAAAAGGAGAGGAGACAAACAGCCACCGCTGCTGCTGCTTTGACTGTGTCAACAACGCCAAGATGTCTCATCTGATAGACGGACTCAAACCGCATGGGGATAAACAACAATGGACACAAGACATCTGAAAAAAGCACAGAGCAGTAGCAACACCACCAGCAGCACCAGCAACAAGACAACAGGCCTCAGTGGACAAACAGGTGCCAAATATCAATACAGCCTCTGCTGTAGAGACTGTGAGATATATGTGTCTTCATCAACACTAGGCTTCTATTGTATGTGGTAGGGTTGTTGCTTATTATTATACTACATAATTCTGCAGGCACTTTGGACAGTGCGTGAGCCTGTGCTGGTGATGTTTGTGAGTCATTGTTAAGTAACCTGATGAGTGAGGCAGGGTGTCAGTGTTATCCCGTGTTATGATAAAAACCTGCCAGCCAGTGACACTTGGTACAGCATTTCCCGGTAGAGTTGTAGATGA
This sequence comes from Alosa alosa, assembly GCF_017589495.1. Classification (NCBI taxonomy): domain Eukaryota; kingdom Metazoa; phylum Chordata; class Actinopteri; order Clupeiformes; family Clupeidae; genus Alosa; species Alosa alosa. The sequence goes on from NC_063204.1 coordinate 11,878,955, forward strand.
TTCGTCAAAGATGTTTTTAAACATGTTTTTGGGTTAGACCCAGTATGCTGTATAACACACATATAAATCACACATTTTATAGCAAACTAACTCATCCCCTATAGCCATTTAGAATGTAATAACGTATTTTAGACGACAACCAAGAAATACTGAAAAAAAATCAGCATCAGTAGATGTCATCATTTCTGCCATTTCTCTCCATCATGACTGCCTGCCTATACTTCTGTCAGCACTCCTGTGCTTTGTAAAAAGTCCCTGAGTAACCTTTTATGTTGAACAATGTTTCAGAAGCACTTACCCAACCAATAAAATGGCATAGCTCACAAAAGCAGAGAAATTAGATAAAAAACCATGGATGGCCTTTTCCTGAAGACTAAGTCCACCAGAGACTTCAAAAGGAAGAACAGCATGAAGTCTTTTAAGAAAGATCAAGAGATCAGCACTGAACACACTCCCCGAGTGCTCACCCTACCTCACTATTTTGGAGGAGATCAACAAAAAGGAACATATATCAGTCAATATATATAGGAAAAATAAAAAGCAAATGTTGATTCTCTGCTATGGGTGTTTTAAAATGTACTGTATTTTTCAAAGGGAGAGTAGCACACAGGAAACATGAAAAAAAAAGAAAAGAGAACAGAAAAAAAAACATGGGTGTTCCTTATGACCACACATGCCGACATTAAGCAGAAAATATCTTGTTGTATTAATCTCTCTGTTCAAAAGTGGGTGAATAAAGTTGCACCAGAGCCGTATAAAGGCACTATTTGTGAGTTCCCGAACCGGAACCAAACTAGGCTTTCACCACAGCATTTCATAGCAGCTGCTCTTGCTTGCACCACACTGGTGCAGCCTGCTTCTCCACCCACTGAGACTAATGCACTGGTCATACTTTACACCATGCCAGTGACCACGAGAATGAGACGGAGCTGTAATAACTGAGCATCAACAGAGCCAACCATGCAGCAGTAGCCTCAGTACCAGCTGAGCTAAGGCTGCCTTCAATGGCAGCAGCAGCTTAAACAGATCTAGTCCGCCATAACCAAACATAAACCAGCATGTCATCTACATAAATAAAGCCACCACACATATCCACAGAGTTTTCTGACTGAGACTAATGCAGCGGCACACTCTGCTGCAGCACGACTCAGGTGGAGAGGCCTCATAGGGACATTACAATTCGATTAAGAAGATGCCATGTTGCTCAGTGGCCATGACAGTGAGTTGCTGGAGGAAAACTGCTGAGTCATTCCATCTTTTAGTCTCAAAGGTGCTGGCTTTTTTTTCTCCACAATGAATGCAGAGGAGAAGATATCACCAGCAGCACAGATGGAAGGATTTGAGAGAGTCAAAAAAACAACACAGAATCTTGAACATCTGACATGGAATTGAAATGACAAGGTGAGAAAGTAGAAGTGCAGGATTCTGCCGTGCTTTGACAGAACTGATGTAGTTATTGTAAGTTATAGTTCGGCACTGCTCTTCAGGAGTGACTCATTTCAAATGCACTTGATTAAGCCTTGGCCTCCCTGGAGAGAATTGCTACTGTGTGTAAAAGGAACCGTATTGAGTTATAAGCAGCGCAGTCAACTGATGAGCACCTTTGACCAGAACTCAAAAAAACTCAATTCTGCAGAATTACTCACAGGTCACCTAATTCAGGAACTTGCTTAACTGCTTAGAGCGGTTTTCCGCTCCCTCTCCTTTGTGGGTCTGAGTGAGAGAGTGTGTGCACAGTTCTATTTTTGGGATGTGCGTGTATGCTCACATTTTGTATAACAGTCACCATCATCAAACAGGTTGAAGCATGTCTGTTTTGTCGCACACACATATACATACAGACAACCCCCACACACACACACACACACACAGACACACACACTCACGGACAAAATGCCCCCGCCCACTCACAGACATAGAGACAAAATTAGAACACACAGTTATTAAAGTATAGAATGAGTTAGAGTCTTGGTAGAACAAAGCACACTATCATTTATTAACTGGTACTCACACCATTTGGAAATAGAATACTGAAGTCTTCAGGGTCCAGAAATAAAAATCACACAGAATCTTTGAAAACTAAACACTTGAGGAGAAAGAAAAATATTTTCAATTGGAGATGACTAACTGTGGAAACTGAGGGTGGTGGTGTGGTTAAGGTAACAGCAACACTCTGTCTCCAGGTAGTGTATTTTTTTTTTTGGTTGATGAACTACCTGTCCAAGGCTTTTTTCCCCCCTTTTTGTCCTGTGGTGGTCTGAAAACTCGGAGCGGCGCAGAGGAAACAGGGGGCGAGGCATCTGGACACCAGCGTAACGAGGGCTCTTGACAGCGGTGGTCAGAGGGAGAAATACTGTAAGGCATCGAGAAAATAAATAACCTTCTCCGCACACGGGTCCGTGCCGGGACCTACCGGACACACAGACCCAGCAGCACTGAAACTGGACACGGGGCTGATGTATGGCGCCTCTCAACACAAACGCCAAAATGTGCTTTGGCCTTGAACACAGATGGGAAAAGTACAACGCAAGGAAGACACACACACACACACACACACACACACACACACACACACAGAGGCAAAGTTCCAAAGGGAAAAACAAAAAACTTTAAAGTGGTTCACTAATCTATCACAAGAAATGCCCTTCCGTGATGCAGCTGTGTGTGTGTGTGCGTATGTGCGTATGTAGGTGTGTGTCTATGAACAGATGCATTAGGCTCACCACACACGGCCAGTGATGCGACAGTCAAACGTGACAGGGGAATTCTGTTAATCGCTTTACTACACACACTACTGGCGACGCGATCACCCATCGATTCAGTGGAGATACACTGACCAGACAGCTGTTTTCTATTATGACATATCAAAATCGTCCTGAAAAATAGAAAGGGGGCGATTAGAGCAATGTGACGGCCGTCGTTCCACTTGCCGTATGCGTTGCCCCATTCACTTCAATAGATTCAGTTCAATTTTGCCAGTCAACTGCAATAAATCGCTGTTGCGTCGTCGGCCGTGTGTGTACGCCTTTATGTGTGCAAAACCGAGGGCTCTTCAAACCGGGGAAAGTCAGCTGAAGAACTTCGTATTTTATCACACCTACATCGACGCGTCTAAACATTAATCTTCGCTTAAGGACTTTGGCCTCGCCATTCAACACTGCCACCGCAGACCGTCCTCTCCTGAGCGAAGAGTGTTTGACCTACAGGATAAATCGCCCAGTGTCCCTCTTGTTCCAAGATAGCCCTGGGTAGGCCTAGTCATCTGCTGCTGCACACGCCGATTACCCGCGACCGTGGGGCCCCCGTAGAAGGAGAAAGGGGGAGGATGGAGAGCTGCTGGTCTGACCACAGCGGGGGTGTTACGGATGGACGCGAGCATGTTAAAGGGATTGGATGTACTGAGACTGGCCGGCGGCCTTGAGTGATACTGAAATAGAATAGTGGTGAACTTGGCATGGGAGCTACTGTGTCACTTTGTGCAAAGGCTTTAATGTCGGCCTTTCTACAGGAGTGAATCTAGCATGGCTGGGTGAAAGTGATTATGTGAGGAAATGCAGAGTTTGGCACATCTGAAGAGGACGTGAAGCGTGTGAGCGATTCAGGTGCTTCTTTGATCACCACCGCACTTGATGTGTTGCTTTCTGGGCCAAAGTAAAAAAAAAAAAATGGCAAAACTTTTTAAAATCATCCATTCAGCACCACCTTAGACCTTCTGACATGCATCGCCGTCCTTCGAAGTATCTCTGAAACATTTTTCATGATGAATATCACAATTGTCATTTAAAAAAAAAAAAAGTCTGTGTGTCTTTGTTTTCTTTGTTGTTCTTTTGTCAAGGCCATAAAATCTCAGCCTTCTTTAAAAAATAGATGAGCATTTTTGAAGATGGCACTGGTCTTTACAGCTTCATATCTGCAGCATGGTGAACTGAACACAACGTCTCAAGTGGAGACTCATTCAGTCCTGTGCGAAACAAAAAACAAAAAAACAACATAAAAAACAACAAAAAACTCAAAACTCAAATATAATTCTCTCAATAAAAGTGGGGATATACTACTAGTAATAGAACAATAGTAATGTTGGTATCACAAAAAAAGGAAGAAATAATTTAAAAAAGAAATCGACACAATCAAAGACAAATTTACTGCATAGTACAATGCCCTTCCAAAACAAGCCTGGAGTCATGTTTGACGAAGCGACACAAGGGAAAGGAGTCTGCAGAAAGACTATCCTCCTGTCACTGTGCATATATCCCACAATTCTCCAGTCTCCGTGCTGCGCTCTCCATACAGATATTCCACACAGGAGTGCCGTAGCAAAAGAGTATATCCACTAGACGTGTGTGCTCCTGCGGTCCAACAGTGCTGCGTTTAGATAACAGCGGCGCTCCGCGGAGGTCCTGTCTCTCCAGCTTGAACCAGCCAGCACTGTAGCAACAACGACGACAACGACTACATAACGGCCCCACTCCCCTGCACCAGCATGGGGTCAGTTTCCAGTTGGGGCAGAGCTGAACGTCTGTGTGTGTGTGTGTGTGTGTGTGTGTGTGTGTGTGTGTGTGGGTAGATGTAGGTGTGTGTGTGTGTGTGTGTGTGTGTGTGTTTGAGTGAGCATGTGAAGGTGTGTATGTATGTGTGTGTTTGTCTGTCTGTGTTGTTATTCAGGTTCGCTGCTGTTGGTGGTCTTCTCCCACTCTAAGCTCTCCTCGCTGTGTGCGGGGGAGACCCCGGGCGGCCGCACGCGGAGCCCCTGGAACCGCCGGCACTCGGGGCATATGCGGATGTGGCTGCAGCCGCGGGCAACCAGGGCGGCCTCATGCGCCAGTCTGTGGGAGAGGGGCTCGGGCAGCCCGGTGCCCGCGCACAGCTTGCCGTTGCTCAGGCTGGCGGCAGCGGCGGCGGCAGCGGCGGCGGAGCGTGCCCGACGCTCGTCCAGGGGCAGGGGGCGCGGCCGCAGCATGCTGGCGCCACGGCGACGGCGGAGCTGCTGCAGGCTGTCTCGGCACAGGACGATGCCCTGGAGCTCACGAAGCATCTCCTCACACACCGACAGCTACAGAGAGAGAGAGAGAGAAAGAGAGAGAGAGAGAGAGAGAGAGAGAGAGAGAGAGAGAGAGAGAGAGAGAGATGAAAGTACGAAGGGAGGGAGGGAGGAGGAAAGAGGAGATGGAGCGAGAATAAGAGGAGAGAAAAGACAGAGAGAGGAGAGAGAGAAAGACAGAGAGGTGGAGAGAGCAAGTAAGCAAGAGAGAGGGCAAGGAAGGGAGAGAGAAGAGATTAACGAGAGGAGAGGGGGATACAGTCAGTAAGTCAGAAAGGAAGATAGAAAGAGTGCAGAGAGACAGGAAGAGAGGGAGGGAGAGAGAAAAGAGAGGCCAGGAGATCTCACTGATACACTGCACTGAACACACTGCATGCTGTTTTCCACTCCACACCAAAGAATAACATCAAGGCCACTACTACATCTTTCATGTGGACGGACGTACAAAGACATACTTTCATTCTTAGAATTTCAGAAGCTTCTCCTGCGAAACGTGGTTCTACAGTTCAGAGTTGAGAAGTTTACAGAGCAGAGCAAGACCGAGAAAATCAGGAGAAATAAACACATACCACCAGCAGTGGGAGTTACAGAATAATTATTTAGCTGGGGTTAAGATGTTAAACTAGAGACATATTTCTGTTTTTGCAAGTGAATTAATGGAGTGTTTTTCTTGAATGGAGATATATTCGGTGAATAGAGATGCTAATAACTAAACTCAAACAGCATCTGAGAGAACATCTGTCTCAAGAATTATCTCCCGTATCATGGAAAGATGTTCAGAACAAGACACTTCTGAATAATTACTGTAAGACTGAACATTACAAGTATTTATATATTCTTTAAAAAATCTGAAAAGCTTAAATCACACAAGATGAATCCAATAAATAAAAATGTTTAATCTTGTCTAATCTGCTTGACAAGAGAACTGACTGATGACGACTCTACACTCTTGCGGGTTCATTACAACATAATGACCCAAGTGGTGTCCAATCCAACAATGCCCACCCACTGGCAGCATGTCGAGTCTTTGTCCCCCCCACCCCTCTCTGTGTCACTGCCGCATTACCCTGTGATGAGGCCGAGGAGAGCTGCACTGTGACGCAACTCTGCCTGTATGGCCTGTGCAATAGGCTGGTGGCAGAGGGCTGATATGATTGGTATGCGCTGTGCTGCGCTGCTTTTTGCTTTATGTGTTGTGTGTGTGTGTGTGTGCGGCGTGTGTGTGTGTGTGTGTGTGTGTGTGCGTGTGTGTGTCATGTCCCTTCGGAGCGGAGTGTGAATTGGCGAGGCTTCACTGCGGCAGGGGAAATCAAAGTGACAGCATGGACTCGGACGAGTCAGAAAGGGGAGAGCGCGAGTACAAAGAGCACGGCGTTAATACACATACAAATGGACACACAAAGACACAAACAAACACACACACAATGGGACAAAAGACACACACACAAATGGACACACACAAACACACACACTAACACACACACAACCGACACAATAAAGACACACACACAAACACACACACCTAACACACACACAAATCGACACACAAAGACACACACACAAACAAAACAGTGTGACAAATAAAGATAGTGACATGCTTCAGATATGTGAACAAAATCACAGGTGAAACACACAGCATACAGGATGCACACACAAACACACATGAACGCAGACATACACAGACACACAGGCATACACACAGGCATACACACAGGCATACACACAGGCATACACACAGGCATACACACAGGCATACACACAGGCATACACACACACACACAAACAAAACAGTGTGACAAATAAAGATAGTGACATGCTTCAGATATGTGAACAAAATCACAGGTGAAACACACAGCATACAGGATGCACACACAAACACCACACACACACACACACACACACACACACACACACACACACACACACACACACACACACACACACACACACACAAGCACAAAGAGCGGGGCGCTAATCACACATAGCGCAGAGCAATTAGGGCTGCGTCAGGGAGCTCCACCGCACCCGTTGCCTGTCTGTCTGACTGCTGTAATGCCATCTAACAGGCAGCAGCAGCTCCAATGCCACACAGGCCCTCTGAAGGCTAAACTGGACAAGAGAATTCAATGCACACAATGTACACAAGCTATCGCTCTCTTTCACACACACATAAACACACATGAACGCAGACATACACAGACACACAGGCATACACACAGGCATACACACACACACACACACACACACACATACGCATACACAGACACACACACACACACACACACACACACACACACAAACAAAACAGTGTGACAAATAAAGATAGTGACATGCTTCAGATATGTGAACAAAATCACAGGTGAAACACACAGCATACAGGATGCACACACAAACACACACACACACACAAATGGACACACAAAGACACACACAAACACAAACACACAAATGGACACACAAAGACACAAACACACACACAAGTACACACACAAAGACACACACAAACATTCACACACAAAGACATACACAAACACACACGCAAATGGACACACAAAGACACACACACAAACACACATACAAATGGACACACAAAGACACAAACAAACACACACACAAATGGACACACAAAGACACACACACAAATGGACACACACAAACACACACACGAACACACACACAAATCGACACACAAAGACACACACACAAACACACACACGAACACACACACAAATCGACACACAAAGACACACACAAACACACACATGAACACACACATGAACACACACACAAATGGACACAGCAGAAATGGACACCCAGTTATTGTATTCCCCGTCCCGCAAATGATCACATTAGCTACACAGTTTGACTGGCACATGCTCAAGGTTTATTTATTAGCAAAAATCACAGTGTTTTAAAAAGACAATCCTCTTTGAAACATCAGTGTTATTATGGGCTATATCATATAAAAAACACGACACTATGAGTAAAATACATAAGAAATATGCACCATCATTCATATCAACATTCATGTTCCATATGTAGCGAGGTTCCTGGGGCGTTTTTCGCTGGGAAGGTGGAACCTCTCTAGAAAACACAACGACACGCAGAGACACGTACTAAACAAACAAACAAAAACAAACTAGCTGTGATGACAGTCTAGACAGGCCTACTTAGGCATCATTAGCATCAGATATGCGAGGTATTCTCTATGATTTTTTTTGTCTTTGTGCTTTAAGGTGTCTAGGTTGGCTGGTCAAGGCTGACAGAAAGAGGAAGAGGGCGAGGAGGCGACGTATACATACCCCCCCCCCCACCCCTTCCTCCTCCGCCTCCTCCTCCTCCTCCTCACATCCTCCTGTGTCGGTGGGAGTGGAATTGGAGGCGGGGGGGGGGGGGGGGGGGTAGGACAGGGAGCGTGAGCGAGTGCGCCCCCCGGTGGCGCTGGGACAGAGGGACACAAAGCAGACGCAGGTTAGGTAGGCGTCTCTCACCTCAGTGCCCGGCGCGTGGCGAAGCATCCACACAAACTCCAGCACGGCCATGAAGATGGCCACCAGCAGACCACACACCAGCACCACGAAGATCCCACCGATGTTCTCCATGCCCAACCCTGCACCACAGAGAGAGAGAGAGAGAGAGAGAGAGAGAGAGTGAGGGCAAGAGGAAGGGAGAGATGGAGAGGGAGAGGGAGAGATGGTGAGGTAAAGGAGAAAAAAAGAGAGGGAGAGAGGGAAGAACAGTGGAAGAGATGGAGAGAGAGAGAAAGAGAAAGAGAGAGAGAGAGAGAGAGAGAGAGAGAGAGAGAGAGAGAGAGAGAGAGAGAGAGAGAAGATGGAGAGAGGGAAAGAGATAAAGTAAGGGAGAGGGATGTATAGTGGTGGTAAGGAGAGGAGATATAGAGGTGAGGAGGGATGAAGGGGAAGGGATCGAGAAAGGAGGGATAATGAGCAAGGGACAAGGAGAGAAGAGAAGACAATGAGACAGACAGACAGGCAGAGAGACAGACAGGCAGACAGAGAGACAGACAGACAGGCAGAGAGACAGACAGGCAGGCAGAGAGACAGACAGGCAGGCAGACAGAGAGACAGACAGGCAGGCAGGCAGAGAGACAGACAGATATATTGAGACAGGAGGAGAGCAAGAGGATTTAGAGAGCAATAGTAGACAGAGACAAAACCCAGACAGCCCAAATGGGCCCCTAACAGTGCACCTGGGCTACATAATGTTTGTGTTTCCCCTAAAGCACTTCAGCCCTACTTCAGCAAGCCAAGCCCAGCAGACACACACGGACAGCAGAGTATCCCAGATCTACCTATCACACAGCAGAGCTCAGTTACTCACACATCGCTGTCTCACACACACACACACACACACACACACACACACACACACACACACACACACACACACACACACACACACACACACACACACACACACACACACACACACGGACTGCAGAGTATCCCAGATGTACCTCTCACATACCAGAGCTCAATTACTCACACAGAAAGAAAGGGAGAGATAGACACAAATAGAGAAGAAGTGTGAGAGTGTGTGTGTGTGTGTGTGTGTGTGTGTGTGTGTGGAATGAGAGAGAGATAGAGAGAGAGGGTGGTGTAGGCAGAGTGCAGGGGTCAAGGGTCACTCACCTTTGGCTCGATGGTCCTCCTCCTTTGGACACTTGCCTCCGTCCCACCACTTCCGCTTGAGGATCTCCAGACGGTTGTCCTCCTGCAGCTTCAGGATGGCCAGGTCAAACTCATCCCGGTACACCGACCCTGGAGAGAGACGCACACACACACACACACACACACACCCACACGCACACCCACTAGGTCAATCCTCTCCTAGCATATTAACCTTGGGATGACATCAGGTCAAAAAGAGAGAGCATGTAAAATGGCTGAATTCACACACATATTCATTTGAGCTCATTATTCTAAGGGCTGCTTTACATAGATGGGACAAAATGACAGACGATTGGTTTCACACACCAGTAGTACACAGCGACTCCCTGAAGGAAGCCATGCACATTCATGCTTGGCAAAGGAAACTAATTCTTGCTTGGCAAAGGAAAAACATTCTTATGAGAGGACCTGACATCACATGATATCAGGTCAAAGTCACTCTAGTAAAGCGCCACTGGTCCTGACCCAAACTACTGAGGCTGGCATTGAGATCTTACAGTACAGAGTAGTTGTAGTAGTGTGTACACCCCCACCGGTGCAGGGAAAATGGAACTAGAACTCAAAAAGGATGAAATGCCCGCACTCTGCTAAAAACTCCCATACATTTATTATGTGCTGCAATGTTTCGACCCGGCTGGGTCTTCCTCAGGCAATTTCTTTTTTAGCAGAGTGCGGGCATGGCACTGATATCTTACAACGACATCAGGCCAAACTCGAGTCAATACACATGCCAATAAACCCAACACAGGGTCATATTATCTCCCTGGACTTAAAATAGACTCTAGTATCACACAGCATCAGATCAAACCCAGACCCACCCAATAAGCACATCAATAAACTCCTGGAAGCAAAAAAAAACGAAAAAAAAAAACATCAGGTCATGTCATCCCAGCAAAACCCCCCAAAAGAAGGTCAAACTCAAAATTAATTCAATAAGGGCATCAATCAAGTTGTCCTGGAATCGACAAAAAAACACCAGGTCATCTTAGCAGGGAAAGCAGTCTGCGGTATCACCCAACACACAAGGTCAACCTCATTACTACACTCTGACGCTGAGAGAGCAGACATCTAACAGTGCTGACCAGAGCTGTCAGAAATACGCTGAGGTCTAACACACTGCTGACGGGAGCATCTCAGGACCTTCACACACACACACACACACACACACACACACACACACACACACACACACACACACACGCAAGCATGCACGCACGCACACACACACACACACACACACACACACACACACACACACACACACACACACACACACACTGCACTAGAACTCAGTCAGGACAAGCCTCCACTTTCATGAGTTTCAAACACAGACATTCTCATGCGAGGAGTGGAGAGAAATGGGATGGCCAAGACCGCAATCATAATATGAATATATACTGTACTTTATTCATATGTAATATAATAGTATTACAATGATATTTACATTATGCAATTCATTATATAATTGTCCTTAATACATATATACACTGCATATATTATGTAATATGCTTGTTTAATTAGCAAGTCTTGAATTAAGTAGTTCTTAATGACATGTTGTTGTCTCCAGAAATCCAGAGTTCTCGCGAGAGCACAATGGAATTGTCTCTGTGAGACACTCTGGCAATGAGCAATGATGCATGTTACTTTTACCCCTTGCATCCCGTGGAACTAATCAAATCGGTGTATTTGATATAGGCGGGCCCGAGGCGAGCTAAACTGATGACAACAGCGCTACAACGTTGGAGGTCAGTAAACATTGGTCTAGTGTTATCCAATTGCGTGCAGTGAGATTTTCAAATGCATGCTTGGTGCCGCCCATCCAGTTGGGCCATTACATTGTTCGTGGCCAGACCCTTAATCTTTCTAGATTACCAGGGTCTGGATTTTCCAGGCTAACTTGATGCAGGACTTGCTAATTAAACAAGATGTAAGAGCAAAACCGCTCTACCCTGCCCTGACCAAGCCACAGAAAGTCTGACTGATGAAAGGAGTTATTATTATATAAAGGTAGAGGCTTAATGGATTGGTACCCTCCATTACACATATATATTTTTTAGTCTTTTTGCCTTTATAATGTTACGTCAGTGGAGAGAGGCAGGAAGCGAGTTGAGAGAGAGATGGGGTGGGGTTTCTCCCGGACATGACCGCAGGCCAGAAGCGAAACCTGGGCCCCTGTGGGCGCCGAGTCCCAAATGTGGTACGGTGCTGCCGCTTGTGCCACAGCTGTCCAGCTGACGGCATCTTTAAAGATGAACTGAACTGGAATTTGAAGTAAAGGTGATATAACAGATGTATTTGATTTCTTCTCATTGGTACAATGATTAAAATGGCTGAATTTCTTAAAAGGGATAAATTCATTCATGCACAATGTTAAACAAGGATGTGGATACGGACGGAGCCTTCTGTCCACACTTAACGGTCCTTTGCCCGTCTTTTGCACGTTGTTCACTCAAAGCTCATGGACATGCATGAAACAGATCAATGTGGGAAAAGGACAGATCCATTTCCGTATGAAAAGTGAGGATAAATCAGGCATAAATCATTACCAAGCGGCATGCTGATGTGTCTGGATCCAGTGTGTGTGTGTGTGTGTGTGTGTGTGTGTGTGTGAGACAGAGTGAGCGTGATGACCCTGAGGGTGTGTGTGTGTGTGTGTGTGTGTGTGTGTGTGTGAGAGAGAGAGAGAGAGAGAGAGAGAGTGTGATGACCCTGAGTGTGTGTGTGTGTGTGTGTGTGTGTGTGTGTGTGTGTGTGTGTGAGAGAGAGAGAGAGAGAGAGAGGATGACCCTGAGTGTGTGTGTGTGAGGTGTGTGATGTGTGTGTATTAGGGGTGTAAAGATTAACCGATACGTATCGGTATCTGTTTTTAACGTGGAAGATACGGCTACATCGATACGTGAAGTCCGGTATCGGAAATAAAACTGATATGAACCGGTCGTTACATTGATTTACTTGTTACAAATCGGTTTACAACCTTTTCTGCTCGCTCAGACTCTCATTTACGTTCTAAGCAGCGCTGCTCATCCCATCGCCCGGGTTTTGAAACTATATCGGCACGGAATTGTGGGTAATGCAGTTCGCTTTTGGCTACATTCATTGCCCAAAGTTGTCAAATGACCTCATTACCCATACATCTACTGCAACTTAAGCATCGCGACAACTCTCGCGACTCGGTCGTTTGTTTTACAGTTTTTACTCTTTGTTTTTCAAAATCCAGAGTATAGCCTTTTACGCTTGATGAAGGGATTTCCTTATCGTTAAATAATAATTTGTCCCTTTGCTAAAACGATGCACAAAAATTATTAGCCAATTATTTTGTTCATATTCACTCAGACTTGGTTTCTGCATTAGGTCTACCGTTGGAACAAAATAAACCCAGAGAGTTCATTGATATGTAGGCCTGTTTTTATTCTTGTAGGCTATATGAGAAAAGGCCAAGAGTGTCTTAAGCACTGTATTATTTTATTTCGGTATTGTCTTACCTCAACAAGGCTACAGCTCCATGAAAACAATCAGATATAACTCTAAATTCTATAAATAAAAATATGTTGTATTTGGCTGCTGTGTTTGACTGAAATGTAGACTATTCTTTTTTCATTTCAATACAGTATATGAAACAAACCTCAGTTTAGATAATCATATTCACACATTTTTTTGCCTAACTGACAACCATGACCATGATAACTGATAATATAAAATGAATGTGCACCTTGAGCAAATTATAAAAAATCTTTCAGAATGCTTTCCATCCTTGAACTGCATCGAATTGCATCGAATCGCATCGAATCGTACTGAATCGTTTTTTATGACCATGTATCTTTTCTTGTATCGAATCGTGCCCATGTATCTAGATGCGAATCGTATCGTCTTTTACATGAGAGATTCACACCCCTAGTGTGTATGTGTGGACTCTTACCCAGCATCATCCTGATTCCATAGCCCTTGGTGTCCAGCTGGACTCCTATCTGAGTGTGAACGTGAGTGTGTATGTGTGTGTGTGTGTGCGGGTGTGTGTGGACCCTGAGCATGTGTGTGTGTGTTTTTCTTACCCAGTGGCATGCAGATTCTGTAGCCCTTGGCATGTGGTTGGCACGTGGTAGGCATGTGTGTGTCTGTGTGTGTGTGTGTGTGTGTGTGGGCTCTTACCCAATGGCATGCCAATGCCGTAGCCCTTGGTGTCGAGCAGGCCTCGACCATGCGAGGTTGCAGTTGGCGCTTGGTAGTAGTACTTCGCTCATGGTGCTCTCCAGCAGGTAGGCGTAGTTGGAGTTGAGCACGCGGGCGATGCCCTCTTCTGTGCTCTTCACAAACAACACACACACACACACACACTCACACACACACACCTGGATCAAGGTATCTCAAGGACACGGACACACACACACACACACACCTGGATCAAGGTATCTCAAGGACACGGACACACACACACACCTGGATCAAGGTCTCTCAAGGACACACACACACCTGGAAGAAGGTCTCTCAGGACACACACACCTGGAAGAAGGTCTCAAGGACACACACACACCTGGATCAAGGTATCTCAAGGACACGGACACACACACACACCTGGATCAAGGTCTCTCAAGGACACACACACACCTGGATCAAGGTCTCTCAAGGACACACACACACCTGGATCAAGGTATCTCAAGGACACGGACACACACACACACCTGGAAGAAGGTCTCTCAGGACACACACACACACCTGGAAGAAGGTCTCTCAGGACACACACACCTGGATCAAGGTCTCTCAAGGACACACACACACCTGGATCAAGGTCTCTCAAGGACACACACACACCTGGAAGAGGGTCTCTCAAGGACACACACACACCTGGAAGAGGGTCTCTCAAGGACACACACACACCTGGAAGAGGGTCTCTCAAGGACACACACACACCTGGAAGAAGGTCTCTCAGGACACACACACACCTGGATCAAGGTCTCTCAAGGACACACACACACCTGGAAGAGGGTCTCTCAAGGACACACACACACCTGGAAGAAGGTCTCTCAGGACACACACACCTGGAAGAGGGTCTCTCAAGGACACACACACACCTGGATCAAGGTATCTCAAGGACACGGACACACACACACACCTGGAAGAAGGTCTCTCAGGACACACACACCTGGAAGAAGGTCTCTCAGGACACACACACCTGGATCAAGGTCTCTCAAGGACACACACACACCTGGATCAAGGTCTCTCAAGGACACACACACACCTGGAAGAAGGTCTCTCAGGACACACACACACACACACCTGGATCAAGGTCTCTCAAGGACACACACACACCTGGAAGAAGGTCTCTCAGGACACACACACCTGGAAGAAGGTCTCTCAGGACACACACACCTGGATCAAGGTCTCTCAAGGACACACACACACCTGGAAGAAGGTCTCTCAGGACACACACACCTGGAAGAAGGTCTCTCAGGACACACACACCTGGAAGAGGGTCTCTCAAGGACACACACACACCTGGAAGAGGGTCTCTCAAGGACACACACACACCTGGAAGAGGGTCTCTCAAGGACACACACACACCTGGAAGAAGGTCTCTCAGGACACACACACCTGGAAGAAGGTCTCTCAGGACACACACACCTGGAAGAGGGTCTCTCAAGGACACACACACACCTGGATCAAGGTCTCTCAAGGACACACACACACCTGGAAGAAGGTCTCTCAGGACACACACACCTGGAAGAGGGTCTCTCAAGGACACACACACACCTGGAAGAAGGTCTCTCAGGACACACACACCTGGATCAAGGTATCTCAAGGACACGGACACACACACACACACACACACATACACACATACCTAGAAGGTCTCTCAAGGACACACACACACACACAAAAACACACACACACACACACACACACACACACACACACACACACACACACACACAGACACACAAACACACCTGGATCAAGGTATCTCAAGGACACGGACACACACACACACACTCACACACACACACCTGGAAGAGGGTCTCTCAAGGACACACACACACCTGGATCAAGGTCTCTCAAGGACACACACACACACACCTGGAAGAAGGTCTCTCAAGGACACACACACACACACACCTGGAAGAAGGTCTCTCAAGGACACACACACACACCTGGAAGAAGGTCTCTCAAGGACACACACACACACCTGGAAGAAGGTCATGGTGGAGCCTCCGTGCATGGTGCCGTACTCAATGGCGGTCTGGTCAGCGAGGTCATCGACGGACTCGATGGGCACCTCCATGCGCTGCACGGTGAGGAAGGCCGCCAGGTTGGCCGTGTACGAGGAGATGATGATCAGGGTGAACGCCCACCTGTCAATCACACAACCAGGAAGTTAAGGAGGATGACCCAGACCTGTGTCATAGACCTTCAACTGCTAATAACACTGTTGCTAAGACACACCATTGTAACACTGTAAATCACCCATACACAAACAAATAATGTATACGCAAACTCAGACGCACATGATCCTCAAATGACATTGATACAGGCATTGTCTGCATATATGTTTTGGTTAATTTAAGACATTGACAACATTATCATCAAACAAGCACATACACTTTACTTCCTTTTCCTCTAACTACAAAGTCAGTCTCTTTGGACGGCAAGGCAGAAACACTGACTTATTGATTAATTGCAGGGCCAGAATCCCTGGAGCAACAGGGAGCTAAGTGTCTTGCTCAATGCCACACCGGTGGCAGCTGGGAATGGAACTCACAACTTTCCAGGCTACAGCATGCAAACCCGGCTCCTTATAAACTGCACTATCATCAGGATGACCCTCCCGTTGGAGAAACCTAGGTTAGATCGTTGGAGAAAAATGAACCTAGGGTTAGATCGTTGGAGAAACATGAACCTAGGGTTAGATCGTTGGAGAAACATGAACCTAGGGTACCGTTGGATAAACATGAACCTAGGGTACCGTTGGATAAACATGAGCCTAGGGTACCGTTGGAGAAACATGAACCTAGGGTACCGTTGGAGAAACATGAACCTAGGGTACCGTTGGAAAAACATGAACCTAGGGTACCGTTGGAGAAACATGAACCTAGGGTACCGTTGGAGAAACGTGTCTACTAACTGAAAGCTTTAGGCGGAGCGGAGGAGCTCCACACAGGGTTCCGTATGGCTGCTAGCTATGGGTGAGTGATTACCTGCAGAGCTCTCTCTCTCTCTCTCACACACACACACACACACACACACACTCATGTGCTCTCATTCTCTCTCTCTCACACACACACACACACACACACACACATGTGCTCTCATTCTCTCTCACACACACACACACACACACACATGCGTGCACGTGCACCCACACACACACGTTCTTCCGTTCTCTCTCTCTCTCTCTCTCTCTCACACACACACACACTCACCTAACACACACACATACCCACACACACACACACACACACACACACACACACACACATATGTGCATTCATCCTCCTCACACACACACACCCGTGCACTCATCCTCCGTACTGGACCTTTCCAATCACCAGCCTACTGCGGGCTGCACATATGGACAGCAATGGAGCGTGCACGGGCGCCGCTTCAATGGATAACTGCGGCAGGCGATGGAATTGGGGCACATGATTTTAACATGGACAGCTACTAAAAACGTTAGGCGGCTAATCTAACATCTCTACAACAGTGGTCCCTGATATCTGTACAAGGTGGAATTTTCCACTGTCTCTGGCTGTTTAATGCAGTGATCCATGATAAGATCAAAGAATTCGACTGCATATCATTCTCTTTATGTCCGTAAAGCATTTCCAGAGATTTCCTGAGGCATAAAAATACCAAATCGCTTTGATGGAGCCATTTGGAGAAAAAGGGTTAGGAAAAGTGAAAGCAATTTTGCTGATACTCATCAAATAGAGGCAAGAAACCAGATAAATTAAAAGAAAGAGCAGGAGAGGGAGCACATAGAAAAAATTATTGATAGAGAGTGATACATAGAAACAGAAAAAGAGAGATAGAGATACAGTACACACAGAAGACAGACAGACAGACAGACACAAAGCACCTAGATAAACAAAAGTACAAAATAGAGGACAGATAAAATGCTAGAAAGCTGATAGAAGTAAAAAAAATAAAAATAAAAAGAGACATAAATAGATGGATGGATGGACAGGTAGACAGTCAGTCAGACAGAAAGTCAGACAGACAGTCAGACAGACAGACACACAGTCAGTCAGACAGTCAGACAGACAGACACACAGTCAGTCAGACAGTCAGACAGACAGACACACAGTCAGTCAGACAGAAAGACAGACAGACAGTCAGTCAGACAGTCAGACAGTCAGACAGACAGACACATAGTCAGTCAGTCAGTCAGACAGACAGACAGACACACAGTCAGTCAGATAGAAAGACAGACAGACAGACAGGCCGACATAAGACACTAAAGACGGGACAGACAGAGTGATAGACGTCTAAATCCTCACCATACGCCGCTGACGCATCTGGTGGAGAGGGCTCGGGGGGCGATGGTGGAGCCCTGCTGCATGAACCCCCCCACGGGAAACCAGAAGCTGTTGCCCAGGGAGTACTGGTTAATCAGCAGACTACAGCGCCCCTTCAGGCAGGGGTGGGGATTGTACCACTCATACGGAGTTAGTCTGGAGAGGAAGGGGTGGGGGTGGTAGAGAGGAGTGGGAGAAGGAGAAAGATAGAGGGTAAGAGAGGGAGGGAAAGAGATAGGGAGATAGTAGAAGAAAGAAAGAAAGAAAGAAGTAAAAAGAACAGACATAAAGTGACAGGCAATGAGAGAGGGGGAAAGGCAGACAACTGAGCAAGGCAGTCAGGAGAAGATGAGAGAGACGAGAGAGGACATTTTACCTGTCAACATGGCGCTGTGTCACCTTTAGATAAATAACTTTGTTGTGTGTTTACCCCAT